>NC_135505.1:11913627-12216127 GCF_052857255.1 Amblyomma americanum | reverse complement strand
GAAGAGGTGGCTATAGCCCTCGCCCTAGCACATACCCAAGGGAGCATCATCCTCAGCGATTCCAAAATGGGTATCAATAATTTCGCTAAAGGGCGAATTACAAACACCTCCCTTAGAATCCTTACCGCAACCAAATTCTCACCAAATTATTCCGAATTGATATGGGTCCCAGCCCATTCGGGGAATCCGGGGAACGAGGCAGCCCACAATAAAGCCCGAGGTTTCGTCGACCGGGCAGTGGATGAGTCTGGCTCCCTGAATTTCACGAAGGACTCAATGATCACATATTATGATCTCACCAATCATTTTAAACTAGAGAGGAGAATTTTCCCCCCTCCAGACAAAAGACTTACTAAAGAACAAGAGGTTACGTGGCGTCGTCTACAGACGAGATCGATACGCACCCCATCACTCCTCGCGCACATTTATCCAGATCTTTACAACCCAAACTGCAAACACTGTGGCCAACGTGCTACCTACGATCACATCCTGTGGGACTGCAAAATAGAGCCACCTCCGGGTGATCTAGTTACAGCTCCTTCTCTCGAGCGGTGGGAGACCGTGCTGGCTAGCTCTGACCCCAGAACGCAAGTTTTGGCGGTGGAGTTGGCTGACAAAGTCGTCGAGGGCTATGTACTCTCGACCACTTAACGCGACCTCTTGCCAAGCTCTTCCCGGCGAATAAAATGTTTTACAATCAAAAGTGAGGGGCTGCAACCGCACTGGCGCGATTGTCCGGACCCGTGGAGTATCTGTTATGGGTCCAAGTTGGACTTATTTTTTTTGGAAATGTGGCGGAGAGTTTGAAGGATGCTTCACTCCCGCCCCCGGTTGGCCCGGTGTTGCACTACCTCCGGGATTGCCTTGTCTTTAGCGCGTCATTACTATCCTGACTTTCTATCCCCTCTTTCAACTCTCCTTCTGTCTGCACGTGGTAGCGATTGTGGCTCGGCTTGAGCCAGTGAGCAGGCCTGTGCACTTTCTTTATTCCTGGCAGTAACAGACAGACAGCCGTCTGTTAGCCCGAGCCGCTGTTCAAGCTTCCGAGAAGCGCGCCCGCTCGACTCCTGGGAGAACACCACTCGCCCAGCGACGGACCAGCGAGGCAACGTGGGCCAACCTGCGGGACGGACCCGTCGAGCTCCTCAGGTCGTCGGACTGCCGCAGTGCCCGGTGAACAAATTGTGTTTTGTTTATTTGTCTTTCTCTGTGTTAGTGCACTTTAGGTGCAAAGATTTTGTTGAATTGTACCTCTCTCTATTGTGACTTTGCATGAGTTGCATTGTATTTGTGAATCACTTTGTGCTCGTACGAGTGATTGTAACTTCCTCTGTATCGTCTCTCAGCTGTATAAGCTTTGTTTTGTTTTGTGAACCTTTGGCTCCGACTCATTCTCGGACTTGCGACCGGCAAAAGCTGGACACCAAATGACCAACCCCTTGTCACTTGGTAGCTGGTCTCCGGCTGAGTTTGCCACGCCGTGTCGAGGGCATCTCCTCTGTGACCGAGGCCACTACCCCCACACGCTCTAACGGTGTCTGGGAGCGCACGAAAAAGTGCGCGAAGTGGTGACAGACCTAATCGAAAATTTGTGCGAGCCGGTGATTTAAACTTGCCCGGTATAAACTGGAACTCTTTAAAAATAACAGAATCGCATGATGCCGAGAGTGCACGTCTTCTCCTTGATGCAGTTTTTTCTCATGACCTAACACAGCTGGTTATTCCTCCCACACGTGTGACGGAAACAACTGCAACGACCCTTGATCTTATATTTCTTTAAAATTTTGCAGAATATTCTAATGTGTCCACCACGAAAGGCATCGCTGATCATAAGTCAGTCCATATAAATTTAAACGCACATGGGAGCAAAGTACTGCCCTCTCTGAAAACGTTTCGTGATATTTCAGCTGGAAAGGACGAATCGGTTCTTGATACCTTGCACTTTAATTTTCCCGAGTTTGAACACGGAGGGTGCGTCTCGCCCCTTTGGAACAGGTTCAAGACTATGGTCATGGAATGTATCAACATATATATTCCTGTCCGGCGTAAGAAAACGATGCCTGGCATCACAACCCTTGGATCAGCGGTGATATCCACCTGAAACAGCGCTTAGCACGGAAACGGAAATCAAAGGGTTGTGAGGCTTACCTGCGTGCTCTCAAAGAAGATGTGGTTTCCAAACTGCGAAATGCGTGCAAAAACTTCTATGAGAATACCCTTGGTTCTTTTTCATTCGCCTGGCAAATTTTGGCGCTTTCTGTCCGGTAGTAAGCAGAGTGCCGATCAGCTACGTATTAATGGTAACGTTAATTCAGATTTTAAAGGCATTGCTAATGAATTTAATATTACGTTTCAAAGAGCATACACTCAGATTTCTACATCATCATATCGCCCCAGTGTTAATGTATTTCCTACCTCTCTTAAGATGCCGAATTTAGTTCTAAGCCGCGAGGGCATACATGCACTTTTATTAAATATAAAAACAAAAAAGTAAAATGGCGCCGATGGCGTTCCTAATGCTTTTCTCCATCGGTACTCTGAGATCATTTCCTACTACCTTTACGTAATTTTTAATGCCTCACTTGATCAAAGTTGCCTGCCTAGTGACTGGTTAGTCGCAAGAGTAGTGCCAGCCTTTAAGTCCGGTGAAAAGTTAAATGCTGGAAACTATCGGCCTATTTCACTTATATGTACGTGTTGCAAGTTGCTTGAGCACATAATAACTCATCATATATCCAAATATCTTGAATCAGTCAACTTCTTTGTCGAATTTCAGCATGGGTTCCGTAAAAACGTGTCCACTTCAACGCAGCTATTATCCGTAATTCATGACTTTTCTCTGGCCATTGATAATCGCGAACAAATAGCTGCAATTTTTCTGGATTTATCTAAGGCATTTGATTGTGTGCCGCACAACTTGCTTATTGAGAGGCTAAAAGAAATCGGGATGCCAGACATTCTTATCAGTTGGTTGCAAGCGTACCTACAGATTCGCAGACTGTTTGTTGAATGTGGTGGAATGAGGTTTGAGTGTCTGCATGTTCTGCCCGGTGTACCGCAGGGATCTGTGCTGGGACCACTTTTGTTCCTTATATATATTAATGATATTGCTCAAAATGCTGATGAAGGTATCACTGTAAAATTGTTTGCCGATGATTGTGTCATTTATTCCGTCATCAAGAATTCTTCCTGTCAGCTACAACTAAATACCAATTTATGTAAACTCGCGAACTGATGTGAAAAAAGAGTGATGAAAATCAATTTTTCTAAAACTGCGTCAATGGCAATTACAACAAAGAAACATCCCCTACATTACGCTTACAAAATTGGAGATCAATGCATAAATGCAGTCTAGGCCTGACAATTACTACCAATCTTTACTGGGATATGCATCTCAATGATATATGCTCGAAATCATTCAGGAAATTATGCTACCTACGCAAGAAATTAAAAGGGTCCCCATCGAGCATAAAACTTGTAGCATATCGTTCTATGATTCGACATGACCTAGAGTACGCCTCTATTGTCTGGAATCCGTATCATGTAAAAAAACATCGAGCAGGTGGAGCGCATCCAACGTCATGCAGCCAGGTTCATCTCATCCGATTACCGGAAACGTTCTTCCGTTACTAATATAGTGAGGCAGCATAAGTTGGAACCTCTCCAGATGCGCACAGATTGCAGGTTAAAATTTTTGCACTTACTATATCATAACAAAGCAGGATTGCCACGTGATTCGTATTTACTTTGTGCACCACAAAGATCATCAAGGCTGAACCACACAAGTGTGATAAGGCCATACAATGCCAGGACTAAGCAGTTGCAAAAATATTTTTTCCCATGCACAATCGATCAATGGATTCGCCTGCCTGCTTCGGTTGTTGAATGTACTAACATTAATACCTTTCAGCGTTCTTTGCAAGCTTACCTTTTGTAACCCTCTCCTGCATGGGCAGCACTGCCGCCTGCAGTATTTTGAAATAAAAATAAATAAATAAATAAATTCATAAGTCCCGCTATGCGAACTTTATCAGACTGGATCTCCGGTTATACGGGGCATCCTTTGCGCTTGTACAAACAAAAGGGTCCTGGGATGTCGCTTCAGTCTATAGGGGAGCAGATTGTATCATCAAAGTACTGTCGAACCCAGTAGCACAGGGGGCCCGGGTGATTTTCCAGTTAGCCAGAAGCAAAAAAAGAGGATGACACGCTGAAGCTAATGCGGGTCTTAATATTAAGCAGAGCCCTTTCTAGCACCTCTACCAAAATTCCAAAATCAGGGTGTTTAAGAACCTTATGTGAAAATACTGGAAGTTATCTATAGCAACTGTACAGGTACCATAGTCCTCCATAAAGTCAGCAATAAAATTCCAGTAAGGAGGGGCGTCAGGCAAGGAGACACAATCTCGCCAATGCTGTTCACCACCTGTTGACAAGAGGTATTCCGAGGTCAGAACTGTGAACCGCTGGGGATAGCAGTTAATGAAAAATGCCTAAATAATGTGCGATTCGCTGATGACATTGCTTTGTTGAGTCACTCGGTAGATGATCTGCAAATCATGATCAATGAGTTAGAACGGCAGAGCAAAAAGGCGGGTGTAAAAATTAACATGCAGAAAATGAAAGTAATTTTCTACCGGAAACAGCAGCTCACAACTGCTAGCGAGGTGCTGGAAGTGGTACGGAATACGTCTACTTTGGGCAGGTAGTGACCGCTGATCCGGATCATGAGAGGGAAATAACTAGAAAGATAAGAATGGGGTGCAGCGCATGTGGCAGGTTATCTGAGATCATGAATGGCAGTCTACCAATTTACCTGAGGAGAAAAGTGCACAACAGCTGTATCTTACCGGTACTCGCCTACGGGGCACAAACGTGGAGGCTAACGAAAAGAGTTCAGCTTAAGTTCAGGATAACGCAGCGAGCCATATGATAGGTGTAACGTTAAGAGACCGGAAGCGGACAGAGTGGGTTAGAGAACAAACGCGGGTAATGACATCCTAGTCGAAATCAAGAGGAAGAAACAGTCTTGGGCAGGGCATGTGATGCGAAGGCAAGATAACCGCTGTCCCTTAATGGTAACAGAGTGGATTCCAAGAGAAGGCAAGCGTAACAGAGGGCGGCAGAAAGTTAGGTGGGAGGATGAGATTAAAGGAGTATAGACTGTTGTGCTCGCGCTTCCTTCCTGCTGTGGAATTCGGTGAAGTTGGGCATGCGGAGGATTCCCTGAAGACCACCACGAGGGTGGGTGAGCCCTCTGGGGGAGACGTGTCTGCGCGCCGCCGCGGTCACTCCACTCCGTGCAGCAACCGACACTTGCGCTGCTCCTGCTGCGATCAGCATATTGCAACTCTGCAGGACTGCCAAAGGGAACGACGACAATAACGTCCCCACGTGTTCGAACAGCAATGCCAGAAGCAGTGACGATAGCGTCCCCAAGTGTTCAACAGTAATGCCAGCGAAGACCATAAGCGTATTCCTTCCGGTCCTCGCCACGACGAAGTGCGGTATCAGTGTGGTCCCCTTCAGTCACGCGGGATTTGAACAATTGCCCGAGTACAAGCTCTTTCGACACCTGCTTGGAGACAGCCTGCATTCCTGTGTCATGCAGGTGCCCTCCGGACGCATGTGCGCGGCCACCTGGAAGTCGCGGGGACGACAACGTGACCGGGTCCTGTTCCCTTTCCCTCGACCGAGCTGCGAAGAAACATCGGGACCGCCCTGCCGTGGGTGGTACCCTCAGTGCCATCGTGTGATTGGACATAATTCTTCTAACTGTATTCCCCAGCTAGAGATCTGGGGAATACGAAGAGTATTTAAGGAGCTGCTGGTTTGGTGCCTAGAGAGAGCCCCCTTCTTGAGAGGTATCAGAGACTCCCGACTACTAAGAAGCTCTCTTTACTGAGAAGCACTCTAGTTGCCCGTGCTTGTACATAATGTAAATAGTCCTTGTATAAAGTTTTCCAAGTTTTCTTCCTCCGATCGTCCTCGTCTCTTCTCTTGCCCAGTCACGCTACCTGAATCCCAACAACTGGTGGCAGCGGTGGGATGCTGCTACCTGAATTCCAACAACTGGATGGCAGCTGTGGGACGTCCACGTGAAGTTACCGGTTCCAACGGACCTCGGCAGCTACGGGACTCACAGGCGTCAGCTATACCTTGGCAGGGTGAGTGCCCAATGTTTTCCGTTCATTTTGCCCGATCGTACTAGCACAGGCAGATGCTAGGTGCGGATTCCTGTTGTCTGGGAAGTTTATTTAGGGAAACTGCTTTGTCCACTTCAAGCTAGGGCTTTTGCCTTAGTGGGCTTGCCTACGCATGGTGGAACTCACGATGGAGAAGTTAAATGTGCAGTACCTGCTCGAAATTCGCAAGGAGCTGGGGATTTCGCTACGTTGCGCGAAAAGAAAAAAAAGAAATTCTAGAGGTTATGCGGCAGGAGGAGGTGACTACTGAGGAGGTCGACGAGGCTTTGGAAACGATTGTTGGACGCAAGAAAGAAAAAGAAGAGCTTCGATTGGCTCAAGAAAGACGGAAATTGTGCGAGCAGAAAGAAAAAGAAGAGCTTCGGTTGGTTCAAGAAAGACGAGAATTGTGCGAGGAGAATGAAAAAGAAGAGCTTCAGTTGGCTCAAGAGAGACGGGAGGTCCGTGAGGCAGAGGAAAAAGCGAGAGAACATGCTCGAAAAATGAAGGAGCTCGAAATCGCGTCAAACGGAGGGAATATGGCGCGTCTTAGCCCTGTAGCTTCGGTAGAGGAGCAAGAGAGGCAGAGATTGCAGGATCTCGTCTCACCATACCGCGTGGGAGGCGATATTGCACTCTTTTTGGTAAATTTCGAACGCGCATGCGGGAAGGTGCAAATCGACAAGAGCGCTTGGTCTGAGAAGTTACTTCCTCTCCTTCCGTGCGAGGCAGCCGAAGTGGTGGCTCGCCTCTCACGGGAAGAGTGTGATGACTACGTGGAAGGTACAGAGGGCACTGCTTAGAAAGTAGCGGCTTTCTGCTGAAGCCTTTAGGCAGCGATTCAGGCAGGCAAAGAAAGGCGGAGAGTCGCATACTGACTTCGCGTACCGGCTTAAAGTCAACTTAAACGAGTGGCTTAAGACCGCTGAGGTGCACGGAAGTCATGACAAGGTACTGGAGTGCATCGCACTAGATCAGTACTATAGCGCGATTCCAGAAGATCTGAGGATATGGCTGCCAGATAGGCTAACAGCTATAGACCTAGACCAAGCTGCACAGCTCGCAGGCGAGTATTACGTTCGCCGAAACCTCCAAAGCAAGGCAGGGTACGATAACAGGTTAAGAAAGGGAGAAACCTATTTAAAGAGAATCCCCGACCGAAGGGTGCCACCAGCACGCTGAGACCGCCGAACAGAGGAACCGGGATCAACAGGAGGAGGTAGCGAAAACAAGATGGAGTCACCCAAATCTGCCGATTCGCTGATACAGCAGGCACCTGGAGCTCGCGCGTTTGAAGCGCGAAAGCCCATTATTTGCTATAATTGCAACAATGAGGGTCACATCTCAGTGAACTGCAAACTGCAAAAGATGGCGTTCGCGTGCATGCGAGAGTCGGAGGAAAACCTTAAATTGCTAGAGCCATACATGCGGGACGTGGTTATAAATGGCAAGAAATTCAGGGCACTGCGGGATTTAGCGGCTATCATGGATGTTGCTCACCCGTCCTGTGTTTCCTCCACGGACTACACCGGCGAATGTGCCTGGATTAAGCAGGTCGCCGAAGAACAGAGTGCATACTTGCCTATAGCGAAGGTGACCCTAAAGAGGAATTTTGGCAGGCTAGACAAAGAAGCGGCAGTTAGCGCAAACTTGCCGACACACTTGCCCTACCTGTTTTCGAACAAATCCGAGCAGCTGCTGAAAGAGGAAGGTCTCTCTTTCACCTCCGGCTTGGCTTGCATGGCGCTAACTCGTTCTCGAGTGCGAAAGCTCGCAAAGAAACTCGACTGCGCTCCGATAAACGAGCAGGCACCGAACCACTCTCCCGACCAGCCGGGGGATTCTTGCAGAAAAACTGATCCGTCTAAACCGCATGAGCATGACCATGAAGGTGTTCCCGAACAAGCGGTAGCTCATGAAATCCAAGGAACTGCCGATTCCGTAGAGAATGGGGCAACAGGAACCAACGAGAAGGGTTCGACATTAACAACTGCTTCGACTTGTTGGGAAGAGTTGACTAAGGTTGATCGGAAAGCACTTATTACAGAGCAGAAAAACGATCCATCGTTAAGAGCTCTAAGCAATAAGGTGAGCGAGGGAGTCGCCAGAAAGAAAATCAGCTTTCATGAGAAATCAGGCCTTCAGTACGGAAATACTGCGACTCGAAGGGACGCGCATATGCGCAACTCCTAGTGCCTGAGAAGTACCGGCGGCAGCTTCTAGAGCTCGCACATGGAAATGCATGGGCGGGCCACCTGGGCATAAAGAAAACAAAAGCTAGATTAGCCCTCGAATATTACTGGCTTCGCTGCTGGAAAGATGTGGAACACCTTGTTAGATCTTGCGACACCTGCCAGCGGGTCGGCAAGTCGACGGATAAATGGAAAGCACCCATGACACTAGTTCCCATAATTACAGGGCCCTTTCGGCGTCTTGTAATAGATACTGTCGGCCCACTGGCAGCATTCAACTCTGGCTGTCGCTACATTCTGAGCTCACTCTGTGTGTCAACCAAATTCCCGAGGCCATTCCCTTGAAGGAGCTAGTTCCGCATGTGTTGTAGACGCCCTTTTGTCAATTTTCTCTCACGTGGGGTTCCCTGCAGAGAACAAAAGCGATAACGGGAGCGTGTTCACAAGCTGCTTGACAACAACGTTCTTTGAACGGTGTGGGATTAAAATAATTCGCAGTTACATTCACCAACCTCAGTCAACTCCAGTCGAGCGTATGCACTCAGTGCTAAAGCGGATGCTTAGGTGTCTGTGTTTTGAGCATAAGGGAGATTGTGAAGGCTGCATTCCAGCAGCACTCTTTGCAATCAGATCCGTACCCCACGAAAGCACAGGATTTAGCCCCGCTGAACTAGTATACGGGACTGACTTGAGGACCCCATTGCGCATGCTAAGGGAGTCATGGGAGGGTTACGGAGAACTGAGAGGATCCCTGTGTATTGGAATACGTCCTGAAACTACTGGAAAGACTTGCGAAAACCAGAGACCTTGTGGAAGCAAATGTCAGAGCTGCGCAGTCACTGTCTAAAGTGTACTACGACAAATCGGCACGCAAGCGCACCTTTCAACATTGTGACCAGGTGATGTTGATGCGTCCGTCAAAAAGGAACAAGCTTGAGGTGCAATGGGAAGGGCCAGCTAAGGTGGTGTCCAAGCTTTTGGACACCAACTATGAGGTCATGTTTAAGAACAAACACAATCGGATAATCCACAGTAATTTGATGAAGCCTTATGTGCAGCGTCAGGCCATGGTTAACATGGTGCTGAACATGCCAGAGGAAGAGATCTCAGACACACCTTATGTCATACATGAGGATGAGCTGGCAGCGAATGAGCTGCTAAATTCAATCGACAGAGAGCCACGTTTGACGAAAAGTCAACGAGGAGACATGAAAACGTCGTCCGCGACTTTGAGGCGGTGTTTTCAAACAAGCCAGGATAAGTAAGAGCGAGTGGTGTAACGTACCTTGACTCCAGGTATTGGGGCGGGCAAAATTGAACGCCACGTCGGCCAAATAAAGTCACGTATTCCCGTTCTGCGTGCCCTCTAAGCACCAACTTGATTTCATTTAGCCAATTTTTTTTTCCTATCCAAGTTCTCCTCGAGCGGGAGCACACGAGTTGGGCAGGTGCCCTGTCAATACTACGCGTCGTGAGACACCATGTGTTCATTCAAGCAAAACATTTGATCTCTTGAAGTTTTAGTTGAAGTTTTTTGCGAAGTAAAGTTCTGGCCCTGAGTTTTGGTCTGGCGTGATGAGTGGGTTCTAAGCGCACGTGCTTTTATCAGCTGTGGTTTGGCGTGTGTGATCCCTTTTGGCTAGCATTGCAGAGAATTTCCAAAACGGCCATCTGACGAGGGGAAGCGATGCCAAGCTTCGGCACTGAAGGTCATCAGAATACTCCCAAAGAGCATCTGATTCCTGGCACCCTCAGTAAGCCGAGCTACGTGCTAGCAGTTCATCTTCCGGGCGCAATATCTGGCGGCGGGGGTGCTGTTGTGCTCGCGCTTCCTTCCTGCTGTGGAATTCGGCGAAGTTGGGCATGGGGAGGATTCCCTGAAGACCACCGCGAGGGTGGGGGAGCCCTCTGAGGGAGACGTGACTGCAGGACTGCCAGAGGGAATGACGACTCCTGCATGGATGCATAAGACCGGCATAGCATCGTCTCCGCTCTGCTCTTTATGTGGTGTGTGCGGGGATATCGAACGTTATATTATGTACTGCCCAGAGTACAACCCGGAAAGGCATGTGAAGTTCGCTTTATTCAAGAAGACAGGAACCCGTCACAGCACAATTCAGGACATTGTCTAACCGAGTGGAAACCATATATGCAGAAGGGAGGCTGCACGCCTTCTTTTAACATTTCTGCAGGACACGGATCTTGCTTCTAAATGGTGACAGCAGGAACGGACTATGGCCTACTGTGATGGAATGTGTGCCTAGATGGTGTCTTCCGGAGTGGACTACGTTATACCGTGAGTGAATGTGTGTATGGATTGTGGCACTACAATGGCCTATGTTCTACTGTGACTGAATATGTGCATAGATGGTGACTTCTGGAGTGGACTGTGATGTGGACTGTGTGGACTGATTGTGTGCATAGATGTTGACTACGGGAGAGAATGTGTGCTATTTTAAGAGACTGTGCGCATAGCGGTGAAGATGCGAGAGGCTTCAGGACATTGTTAATATAGAAGGGACGCTACGGTGGAGCAATTGCTGGCAGATAAAGCAAGGCTAACCCCACCTGTAGCATTCAACACCTCAACTCAACTCAACTCAACGGAACGACGACAATAGCGTCCGCACGTGTTCGAACAGGAATGCCGGAAGCAGCGACGATAGCGTCCCCTAGTGTTCAACAGGAAGGCCAGCGACGACCATAAGCGTATTCGTTCCGGTCCTCGCCACGACGAAGTGCGGTATCAGTGTGGTCCCCTTCAGTCACGCTGGATTTGAACAATTGCCTGAGTGCCGCACCTTCGACAGAGCTTCCGCGTTCCGGTCACCAGTACAAGCTCTTTCGACACCTGCTGGGAGACAGCCTGCATTCCTATGTCATGCAGGTGCCCTCCGGACGCATGTGCGCGGCCACCTGGAAGTCGCGGGGACGACAACGTGACCGGGTCCTGTTCCCTTTCCCTCGACCGAGCTGTGAAGAAACATCGGGACCGCCCTGCCGTGGGTGGTACCATCAGTGCCATCGTGTGATTGGACACCATCTTCGAACTGTATTCCCCAGCTAGGGATCTGGGGAATACGAAGAGTATTTAAGGAGCTGCTGGTTTGATGCCAGAGAGAGCCCCTTTCTTGAGAATTATCAGAGACGCCCGACTCCTAAGAATCTCTCTTTACTGAGAAGCACTCTGAGTTGCCCGTGCTTGTACATAATGCAAATAGTCCTTGTATAAAGTTTTCCAAGTTTTCTTCCTCCGATCGTCCTCGTGTCTTCTCCGGCCCAGTCACGCTACCTGAATCCCAACAAGACACCTAACTTTTGTTTCCCTGTTTTCTACTTTGTAATGAGGTGTAAGGCATTATTATACACAGAATACCATGTGGTGTCCTCCTACGACTTCTAAATATTTTATAATCGCATTTCTTTCTCGTACTGTTTCTGTTTCGGTTTCAACAGCCGAAAGATGACTGTGAATTCAAATAGAGGTTATAAGTCACGCGAGGGATAAAAAACTAATATAATCGGCGCTTCTACATTTGGTGTCATTCTGGCTCTTGAGGAAAGCTGGTTTCAGCACTTTAGTGAATTAAAACAATAAAGCAGCGATTATATCGCAGTTTTTCTATGCCTCACGTGTCCTGAAACCTCTGTTGGACTTCACAGCCATCGTTTAGTTTTTGAAACAGAAACAGAAACAGCATGACAGGAAAATTCAGTTATATATTTTTTAGTGGTCGCAGGCGAATACCACATGGTCATTCATGCATAATACTGTCTTGAGCATTATTATAGAGAAGAAAACATGCCACGAAAATTAGGTGCCTATACTCCTTTAAGAAATCTACGGGCATACGGTGGGCGCAGCTGGCAAAGGACAGGGTTAGTTGGAGAGACATGGGGAGGCATCTGTCCTGCAGTGGGCGTAGTCGAGATGATGATGATGATGATGACCAAAATTACAGTCTAAAAGCGCGCTACAAGGTGGAAACCATCCTGCTGAAAAACAGATGAGTCTAGTACAATCAGTTTGCAGCTGCTGCTCACGAGGTGCTCAGAGTCAAATATGAGTATGTGCTGTAAATTAAAAACAGTGCTGTATAACTATAGGCACATGGATATCAATCACTCTTAACTGTTTTACCTCAATATGTGGTGAAAAAAAATAATTCGGCAGCTGTTGCAGTTTCGCGTTGCACGTTCTGTGAGATTTTTTAAAATTCTTTTCGCTTTTTAACCTGCCGAGAATGTTAATCTCGACGTTGTGCTCCATCTTGAGATCGAAATTCTTCTGGAGCTAACTGAAGGACCGGTAGGTTTTTTTTCTCACCGGTTTGATCATTTCTTGAGGTAGCGATAAAGCTGACGCACCTAAAACGACGTCGAACAGCTTGCTTGCATGCCATACCTGTGCAGTCTACCACCCGGTGAAGCCGCCGGTCGTAACCGGCTACACAAGAGCCATAATTGATATTCTCTTTGCTAAGAGAATTTCACTTTAATATGTTTTAATTTGGAATCAATGTACTTGGCTACAAGCAAAATCCTCAACCAAAACAAAAGTGGGAACCAGAAAGGTGAAAGCCCTAGAAGGGCGGAGGAAATGAAAAATTGTCGGAACATAGAAGCTGCAGTGATACTCACAAAGTGTTTCGCTCCCATTCCGCTTCATATACCGCATATCCTCCTAAAACTAATGAAATGTTTTCGTGCTTGAACGTGAACTGGCCCTGCAACGAGACATTAAAATACAGAAAGGTTCGCGATTGTCTCGTTTTTTTTTTTCATTTGCTCACTGTGCACTGCAAGTCTTCCCTAAAACAAACTCCGCACTTAAGCAGGAAGTGTTGTAAACTCTCTTCGAACGTTCTCCGCTGCTGCAATGCAGTTTGCTTGTTTGAGCTAGATCAGTGCCGTTTAATGAAACGAACCTCAGCATTAGACTACGTCGTCCTTCTTGGAGACTAAGTGAAGAGAACTTTGTAGCTCAAGTAGCAATATTATTGTTTGACTGAAAGTCGGGGAGAAAGAAAAAGTGGTATTTTTTTACTTTACAGAAGAACTAAAACCATGGCCGCGACGAATGGCAAAAAAAGAAGGACAACCCCTGACTAACAACTCAAGGTTTATTTAGAAACACAGGCATTAATGCACTCCCAAACAGGAGGAACATGTGCCTCCCTAAACGCTTCTAATCATGAAAATCAAATTTTTTAATCTCACAGTCATGAGGGAGCATGAAGCTGTGCTTACGCAGGCGTCACCATTCACATGGATGTATGTAATAGGCCTCACATATTTGTCTTTTTTTTGGCTCATATGAGTGCAAATAACTTTGGTTTCTTTTAAAATATCCTTGCAGAACTTCTTATCGAGGAAAACAGGAATATGGTTGGAAAGGTTATTCCTGTCATGTAAGGCAAGGCTAGACGACGGGGACCATTTAACGACGTATTATGTGGCGTTGACGGTGTTTACACAATTTCTGGTCTGTCCGATATAACTCTCACCACCAGAAAATTCAACGTCATATTGGGCATTTACATGAGCCGGACAAAAGTCGGGTCGCGTAGGCTGTCCGGCTGACAACCGGTTGTTGGGCTCATGTATACGCTAGGAGGTCGAGCTAAGTGACCGTCGAGTCGAGCTGGGCCATCCCGACTGCAGGGGGCGGGATGACTCGACCTGTTCATCTTTTCTTTTAAAGCGCGTCCTGGCCCGATTGGAAGGAGCACGTATGCGCTGCCGCGCCGTCTTAACGCCTCCTCTCCGGCCTCCTCTCTGGTCTGGCGGCGCTGCGTAATCCTGGGCGTTCCTCCTCCACTTCTAGCGCCCGCGCGTGGTTTGCTTGCTCGATGCTAGGGGTAGCGGCGATCTCTTCCCCGCCGAAAACGGTTTCTTATAAACGCGTCGGGCTGGCCATCCCGACATCTGGCGTGCCCCGAGTCGGTCTGCCGAGGTCGGTTTCATGTAAACAAGGCTATACACTACTCTTTCAGCACATGGCACGAACTTAATCTGCCGGATTAACTTGCAGGCTACACCAACGGTTCTTTTTTTGTTTCTTAGCCTTTGCTCTAAAATCTATTACGACACATATTTTTCCAAGCTTTTCCGCGGGTCAGAATAACACAGAAGTACCATCTTTGGTGCCTACATTTTTTAATCTATGGTACAACTGATGAACGTATGGGATAACCGCATGCCTCTTCGTACCTAACGACTCAGATGAATGGACTTCTTGAAAGACTTAGACTTCAGTTTCTTCAAGATTTTATTGCATGCAAGCAAGATTATCTCTTTCCGGAAAAGCTGCCGATATGAATCCGTCAACCTGCTCCCGAAAACTGCTCTTCCGTTCCATGCACACATAATTATAAAAGTGCTCATCCCAAACATGCAACTTTACGCCGCCTAACAGATATCGAGATTCTTTGCAAGGAACTGTACTGTGGAATCTGACAAGACATCCTGCGTTTCTGCTGCGTATGTTTTACAAAATGATGCGTGTGATCACTAATGCTTAAAAATAGGGCTTTTGAGGTAACGAGAACCATTTTGCCGCTATTTAATACACCACTGTTGGCGGCCGCCAAAAAATAGGCTAATCATGCTACTAGTGAACTCATTACTAAATTCTTATAGACGAGTTTTCAACCATTACCGATAGGCATTTGACTGAAATTAGACATTTGTAGTCGGGCGTTAGTAATAGCCATCGCACTTTTTAGAATTTCGGATACGCGATTAACCTCGGCGCTGTGGGCGGACATATTTTGGCTATTTCGATTATAAAGTCCACTGGAGGGGTTGATTGGCCTGCATGCTTTTCGAAAGCGCATGTATTTTGGTATAAAGAAGCTAAATATTGTTCAGCCACTGCGGCAAGGGCAATCATGTTTTCTAAATTCTGAAAACTTATATAGCTATTACTAACGGCCAGCTAGAAATATCTAAATGCAATCAGGTGCCTATCGGCATTAAAAAGATTAACTAATAGAAATTGGCTAATCACTTTACTAGTTATAATGGTTCGCCTGTATTTTAACGTCCGTAAAAACTAGTATTACTATGCCTAAAAAAGCTTCTCTTAACCGAAAAAGCCTTATTTTTAAAATTAGCGATCAGCTTCCCTGAAACACCTTGCATAATTTTAAGGTAAGCCGTGTATTCAGTTCAAGTTTTTTGCCAGTATCTGGAAACATATATTCGTCTCAAAGATCCATGCCCAAAACCTGCGCCGAAGTCGGCGCGAAGTTGTCCACCTTCTAACCTTTGTGCCTTATAAAAGCTCCATTCAAGTGAAAGTGCGTTTTCGTTATTCTTATGCGGGGATCTGTTAGTACCGGCGAATTTACACTTGCCCCAATATCCCTTTAAGACATAACAGCGCTGACTACCAATTAATATTATCAGGAAAATAGCGTAGCTTCCATAACAAGCAGGCCCATGAGAAAAGAGCTCGAATCACTCAGATGCACAACCGCCGCGGTGGATGAGTGGTTACAGCGCTCGGTTGCTGGCCCGAAAGACGCGGGTTCGATCCCGGCCGCAGCGGTCGAATTTCGATGGAGGCGAAATTCTAGAGGTCCGTGTACTGTGCGATGTCAGTGCACGTTAAAGAACTCCGGGTGGTCGAAATTTCCGAAGCCCTTCAGTACGGCGTCTCTCATAGCCTGAGTCGCTTTGAGACGTTAAACCTCCATAAACATAAACTTAGATGGACAGTAACCGTTGAAACATTTGCATGCACGCGAGATAGACAAACTAAACACCGTTGATGAAAGCAAGAGGCCTTGCCAAGCACGAAACGCCGCACACGTGCCTGTGCAAAGGAAAAAAACTCGAGCCGTAAAGAGCCTGCCTAAAGTCTGAGCATGGTGAACATAATTGATTGGATGGAGGGCATAAGAAAATTGGCGCACAAGCGATAAAAGGGCAAATTGAGAAATTTATTTCAAGATAAAAATGAAACGCAACAACAAAGCCGAAAGCGGGTGAAGCAGGGCAGAACACTCTTCGTCAGAGTGAAGGCAGCGTGACGCGGGTAATACGACTAAAAGTGAATCTAAATTTCACCTTGGGCGATTTAGACCAAAATAGATGTCGAACCAGCGCATGTGCCTGTCTACTCTTCTGTCCAGTCTGTCAGAGCTGCCTCGTCGTACCGTTCAACATGAACCAACCAGCCCGACTCATCCCTCTGCTTATAATTTAGCGTGCCCGACATAATGGTGACCGAATTTGGCCCGGGCATTGCCAAAATTTAATCATCGCGATATTAGAACGATTTCACGCCATAATAGGTTGAGATAAGTTTTGGTTTAAAGAAGAGGTTTAAACAGTAAATTTAACCAGCCGAATGGTGTATCATGTCTACCAAAGGTACACTAATGTGCCTCATGTCCACCATGATGGCTTGCCCTTTGACGGTTGACCTTTGACATTTCACCTTAGATGAATTTTTTTCGAGGCAGCGCTAATGTCAGGTCACGTAACGTGACGTCAACGTATGGCTAGTACATAAACACCGCCAAGCCTCGCATGCCTCATTAGTCATGGAAGAAGTTTCGGGACCGTCTGTGTAGCCATGCCAGCGCTATCGCTCGACCTTTGGGCATAACCGTGGTTAAACTCTGCGTATTTTTTTTTTGTGGCCGTCTCTCGTTTTAGTAGCGATTGCTACATTACGGTAGCATTTCCAGCCTTCAGCGTGGCGGTGACGCCGCGCTATCACATGGATGGGCGCGTGGTGCGGAGCAGCTGCCGGCGGCGCGGCACCGCGGCTCATCACTTGGTTCGTCACGTGGTTGGTCACGTGACCAGGTTCCACTCGACCAGCTGTAGCTATCGCGTCACTGCAGGTTTAACCATAGCTAAACCACCGCTAATTTTTTTCTAACGTCCACAGGAGACAAATGACCGTCTACTTGCAGAGTGTTGAGAGTGCAACACAATGTTGCCGTTCCATCTACTCGATAATCAGCCTTCGAAACGTGCTTGATCGGATAACTGAGAACTTTGCCTCGCGGCAACCGCATGCTGCATAGATACGACAAAAAAAATACACATTGGTGCGCGCTATGCTTTCTGAAAGCAGGGAACACAGCTGTCACGCCACCCTCATTATATTTATGACCATGTTCTTAACCTCTTAGTTGCTTTCTCTCTGAAATAAGGATATCTTGACAAGTGTCAGCTTCTTCTTCAAATACGTCTTTTATTACGATCGTTCATATTACCAATACATCAAGCATGAGCCGTCACAGTATACCCCGACAGGTAAGAAAATCCTCGATCTAACATTCATAAGTGAGGCTACTCCATCAGAAAACATTTTTTCCGAAATTGCTGAAGATTCAAAGATGATGTTTCTGCGAGTTGACAACCATTCCAGTTGATTCCACAGCGCAAAACACAGAAGAACGAGTTACAGAACGAAAGAGACGTACGCTTACTAACAGCTGACTTTATAGATGCGCTCAGATTGTAATTTAAACGCCATGTTCAAGTAACAGCCAAGTGACCGTGAAATGGCAAAGGGCTGATTAAAACGTTTCGCGGTTTTCAGTGCACAGTTTTTAAATATAACCTACACAGAAAGCTTGCGCGACCGTCTATGCAAGTTTCATAAAAGCGCACTGTAAAATAGATACCAGTAAGACACAGTACGAGACACAGTAAGTTACCTCGTCTTCCCTGCATCCACTGTGGCAATGCCTGGAAGACGAGGTATCTTATTTGGCTCGGGTAGTGTTAGCCCTAAATGATAACAACGTCTGCAGAAATATAAATTTTTGCAAGAAAAATATTGCAAGGAAACATTGTTATAGAATCAGCTATCCTGTAATAAAATTCCTACTGTAAAATGCAATATATGAGGTGAAAAGCAGACAGGTGTCAACGAGCACCAATTTCCCCACCTGTCAGCGGGAGCCTGCTCTTTATGTCGGCAAGCGTAGCTGACCATCGAAAACATTTCTTGCGTTGAAGAGACACTTTTCAGAGCAAAAGTTGTTTCAAAAAACTGTCATCATCATCAACCTGACTGCGTCCACCGCAGAGAAAGGCCTCTCTCATATCTCTAATTAACCCTGTCCTCTGCCAGCTGCTGCCTCCGTATCCTCGAAAATTTCTTGATCTCAACCGCCCACATAACTTTCTGCCCGAACCCTCACCTTTACATAAAATAGTTGTCCCCACGCAAAGTGCCAGTTCCATGTCCAGTCGCTGCGCTTACAGATTTTGCAAAAAGAAAAAAAATCGTGAACTAGGAAGCGGAAACCTCTCCTACCAAAAATATGGGGAGGGTCAGGCTGGTTTCGACAAGTATAACGGGCTGATATTTGAAGGCTATATTTCATGAAGTGGAAGTCCCTTCCGCATGCAACGCGCGGCCACTACCAGATTTCAAAATCAGGCAAATACAATCCTCGGCGACTACTGTTAACATAAGTGGCGCATAGCGAAGTACTTTGAGCTTACAGAAGATAAGCGTCTTTGAGAGTGCTAAGACGAGTGTCGAGAATGGTCGCATTATGAGCTGAGTTTTAGATTCACAAAAAACTTAGATCTGTTCTTTCGCTTCACAGGTTGCTTGTAGACAAACTCTTCTGGCTCAAAGAGACGCGGCAAATAGACTTCAGGCCAAGCAGCCAGCAGACACTCTGCTCAGGTTACTTCGAGTCAAGCCCCTTCAGATGCTTCAGATGTTAAATGAACTACCTGCATAACGTGACGAAATCTCATATGATCGGGTAGCAAGTTCACATTAGTACCAAAAAAAGGGAAAACGCCGACCAATGGTTTGCGTCAAAAAATCGATGTTTCGGCGTCGATACGGAAGCCTTGTTCACTGAAAACTTTGCTCGCAGAGCGCCGCTTTAAGACCGTTTCAATAATCGTCCGAAGCATCTTGCATGCGTAGGCGTCGGATTGCCAACGTTGCGATTAAGCGTCTTTTTTCGTCGTCTGTTTCTGCAGACACTCAGGATACTGGCGTGAAAGCCCGTTCCTCTTTTTGGCGATGACGGAAGTCTGTTCCCAGCAGATATCATAGCTAATTCGGAGGGCTCTGTATGTGCACTCAAACCGATCTTCTTGTTTTCGACGTCCTTCATCTGTAATTTCAAGGGCCTTTCAAAATTCCGCCCTCGCCTATGTAAACATGGTCGCATCTAGCGCAAGGAATCTTGTACACGACGCCGGGTAATTTTTCTCTTTTTAGTTTTTCCTTCACGCTCACCAGCTTGTGCAGTAACTTGCGGCTGGGGACGTGGGCGACGTGAACGTCGTACGTGCGCAGCACACGTCCCAGTGCTTCACTTATGGCCTGTATATATGGGATGGTGACACGTGATCGGCAATGTCAGCGGTCCGTATTTTCTGGGCGCACTGAGCGACACTAGACCACAAGTTTTTTTGGGTAGCCTCAACTGGCCAGCTCCCGGCGTACTTCCGTCAGGTCTGAGGCATCGTCGAGGACAATTTTGCGGGATCGCTGAATTAATGAGGCCGAAACGGCGCATTTATGGCAGGTGCACGGGTGCGCAGAGTTAAAATTCAGGTGCATCATCCGGTGTGGGTGTACTTCCTAAGGAATCAGACGGAAAGGTTGCGGTCGTATCGTTCCGCTGAAACGTCCAAAAAGGCATTCTTGCTACCGTTCCGCGCCGACAGCAGATGAGTTCCTCCTCTATTTTTTTGGTGCATGATCGACAGGTAGATATGGCACAACGCCTGTGCGAGGGAGCAGTCAGTACGAATGCCATATTTTTGCACGTAGAACTGATCCATCAACCAGATTACGGTTGGCTGTAGGTAAAACACGAGGAGGGTCAAAAGCTGATCAGTGATCCTACCTTAGGCGTTCAGAAAGCTGACTTCTCATGAGCAATTAATTCGTTCGTGGGCGACGGTAAGGAGGCCTTCATGCTCAATACTGTAGTAGAGGTCTTCGACATCGACGGAAAGATTAGTGATTACCTTGTGTATCTCAAACTTGAGTCCGCCCACAACTTTCAATGAATTGCTTACAGCAAACGGGTGAATGCGGGGCGAAGTGCTTAGGTGGCATTGTGCATAAGGGGCCACTTGTGGTAGCCAAGTGCTCTTCTCAGAGCTGATTGTTCATATAGAACAGTTTGGTTTGTTCGCTTTTCCTGCAAAGAAGACTTTGAAAAACAAACAACTTCAGCTTTGCAGTTATGTACACGCGTAAAAAACGGGGACAAAGAAGTACTGGCCAACACGAGCACTTGTGTTGTCCAGCGCTCGTGTTGTCCAGTCCGCTTAACGTAAAAGCGCAAAAAACAAGGACGTAGAATAAGACACACAACACGAGCGCTCGTGTTGTGTGTCTTATTCTACGTCCTTGTTTTTTGCGCTTTTACGTTCAGCAGCGATGGCGTAGAGGTAGAACATTCGCCTCGCGTGCAAGAGGACCGGGGTTCAAATCCTGGTGCCGAGCAATTCTCCACCGGGTTTTAAAAAAAAAAGAAAAAAAAAATCCGCGTGTCGATGGAATTGCATAACCAGGCCGGGAGTGCGGCCTTATCTCGGTGACCAGAACCGACAACGCACTCTCTCACCAGAGCAGGATTTGGCCACCCTGGTGTAGTACTTGGCCACAACCTTCTATGATCAAACCAATTAACCCTCGGCCCTCAGTCCCCAGCGGCTGCAGAGCAACTGACCACGGCGGCGGTCAGACCTGTGACGCAGCGGAGGGTGCTAAGAATCTCTGGCTCCGGACAGGCCGCCATTGGAATCTGAACCTGGCAACGTTTAACGCTAGAACTTTAGCTAGTGAGGCTAGCCTAGCAGTGCTGTTTGAGGAACTAGCGGGAATTAAATGGGATGTGATAGGGCTTAGCGAAGTTAGGAGGACAGGTGAGGCGTATACAGTACTCAAGGACGGACACATACTGTGCTATCGCGGGTTAGAGGATAGACGAGAACTAGGTGTGGGTTTCCTCATTAATAACGATATAGCTGGCAACGTAGAGGAGCTCTATAGTATTAACGAGAGGGTAGCAGCTATAGTAATTAGGTTGAATAGGAGGTACAAGCTGAAAGTGGTGCAGGCCTACGCATCCAGTCATGATGACCAGACCGTTGAAAGCTTCTACGAGGACGTAGAATCAGCAATGAATAAAGTAAAATCGCAGTACACTGTACTGATGGGCGACTTCAATGCGAAGGTGGGCAAGAAGCAGGCTGACGACCACGCTGTAGGTGACTATGGGATAGGCTCTAGAAATAGCAGGGGAGAGTTATTAGTCGAATTCGCGGATAGAAATAATTTACGGATCATGAATACCTTCTTCCGCAAACGAGAAAACAGGAAGTGGACCTGGAAGAGCCCCAATGGTGACATTAAAAATGAAATCGACCTCATACTATGCGCTAAACCTGGCATCGTTCAGGATGTGGCCGTCCTCGGAAGGGTGCGTTGCAGCGACCATAGAATGGTAAGGTCTAGAATTAGCTTAGACTTGAAGAGGGAACGGAAGAAGCTAGCGAAGAAGAAGACCATTAACGAGTTAGCCGTAAGAGGGAAAGCACAGGAGTATAGGATAGCGCTGCAAAACAGATATTCGGCTTTAACTGAGGAAGATGATCTTGATGTTCATTCAATGCACGATAACCTGACCTCAATAATTACGGAGTGCGCAGTAGAAGTAGGCGGTAGGACAGTTCGAAAAGATACCGGGAAGCTATTTCAGGTGACGAAACATCTGATTAAGAAGCGCCAAAACATGAAGGCATCTAACACTACCGATAGAATAGAACTAACGGAGCTATCAAAGTTAATAAATAAGCGCAAGGTAGCCGACATAAGGAAGTTTAATATGGAGAGAATCGAGCATGCTATAAAGAGCTGAGGTAGCCTAAAAACAGTGAAGAGGAAACTAGGCATAGGTAAAAACCAGATGTATGCATTAAGAGACAAGCAGGGCAATGTCATTAGCAATATGGATAAGATAGTTAACGTAGCCGAAGAGCTCTATACAGACCTGCACAGTAGCCAATGTAATCAGAGCGCTAATGAGAAAGAGAGCAGCGCACAGCAATGCGTCATCCCGCCAGTAACGAAAGATGAAATAAAGAAAGCCTTAGAAGCAATGAAAAGGGGAAAAGCAGCTGGGGAGGATCAGGTAACAGGAGATCTGTTGAAGGATGGAGGGGACATCGTGCTAGAAAAACTAGCCACCCTGTATACGCAATGCCTTATGACCTCGACTGTACCAGAAGCTTGGAAGAATGCAAACATTATCTTAATTCATAAGAAGGGAGACGCCAAGGACTTGAAAAATTACAGGTCGATCAGCTTACTATCCATTGCCTACAAAGTATTTACTAAGATAATCGCTAATAGAGTCAGGGCAACGTTAGACTTTAATCAACCAAATGATCAGGCAGGCTTTCGTAATGGATATTCCACAATAGATCATATTCACACTATCAATCAGGTGATAGAGAAATGCGCAGAATATAACCAACCTCTATATATAGCTTTCATTGATTACGAGAAGGCATCCGACTCAGTGGAAACCTCAGCAGTCATACAGGCATTGCGTAATCAGGGGGTAGAAGAGCCTTATGTCAAAATACTGGAAGATATATATAGCAACTGCACAGCTACTATAGTCCTCCATAAAGTCAGCAATAAAATTCCAATAAGGAAGGGCGTCAGGCAAGGAGACACGATCTCGCCAATGCTGTTCACCGCATGTTTGCAGGAGGTATTTCGAGGCCTGAATTGGGAACAGTTGGGAATAAGAATAAATGAAGAATACCTAAATAATCTGCGATTTGCTGATGACATTGCCTTGCTGAGTCACTCAGGAGGTGAACTGCAAATCATGATCAACGAGTTAGACAGGCAGAGCAGTTCGATGGGTCTAAAAATTAACATGCAGAAAACCAAGGTAATGTTCAACAGCCTAGCAAGGGAACAACAGTTCACAATTGGCAGCGAGAGCCTAGAAATTGTGCCGGAATACGTCTACTTAGGGCAGGTAGTGACAGCTGATCCGGATCATGAGAGGGAGATAACTAGAAGGATAAGAATGGGGTGGAGCGCATATGGCAAATTATCGCAGATCATGTGTGGCAGTTTACCAATTTCCCTCAAGAGGAAAGTGTACAACAGCATAATCTTACCGGTACTCACCTACGGGGCAGAAACGTGGAGGCTAACGAAAAGAGTTCAACTTAAGTTAAGGACAACGCAGCGAGCCATGGAAAGAAAAATAATAGGTGTAACGTTAAGAGATCGGAAGCGGGCAGAGTGGGTGAGGGAACAAACACGGGTTAATGACATCCTAGTCGAAATCAAGAGAAAGAAATCAAGATAACCGCTGGTCTTTAAGGGTAACGGAGTGGATTCCAAGAGAAAATAAGCGTAGCAGGGGGCGGCAGAAGGTTAGGTGGGCGGATGAGATTAAGAAGTTTGCGGGCAAAGGGTGGATGCAGCTGGCAAAGGATAGGGCTAATTGGAGAGACATGGGAGAGGCCTTTGCCCTGCAGTGGGTGTAGTAAGGCTGATGATGATGATGATGATGATGATGATGATGATGATGATGGTAAGCCAGCTGGTCCAAATTCGGCCGTTATTGTCCAGTCCTTCTTTATCCCTGTGTTTTGCGCCTGTACATGATTGCAACGCACCAACTCGCCCAAAGGTCTGTGAACTTCAGCTTTGTCTGTGGGCAGTCTGTGGCATGTGTGATGGTTTGAAGGTTAACATGTTTGAGCAGTCTGAATGCTTTTTTGCTTGCTAGGAACAAACAAGGAGTATTTGAACCGCTTTTCAATTCCAGTTTGGACTTTTTCCTGGAAGGTATGATGACGAAGCCTTCTTGTTTGCCCGCTTGCAACAAGGTCAACACGTCGTCTATCATGCAGCGCACCACGTTCTTGAACGGAGCTCTGGTTCTTGAGGTCGTACCGTAGGTACTATGTAGACAGTCCGCACCGCAGCTTATTGCCGGGTTCCTATTCTTTTCGCCAGACCGACGAGAACATTCCTGACCATGGCTAGTAGCTGTTGGCGGGAGGAAGAAGGCTGATAGAAGAACTTTGACTATTCTTTAGGATGGTGCTCAAATCGCTGACATGGATAGTTCCTACAAAACAATGACGTTTTTTGTTAAAAGCGAACTTCTGAGTTGCTACCTTTGATAGGCTGCACCTTAATGTTTGTCACAAAAGTTTGGCGGTTTGGGGCGCCAGTGTTATGTGCTCTTGGTATCAGCGCCTATGTCTGTAATGGTCGATGCCTGCGCGAGCATTCTGTCGCAAGGAAGGGAAATTGCCATTTGAGATCCTGGCCTTGTTGGTGTATGTGGGCACCTCTTCGGGTCGCGTAAATTGAGGACGCAGAGTCCTCGGATCCGACCTACGGTTCCAGGTTATGTGCCGGAACTTTAAAAGTATGACAAAAAATCAAAACATGTTTCGTTATAAATGTTTATTTCACTTCAAAGTTCAGAGTCATCCTTTTATTGGTTGAAATATATTTATCAACACCGACTTCCCAGCCTCCCTACAGTGTGGTATAGTATGCAAGCTCCCCGGGTTTTACGTGTGGTAAGGCTTCAAACACATGACATCGACTTTACAATCACATTTTTCGTCACGCGCGCTGGAGTCCTGAGGCTAGTGAGTAAAAATTATTTTTCTTGCAGAATGCAATGCGGTAAATGACGTGGAATTTCTGAAATGGCTTCCAGAGAAGACTGGCGGGTCTTGCTGTACGCACACAGCGCACAAAGATTAAAGCACGAACCGCAACCCTTGCGCAGGAAGGTTAGACCTCAGTTAACTATACGCTAGCGGGCGCAAGCTTTTGGACAATAAATGTTAGGATTTAGTGCGCGAAAATGCTGTGTCCTACATGTAGGACGATAGGCATTTACGGGTTAGGCGATACCGGGACGCTCTGCAGATATTATTTTGCGACATCATGTACAAGCCTGAAGACAGGCGCCAATAACGACTGTACAGGAGACTCTGGCATCAGAAAACACCATTCTCTTGTTTTACTTGCAACGAACCGCAATCTACTTCATGGAGGAATTTTACGCGTAGAAGTGCAGCATTTGTACTGAGTGCTTGGTGGTACCGGCCTTGTGCGAAATCTACCTGTCGGCCATGGACAAAGCAATCGAGATAAAACTAACCGGCCTGCCAGTAATAAATCTATAAATGTGTGTATACCACTTTCTCGTTATGTTGGAAGATATCATGTCGGACAAATGTAATGGGATTCCCAGCAACGTCATCGAGGTGTTCACCATTTCACTTGGAGGCCCAACGTTCACCATGCATGTATGTAAAGCAGCACAAAGGCGTAAGAAGAGAGAAGAGGGACACAACAGAACAAACAACGCGCATTTATTTGGCGTGGCGGCATATAAATGCTCATAGGGAAACTAAACAAATGGATGACAACCACCGCAATGAGTATACTCATGCGCCAGAAACCGCGCAAGACAACAGTTGCTATGTTATACATTTCAAGGAAATAAAGGGGTTTCCCGACAAATATATGGACGGAGCACTTACAGACCGGCTCAGTGGCTGTGCCACAACGCTGCCAGCTAACCCTATGGTCTTCACCGTGCAGGTGCTGATCGTTGCAGTCACTTGCATGTTGCCCGCTCTGCTGACTTCGCCCTGGAGTGTGCCGTAGGGGCATGCGCCGGATTGGAAAAAAAGCGAATAGGACACTGGCATTGTGACTGCCATCGCTGCTGCAACACGTGCGCAAGCACCATCCGTGGATGCCTGTGAACTCTACCGACGTTGGGCGGCCCAATCGACAGGAGCAGCAATCTACAAGCAGCATATTAAAGGCCAGCGACCTTCAGCAACACTTTGTGGGCTCGGTGGCTAACCCTATGGTTTTCGCTTTGCAGGTTAGTAAAACGGAATCCCTTTCTTAAAAAAATCTAGCAATTACGCTCCTACAGCTACCGAGTTTACAGGTCTGCCTTGCCATTGTAACTGAATGCGTATCCGTGATTCATCCATTGCTGTTACTGTCTGGGGACATTGCAACCAACCACGGCCCTAACGATAATGCCGCCGTGCTGAGTGAAATACAGAAATTAAATGCCGGTCAGGACACTCTGATCGCGGAAATGCAAGAATTGGAGCACCAACTCCCAGCTAGAGATAAGAAACTTCTTGATCTCAGCCAAAGGACGGCTCAAGTACAAAGTCAGTACGAAATCCCATTGGCTCTGCAAACAGAAACTTGCAGTGTCAAAGGTGATACAGCTCGAACTACCTAGCTCATATGCAGTTTAAAAACTGTATTGATGATTTAGAAAACCGATCCCGACGAAACAACCTAATATTTTACGGCATACGCGATACAAACCCATCTGAAACCTCTGCGCAATCGGAACAACTATTCAATGATCAATTCAATAGCCTTTAGAACATAATTTTAGACACAAAAGAAATCGAGCGCGCTTATAGCATTGGTCGCCACTCTGACAGCACAGACCGTCCAATCATCGTAAAGCTCATGTACCACAAAACCAAGAAGCTTATCTTATTTGACTTATATGTATGTCTGCATTTTTTACTGTATTTTTTCCTTGCTTTTGTTTTTGCTTGCCTTCATTGTATTTTGTATTTTGCTCTTCACATTTTTCCACGTTCAAGATTTTGTACATCATGTTAATTCGCCCCCCCTTATGTAATGCCCTCGGCCCTTAAGGAGAAAATAAATGAAATGAAATGAAATAATGGACAGAAGTTGAGGGTACCGATATTAGTATCGGTGAAGATTTTTCACGGCCTTTTAGAACTGCTCGCAAACACCTTGTTGCGCTGGCAATAGACAAAAAAAGTAGCTTTTTGCCCTTCCCTTCAAAACCCTCTTCATTGAAGCCAAGCGCTATTACTAC
The DNA here is from genome assembly GCF_052857255.1 of Amblyomma americanum. NCBI lineage: Eukaryota > Metazoa > Arthropoda > Arachnida > Ixodida > Ixodidae > Amblyomma > Amblyomma americanum. The sequence goes on along the minus strand of NC_135505.1, from coordinate 12,188,824 downwards.
GATGCATCATCAGAAACAATGAAAGAAATCTCATAGCCATCATCTCCTGATACCAGAGTAAGAAACTTCCATCCCACGCCTCAGCACAAGCTTTCATTTTCCGTTATCTTTAATAACATTCCTAGCTTTCTTCGGAAACGCAATACCGTATTCAACCTCATGCCATCATGCGATAGTAACCTGTTCATCCTAACAGCCCCTTGGTTGACCAGTGATGTTAGCGACCATGAAATACAGACAGACTTTCCCGGTTTTGACATTTATCCCAAAGATCGTAGGAAACACGAGGGGGGGGGGGGGGGGGCTAATAGCAGCAAGCCAACAGCCTAACGCTCATTTTCTGTTATTCGGTGTCTAACTTTACAAACGTTGATTGGTGTACCCAGACGGCTGTTACACTTAATCAAATTATTTTCTTGGCGTATGCCTTAATTTTAACCTTACGCAACTCATTACGGAGTCGACAGCTGTAGTAAAATACTCCGCCAGTATTCTAAACCTTATACTAACAAACCATCCGAAAAGCCTAACGTCTATTTGTTTCTTACCAGAGATCAGTGATCCATGCCACATTTTGCTTTGCTGCAACAGCGCTTGTCACTCACAAAAAAACTATCGCTCTGTACGAAAAAGAGAACTATGAGCCCATAGATAATGAACTAACTGCCTTTCTTCCATCTTTTGAAACATCATTTCATAACAAATCTCCTGAAGACATCTGGCTTACCTTTAAAACTAAGGTACACGAACTAACAAACAAACTCATTCCCAAAACCACTTTTCGTGAAAATCGCCACAAACCATGGTTCACAAGGTCCACAAAACGAATAGAAAATGGGAAAAAAATCTTTTCCGCGCAGCCAAGCATAGGTCGAGCACTTCTGCATGGAATGAATACTACGCAGCCGAAAAAGCTTATCTAGCAGCCATCCACAACGCAAAGTACTTTTTTTTTCTGAAATGATTTGCCTAACATCCTACGTCACAGCCCAGAAATATTCTGGGAAATAATACACCCCGAACAGCCCTGTGAAGTTATTCTCACTAAATAATGCGATGAAATAATCGAAAATGCTGACAGTGCTACCATTTTCAATCAACATTTTCATCTGTATTTACTAAGGATACCGGCATATTTTCTGTGTCTACCCTTCCCAAAAACATAACGAATAACACGCCAGCCATAATATTCTCTGTTGATGGTATCCTTTCCCAAATTCAAAATATTAAATTCTCATCATAAGCTGCCATCGACGAAATCAACTCAAAAGTGTTAAATAATATCAAACATACCTCTGCAAAATTTTTGTGCCTCATATTCTTGCAGTCATTGTCTACAGGTATTTTGCCTCACGACGGGAAAGGTCGTTCCTGTCCACAAATCAGGTAATAGAATTCCCCTTTTAATTATCGCCCCATCTTATCAACCAGCGTACCGTGCAAGGTCATGGAACATGCCATATACTCACGAATCCATGAACTGCTTAGACACTAGCAACTTCTTTCATCACTCACAACATGAATTTAGGAAAGGATTATTATGTGAAATACAGTTGGCACTTTTTCTACATGACCTGCATGCAAATCTTGACTGTAACTTCCAGACGGACGCTGTATTTTTAGATTACGATAAAGCATTCAATAAATATCCCACCAACGCTTGCTGCTAAAACTTTCTCTCCTAAATTTACACTCTCATGTCTCAAGATGGTTAGAACAGTTTCTTATTAATCATTCTGAATCTGTGCCCATGAAGAGCCAGTCGTCTAGCCCCGTACCCGTAAGCTCAGGTGTCCCACAAATATCTGTCCTCGGTTCTATTCCTTCCTTAATATACATTAACTATTTAAACTTCCATGTGTCTTCCTGAATCCGCTTGTTTGCTGACGACTGCGTCATTTATCGTACAGTAACTAACATTCCTGACCAAAACGCTCTTATGACTGACCTTAAAAGTGTACAAGAGTGGTGTGATGAAGTGGTTAATGACAACCCTAACAAATGTAAGCTCATGTCATTCAACCGATGGCTTAGACCTTTTCGTTCTACTTCCACATAGACAACCTACCAATAGAATCTGTGCGAACATTTTAGTACTTAGGCATTACACAGTCAACTAACCTGTCCTGGAATGCGCACATTGTCAACATCATTTCATCGGCCAACATAAAACTAGGTTTCCTCAAACGCCACATAAGCCATGCACCAAAAGACTTGAAATTACTAGCATATAAGTCACTGATAAACCTAAACTTGAATATGCATCAACCTTCTGGGATCCCCACCAAAACTATCTTAAGGCTAACCTCGAACGAGTTCAAAATCGCGATGTTAGATTCATTCCTTCCGTATATTCTAATGACATCAGTGTATGGTCTTTAAAAGCTGAAATTAACTTGTAAATTCTTTCCCATCGCATTCCTAGCCTCTGCCTTTTTCACAAATTCGTCAACACTTCATTGTACGAAGCATCCCACATCGTACGCCGCATGCACATGTCTCAGCGCACTGGTCATCCGCTTCAAGTTGTCCGTCCACGCTCCCGTACTACTGTATTTCGGCCTCCTTGTTTGCCCGAGCAGCATCTGACTGGAACGGCCTTCACCGCCAAGTCTCAGCCATCATTACCTGTCCATCAATATTCCGCCAATAGATAACGCAGCTGATGTTAGATTAAAACCTGATGTATGTTATATCTGTAGCCCCACCCCTTATGTAATATACGCCGGAATAGGGGTCTTTAAGGAAATAAACTGAACTGAACAGCAATCACCCACTCCTTGATCTCTGTGGCCGCAATCATTTCTCGATGCAGCTGATCTTTATTTCTTGCAACCACTTGACACCTTTCGAAGTGCAGGGTGCACTTCCAATCACGAAAATGGATACCAAGATTACGAGAATCTGCATTCTCGACATTTTTAGGCTGGTGCCTGAGTCTATCATATATGCGCTTCCCCATCTGGCCATTATAAAGACCATTAAAATATAAAACGTCCATCGTTCAAAACCAACTCACTCAACAGTTCATGCTTCCACCAAAGAGTTTCCAAGCGACTACAAGACAAAGCTTTCGGGCATGCATTAAAAATCAAAATTTAAGATTTTGGCGATGTTTGTCTGTCCGAATCTTCTGGCAGGATGCGTTTTTTGATCTATAAAGCGTAAAGAACGGAACAAAACATCAAGATTGACAGCAGGAGGCGCTTCGTCCTGTTGTCTACCTTCGTGCCTTTTGTTCTGTTTTGCGCCTTACAAATCAAGAATGTACCGAAAAAGCCCAAAAGCCAGCTCTTTTGACCTCTGAGAGGAGGCCCACCCCATTGTGGTCGCCTGCCACCATGTTTCGTGGCTAACTATGCAAAACCTTTACGGTAAAACGGTTACGGCCGCGAGTTTGTTTCGACCCGTGGAGGCGCGAACAGATCACCTTCGCTGGATACTGTTTTAGACGGCTCCGTCATCGCCGCCCTTAGCGAAAACTAATACGTTTGGTATACACGGCGGGATATTAATTAACTATTTTAAACATATTTTGTATTGATGAATGCTCTGAAAAAATGCCGCAAATTGGTTCCTGAAATTTTATGCTTGGTATTCGAATTGTTAAAATTTTCCAAAAATACGTCACTTAAAGCATGTTTCTAGCACGTTTCAAATGTGTGAAATAATATGTATGCGACTTTAGTATCTTGTCAACGTATTAAAAGTGTACTTGCGTATATGTAAAATTAATTCGTCTTAAGTACACTTCAATTTTCACAAACGGGCAGTCATTTTAAACATATTTGAAGCACACTTTTAGCTGCTGTAGAAGAATCTAGAAATCGCGTGTCGGGAAATGGCCTTTGTATGTTGGCTATGTATCTAAAGTGTACTTTCGTAAATACGAAATTAATTCGTCCAAGGTATACTTTGCAGCACACTTCAAGCTGCCGTTCAACAGTTAGTGCTCGTAATCTTGTTTCGAGAGATAACATGTTGTCTATTTATTTACAGTGTACTTTCGTAAATACGAAATTAATTCGTCCAAAGAATTCCTCAATTCTAACAAATGGGTAATCCGCGTCAGTATATTTGCAGCACACTTCGAGCTTCCGTGGAACAACTATATAGTGCTCCAAATCACGTTTCGGGCAGCAGTGAAAACTCTGCCTTTTCTGTCGTCCATTTGTTTATGGTGACATCTAGCAGGATGGCAATCATCACTTATGTTAATTACGTGTGGACAGCTCGATAGCATTATACCGGCAAGGGCGCCATGCACACCTCTGGGCACGAACATGCCAGCAAAAAGGACCCCGACTGGCAAGGCCGACCGGCTGCCACAGAGGTCCATGTATTTGTTGGTTGACAGTTCGGCTCCTGACCGCTGCCTGACGCAAATTTAGGACTAGCAGTTCGGTTCTAGACCGTCTGCAGATTTGAAAGCCACCATTTGTAACGGCGCTGGCGTCGCCAGCACCGCTGATGAAGATGAAGGCTGGGAGCGCGACCTCGCTCGCGCAGAACAGAACGCATTCGGCAACCGGCCTGGACAGGAACATCGACAGCCCGCTCCGCCGGCTCACCAGCGGCGGCTACCGGGACCTCCAATAAATGTGGATCACGTACCACATCTGGTGACTCCGGACGACAGCTTCGACGCACGCAGCGCCGCCTCACCGTATCTGCACTCCTGCCCGTACTGTCCCTCCACTTGGCCTTGCCGCTGCACGCCCCTTGTTCGCGCCCTGTTTTCGGCAGCTTCTTGCCGCCATCTACGCGCCTACCATCGCATCCGGTGAGCTCCTCCAGCCGTATCAGCGCTCCTTCCTTCCTCGGCTGCCCGGCCTGCCTGTGTTTTATGCCAGGGAACCCGTTTTGTGGCTGGCGCTGCTGGACTAGCACTTTCACGTCAGCCCGTGTCCAGACTGCTGCTGCGCTATCAGCACGCCAGCCGCTAACTCCCACCCAGTCTCCTGGCAGAGTTGCGGTTGCAGCCTCCTGGCCCGGACATATACGCCGATTTCAAGAAGGATCTGACGGCGTATTTTGGCTTGGAGCCCCCGCGGACTCTCTGCGCTGCTGTTCCGGGCTCAGACTCTGCGCCACTACTCAACTCACGAACACTGGCCTAGTCTCCCCTCATAGCTGTTTCGGCTTTCCCTCTGCCAGCTACTACACCGGAGCCGCTCCCACCCCGGTCTCTCGCAAGTTTGCTCCACCGGCTCCTACGGACGGCCATCCACTCGCAAGCTCCCGTCCCAGGGCGCCTTCTGCCGTGCCCTGCTTACCAACCGTGGCACCTGCCCTTGAACCATCACCAGAAGAGTTCTCTCTCGACCCGCGCCCCAACTCTCTTCAAGTCGCACGTTCGCCTGCTACCTCAAGCCCAACCACAGTGAGCCCATCTGTCCTTCATGCCGCGGGGCGCGCATGCAAGCCACACCAGAACCTTGTCGCGCATCACGCGTCACCCGAAACGACTACCACGGATCTTTGCTGACTTGGCGCCTTCGCAAGTGACTGTGCCTCCGCGAAAGATGAGAAAACGATCGCAGGAGGTGCCATGCATGCGACGCATACAACGTGCCCCGTCCAACACCGCCAATGGACTCAGCACTACTGCTTCCTTCCCATTCCGAGCCCGAAGTCCCGGAATTGTGCCCTCTGTTCCCAGCAAGCGGCCCCAACGCCACAGAGGACTCGCATTCGCAAAGAGTCGGTACACCCCGTCGCCCACTTCGAATTCTTCCCTACAAAGCAACCCGTGCCCCACGCAGCGGAACTCAAGCCCAGTGCCGTCGCCAGCTGCCGAGGCAACGCCTTCACTTCTACGGCTGCGGTTTCTCCACGCCATACTTTCGCCCGAACCGACTGGGCACGCGCACATCGCATATCTCCCGTAAATCCCCACGTGGATGCATTTTCTGTATTGGCATTTCCCGTCCATCTTCAACCCAAGTGCCGGCCCCACCAGTAGGCCTTACGAATGAAGCACGCCTAGCTCGCCTCCAATTCATCGATGACTTTTTCCGCCTGTTACTTGCGTCATCAGCCTCATCTTTTGTCTCCCCTCGCCCTTTTGCGCAGCAGCCAGGCTCGGCCGCCCGACGACCTTCACAACCTCTGACCCGAACTTCACTGACATGAAGGAATTTGTAGATACCTTTTTTATTTATTTTTCTTTTATCGCGCATGGCGCTAAGGGAAGCACCTGTAGTGGCGCTGATGAAGATGAAAGTGGGAGTGCGACTTCGCTCGCGCTGAACACAACGTATTCGGCAACCGGCCTGGCCAGCAACATCGACAGCCCACTCCGCCGGCTCGCCAGCCGCGGCTACGGGGCCCCCGATAAATGTCGGACACCTACCACACAGAAGAGTAGAGTTGGGTTTGTTGGTTTACGATCATGTTGGGAACAGCGCTAACACAGGACGGAGCGAGAACACAACACAGAGCATGTGTTGCGTTCTCGCTCCGTCCTGTGTTAGCACTGTTCCCAAGATGACCTACCACACACTCCGACACCTCTGCGACAATTTGAGGGCCCACAGTTTTTCCGCAACAAGCGTCTCACCGGGAAAGGTAATGTGTCTCTTCTCCGGAGCTATATATAAGCCAAGCCAAATAACACGCTTTTCGGAGCTAGCAGTTCGTGCGTGCTGACGCCACTTTTCGTAGGCATTTCCTGTGTGGCGACATCTTTCCGGTCCAGGTCCAGTCACCTGACCTTCCACTGTCAGACTTGATAACGCGTTTTCTGTGGAATTGTTTGTTGTGGCCAGTTCAGTCATTACTTCTGCTCTTGACAGCATTGATCAGTGCCAGTGAATCCGACTAGTACACCTTTTTTAAAGCCGAAATGAATATATTTTTAATACAATAATTGTATATTTTTAGTATATATTTAATGAGTGTATTGTATTTAATGTATATTTTGTATATTTTAATGTAATATTGTAGACTTTTAGTGTATTTTTAATGTATTTAATCTATATTTTTAGTATATTGTAGTGTATAATAAATATACTAAGTGGACAGAAAATGCATTTTTGATGCATTTGTAAGAATGTTCTAAATGTTGCTCCTGGCATACTTCGAAAGCATTCGTATTGCAATTTAAGCATCATCATCATCATCATCATCATCATCATCAGCCTTACTACACCCACTGCAGGGCAAAGGCCTCTCCCATGTCTCTCCAATTAAACTTATCCTTTGCCAGCTGCATCCACCTTTTGCCTGCAAACTTCTTGATCTCATCCGCCCACCTAACCTTCTGCCACCCCCTGCTACGCTTACTTTCTCTTGGAATCCACTGCGTCACTACCTGCCCTAAGTAGACGTATTCCGTCACAATTTCTAGGCGCTCGCTGCCAATTGTGAACTGCTGTTCCCTTGCTAGGCTGTGGAACATTACCTTGGTTTTCTGCATGTTAATTTTTAGACCCATCGATCTGCTCTGCCTGTCTAACTCATTGATCATGATTTGCAGTTCGCCTCCTGAGTGACTCAGCAAGGCAATATCATCAGCAAATCGCAGATTATTTAGGTATTCTCCATTTATTCTTATTCCCAACTGTTTCCAATTTAGGCCTCGAAATACCTCCTGTAAACATGCGATGAACAGCATTGGCGAGATCGTGTCTCCTTGCCTGACGCCCTTCCTTATTGGAATTTTATTGCTGACTTTATGGAGAACTATAATAGCTGTGCAGTTGCTATATATATCTTCCAGTATTTTGACATACGGCTCTTCTACCCCCTGATTACGCAATGCCTGTATGACTGTAAGCACAGGGACATGAAAATACAACAGTAATATTCATTAATACCATGTGTTCGAAATGCATTTTTAGCACGGCCCTATTAAGGACGCAGACGGACAGCCCCCGTTTCTTCTAGTTTCTCGTGCTTTGCATTGGATGACGTCGTCTTCAGCAACTTCCATCCGAGCGAAATGGATCCAGAACACCACCGCTGTCACATTGCCCTCTAAAAACGACCGTCGAACCGAAACCGAAATGGCACTCTAAAATTTTTCTGGGCTAGCAAGCGTGAGAGACGATGATTTTTTGCAGGCTTGTTGTAAGCATGGTGTGTTTTCACGCTTAGCAAGCGTGAGTGTGGTTGATTTTTTGCACGCTTGTTCTAAGTGTACTGTGTTTTCACGCAGAGAAATCACGCTTCCTCTGCATTACTCACAGGAGGCGTAACGCTAGCCAAGCGTGAGTGGAGGAAATTTTTTGCATGCTTGTTTTAGGCGTGGTGCGCTTCCAGCGCTCACGATTGCCATGCGTGACTGGCGATCTCGCGAACGCTAAACGCGAAAGAAAGGTTTTTCACTTACTCGATGGGGCATTTTTATGCTCTGTAGGCCGTCAAACATCATTTGAAAGGAAGCTGAAAGGAGGTAATTCTTGTTGTGCCGCATATATGCTCTTGGCGGCTGCTTGTAAAATGCTGATTATAACCTTTAAATAGCTAATTACAAAGATTGACTTTGAATTTTCGTCTCGCGGCTCTATGAAAACAAGAACATTGCGCTGAAGAAGGTTAAAGATAGCTAGCTTTTTAGAAAATCAGAATGTGATTTATAGTACAAGTACAAAGCAAAAAATTAAGACACTTCTTCAATAATTCGTTGTCTACTCTCACCATTTTGTACTTAAGGGCACATATCGCTTGCTTGCGCAATGCTCAAAACCGCCAACTCGTCACTGTGTGCTATATTCCCTGAAACAGCAATGCCTTCACAACGACGCTTTTTCTCGCGTATTTAGCGAATAACAAGCGGGTTTCTAAGCACTTAAAAAGTGGCCTATCTACGCTCATTCACTGTCGTCGCCTTTACAATCATAGCATGAGCTTGAAAGTTCTAAGTAAAAAGTGAACATTTTGCTTTTATTGAAACTCTGTAGCTCATCAGAACAACTTCCTACATATGGACTGCGTAGCTAATGAAAGTAGTGCAATAGGAGGTCACCTCATTTCAAGATCGTTTCGGAGTTGCATTATAAAAATACCCAATCCGTAAAGTTGGTAGGTTTTATATCATGCCAGAAAATAAGATTAGAGAGCGCAAATTTGTCTAGTTTTCTGACGATCGAACCAAAGCTCCGTTGAAGGTAGTGCAAGAAAAATTTTCACGAAGTATCTTGCGCAAGTGTGCCTAGCCAGCCCAACAACTAACCCTCTGATGTGCATTCTTACGGCGTCATCACCTATATGTTTGTAGAGAAAATTAAGTAAGGAAAAAAAAGCAAATCTGAGGAGCACTATACGAAATCAAACCAAAACGAATGTTAAATATCACTAGAACCTTTTATTGATCATAAGTTACAAAAACGCTTCCCTGGAAGAGAAATCCGAGAAAAATGTATGAAGCAGAAATTAGGCTCAAGATGAATCCTTGATGCAGTTTTAAAGGAGCGCGTGAACACTGCTACGTAAAGTCATGCCGGATCAAAACGAGAGCCCACAAAAGATGTTTTGTTGGATCGCGCTGTTTGCTTTTTATTCCGGCCAGACTGTATACTTCTCTCAAAGTGGAACTTCGACAACAAAGTCCCGTAGTCCTTTTTGCGCACATGTAATTTCGACAGTATCGACACAACCTACCACTGCTTGAATAAAGTCTCTGTATACATAATGCCGTTTACGTAATGCCATCTTTTCGTCTAGCTTCGAACAACACTTGCAGCGATTGCGCATTGTCCTTCAAGCCCTTCAGTCTGCACAACTAACGATCAAGCCAGAGAAATCCTCGAAAGCGATCCTCGTACAGTGGCAGGACGGCGCAGAGCGAGTAATCGCCTACGCGAACCGCACACTTTCTCGATCGGAACGGAACTATTCGACGACTGAAAAAGAGTGCCTTGCCGCCACCTGGGCTCTGGGTAAGTTTCGACCTTACATCTACGGTCGACCGTTTCGTGTTGTCAGCGATCATCACTCGCTATGCTGGCTGGCCAGCATTCAAGACCCTTCTGACCGGTTGGCCAGATGGAGCCTTCGTTTACAGGAGTACGACGTTACGGTCGTCTATAAATCGGGTCGGCAGCACCAGGACGCGGACTGTTTATCACAAGCGCCCGTGGAACCGGCTACGCAAGACATCCCCGAAGATTGCCCTGTTCTTTGTGCCATTAGCATCTCCCGTATGGCGCAGCTTCAACGAGCAGATCCTGAGTTGGCGCCACTCGTTAAGTATCTGGAGGGTTTGAATTCTCATGTACCTCGTGTGTTTCGCCGTGAACTACATACCTTCATTCTGCGGCGTGGAGTCCTCTACAAGCGCAACTTTGACAGCAACAAAGAGACGTTTCTGCTTGTTGTGCCATCCCAGTTACGCTCCGAAATCTTAAGCGCTTGTCAAGACGAACTATCCGCCGGCCACTTGGGGGTTAGTCGCACACTGGCAAAGATTCGGCTTAAGTATTACTGGCCCAATTTACTCCCATCCGTGCGTAGATACGTAACAACATGCCGGGATTGCCAACGGCGCAAATCTCCTCCTCTGCAGCCAACCGGCTTTCTGCAGCCCATAGCACCACCAAAGATCCCTTTTCAGCAAATTGGCATAGACCTCTTCGGCCCTTTTCGGAAGTCGACCAGAGGAAACCGGTGGATTGCGGTCGCGACAGATTATTTGACCCGATAAGCTGAGACCACGTCACTTGCAAACGGTACTGCTGCTGAAGTCGCCGACTTCTTCGTCCACAACATCGTCCTGCGTCATGGCGCTCCTGCAGCTATCATTACTGACCGTAGAGCTGCATTTACGGCCCGCTTCAATCAGGCCGTACTCAAGCTCACGCACACCAGCCATAGACGTACAGCAGCCTACCACCCGCAGACAAATGGCTTGGTAGAACGCCTCAACAGGACCTTGACCGACATGCTTTCCATGTATATTGATATCGAGCACAAGACATGGGACGAAATTCTCCCATACGCAACATTCGCGTATAATACCGCGCAGCAAGAGACGACACAGTTCACTCCGTTCGAATTAGTCTTCGGTCGACAGGTTACCACCCCCCTCGATGATATGCTACCCGTGGACCCCCCTGACAGTGAGAGTGAACTTGTCGACGTCGCCACCTATGTTCAGCGCGCGGAAGAAGCACGGCAACTGGCCAGACACCGCATTCACCGTCAGCAGCAGATCGATGCTGACCGCTACAACCTTGGACGCCGCTACGTTACCTACCACCCAGGCGACTATGTGTGGGTTTGGACGCCCGTTCGTCGTCACGGGCTGTCCGAAAAGTTACTGCGCCGCTACTTCGGCCCTTACCTTGTTGTCCGCCGCCTCAGCGACGTAACGTACGAAGTTGCACCAGCCTCGCCAGCTCGTTCATCGCACAACGGCAAGCGCAGCGACGTTGTGCATGTGGTGCGAATGAAGCCGTACTACGAGCGACCCCCCCGAGTGACTTTCCGGCTGCATGTAGTCATATTCCGTGATGTCAGACTCGTAATGTACCTCTTGAACACTTTTTCTCCCCGCTATTCGGTCTGACGGTAACACCGCATCGGGGCGATGCTCCTCAAGAGGGGGCAGTGATACCAGGATTGGAAGTAGAAGAAGAAAGAGATCGCAGCCTCTAGAAGTAGACGACGCTGAAGTGTAGGTCCGTTTCTCTGGTGCCCTCGTTCAGCCGCTGCAGTTCCTTTTCAGTGTAACAACTGTTACAATATACGCACAAACGAAGCACCAAAGTCTTCTCTGAGATGTGTCGGGTTGCAAGTTAACGATTGCATGGGCTCTTTTGAGCATGCCTGCTGCTTCTTGTCGCCCCAGGAAATGCACGGGCCAACGATGACTGCGTGTGAAACATGGCAAAGATAAAATTAACAAAGTTAGGTGGTACCTGATGGAGTGAACCGTTGACAAATCTCACTTAGTGAAGGAACTACAAATTTATAAAAGCTATTACACTGGCACAGCCTCACATTGCGATTGCGGCGTTAAATCTTCGTTATTAAGTGCTTAAAAAAGAGTAGTGTTGGCAGAATGAACAAGTTCAGAATTGCGCATGAAACTGCGGTTGTGATAAACGATTTTACTCACCGTTGAGATTGGGGCAGTTAATGTTAATGCGAGCCTTGGCCAGAGTACGACATCCAGTTTCGCCGCTGCTTCGTTTCATGGCTCATCACACAGCTGTCCTTTGCAGAATCCCTTCTTGGTCCCGAGCGCATTAGCTTGTGTGTAATGAGTTCCATCAGACAGGACAGTTTCAATAACTTTAGTCGTAGTTTGTGAAGAGAGCGCTTAGCTCTGTTAAGAAGAAATACCGTTGAAAAAGCTGGCGAAATGCACACGTATAGAAACTTACTATCAACAGCCGGGGTGGTTTCTCCCCAGTAGTGTCCCCCCGCCGTCGGTTCTGGACCCTGTTTGTCGCATTTTTCAGCAGGTGGTGCAGACTAGTCTGAACAAAGCAGTACAATATTAGCTTGTGCCCTATCAGTTTTTGTTTCTAAATGGCTTTGATCGCATGCGTTCGTCTTCTACAGTTACGCACAACATGGAGTTGTTTTGTGCGCATCACGTATGTGAGTATGTCATTGATATGTTCAACCTTCAACAAATTTACGCACTACAAATAACGCCAGATTCTATGTCTGTTTCTAAAGCACAGAGTTGAATCGTTTAAGGACGCAATGCCTCACAGGATTTCATCAATAAGTCTAGCAGCAAACTTCATTCTGAGCAGGAATTACGATATACACTACCATCGATTCCAAGCTGGCGGTATACCAACCAGCTCCAAGGAGCCGTTCCAGTTTTTCTTGACTTCAGCTCTGTTGCAAAAGCGAGGTGCCCGCTTCGTGCTATTGCAGTGCGCACTTACTCTAGCTTATCATTTGGCTTGCCGAGGACGGCAGAAGCGAAGTTTATAAACATATAGGTTCAGAATTGCAAATTTTGTAGTATAGGAGAGTTCGTGACATACCAGAAAAACAAAAAGATGGTCGAAAACCGTTTAAATGATTGTCATAAAAGTCCCTATTTTTGAATTCGTTAGTAACTGTATTTATATCGAAATAATATGCGCTAGGCACGGGGTCTGAAAAATATTTGTCAATTAGAAAAAAATTATTAACCTAGAGTTCTTTGTGACTACGTTTCGTTGTATCAATAAGACTTTCGTCGCGAATTTAGTGAATGACATTCCTGAGATAAGCTTTTAGTCGCAGCATTCGGTACCAAACAAAGCACAGTCGTTTTGTTGTCACGGCATTTTCGTGGATCTGCAGTTAAATGTGCAAGTCCGAATTCACGGCTTTAACACGTCTGCTCTTCTTGAGCTGCTAAGAGAAAACGGCTTTTCTGCCTGTTCGTATGCTGTCATTACGGGAACACAGCATGACCGCTACGGTGCTGCATCTTGGCCGCAGCGACAGCTAACATCACCGCTCGCAACAGCACTGACTCTACGTTCAAGACCGCATGCCTATTTGTGCTGCCTCCCAGTAATGCAAATATTAATTACACACGACTGCGACTTCACCCAGCGGACTGAAATTCGTAAAGGTAACAGAACTGTCTCCATCAAATAAAGGTTAGGTTCTAGTCCCGCCCACAGTCACATATGATTTCAATACAATACTGTTAGATTGATGCGTCGCGCACTGTCACAAAGCAAGCGAACCCCAGCCGCGATGTGCAGCACAAACAGGCACGTTTGCAGTGTGGCCTTAACGCGCCGGTTCTGTGTAATGTGACAAGTTTCAACGGGTCGTAATGTTCACTCCGACTGTGAATTGCGGTATGCCATATTGATCTCATTTTCTATGCGCTCCGCGAAGAACGGTGGGAGCAGGCGCTTTCTACCCCCGCGCGCAAGCAGCCAGGCGGCTCAAAGCACTCCGGTGGTACTATTCCTCTCCCGAAAATGGCCACCGACGCGAACCTCAACGCGGCCGCAAAACTAAGGCGCCAAAGAGCCAATGCTAACGAGCGCAAGACGCCGAGACAAGCGGAAACCGTATGGCGAACGAGACGACTCACAGCGACGGCAGCACGAGCACTCTCTTTTCTTCTTGTCACCTCTCCCGGTCGACCACAGGACTCGAGTCAAATGGCAGCTAAGAACTATAGGCCTGACCCTAAGGCGAAGTTCGGAGGTACATAAGAAGATCCCTTAAACTTTGCTCCCAAAACGCCGTTGCTCGGGAAATAGTTCAAAAACATATATTGAGCGCCGACATTCAATATAATTTGCTTACCTAGATATTTTAAACGACCGTGAATGGCCGATGAGCGCCCACAGTTCGCAGAGAGCGGCACCATGTCGTACGTGAACTCTGGGAAGTCGCACTCTGTGTTCTTGCGCCTACTGTCTGGCACACTAAGCAGGTCAACCAGAGTCAACGTATTATAACATTGTTGCTTCTTCGCCACTCTTCACCATCAGAATCGAGCACGCCACACAGCACACGTTTGAAACGCAGGCACGCACGACGCACATAAGAGACTGCTATGGCCGGTGGCTCCAACGGCTCTTACAGTCAAAGCATGTTTTCCCGCCAAAATCACTGAAGCGAGCGCCATATTTAATTGCCTCCTCATTAAAAAAAAGCAATCAAAGGCAACCAAAGGAGCAAATCAGAAGCGAGCAACGGTGGCGTCGCCTGCCTCAGGTGGGGATATGTATCAGGATATTCACGCTAAGAAAACACCCGTGCGGCCGCTCCCCTTGTCCTCCTTACGCATATATATATATATATATATATATATATATATATATGGAATCTTGCATCACGCGTAAAAGAGAGCGAGTGAGGGTTTCCTGAACGCGCGTCACGCTTGTGTGTACGAAAACAACGCTTATGTTCAGTCACGTGGTGCTCAAAACGAAGTCATGTCGCCGAGGAGCACGCTTCAAGCTTAAAACTGGGGAGTGGCAGGACTCTATGTGTGAAAATATTTGGCCCAAGCGCGCTAAATCGCCGGTAAAATCGGCTATCGGCTTCGTCAGAATTTTACGTAGCACAGGCTTTTGCCCGAACTGTAGTTTATACCCAAACTCTGTAACAGCCTCAGCAAGTAGGCTAGTAGTATGAAATAAATGAATTTTCGATCACATAATTGCAACCAGCCGGTACGTCCTAAGGAATAGAACGTGTCGCTGTGCTTCAGTTCAAATAATTACTGCTTACCATTCCTTTCATGGCCTCCAAGGGGACATTCATGTTACAGTGACTTTCCCAGAAGATGAAGGGTGCGCTGCCCGGCTCTGCGGTGTAAAATACCCGCATGAATTTGGGCTGCGCGACTGGCTTATCCCCGGGAAACAGTAGCTGGCCATCGAGGTACACCTGGAAGATTTAGAAAGAGCTCTGACATTTGCCTCATACGCTGAGGTACCGAGTGGAACTTCTGCAATGGAAGATAGGAAGAAAGAGTGGTTTTCAGGAGGCAAAGAAAATGTACCGTCTTTGCCAAAAGTAACCGGGTAACAATGGTTTGTCTCTTAGCCGCGTAGCGAAGCGCTTATGACAGCCCCTGAGCTCTGATCTTTGTAAAGTAAGGTGAGCCCTTGTCCTCACGTTTTGTCTCCTTTTGGTCTTTTGGGGTGCCGTAAAGTCTCCACTATACGAGTGAGAAGCACAAACCTGTTGCTTGGTTACTTCTTGCAAGGGGGGTATGTCTCAAGCTAAGCGATTTGGCCTAACTCGTGGAGGGATCGAGTAAACTGGGCAGAAGAATTTATGATAAACCAAGTGATGTGAAGTGAAGCTTACTTCGCTTCTTTTATGATGAAGCAAACAAGCCAGGAGAGAAATTTTTACTGACACGTGAGAAAGACTTGTCCCCAGAGCAATAACGGCAACACAACCGCGACCTAATAGAATCATATTGCAGTACAACAAATCCTGAGGTTACACTTAAAATCCTGATTCACTGAAAATGGAATGGTTATTCACAGTGAGAAAAATGCCCTGCAGAAAACAAAAGTATCTACAGAAAACTACACAAAGCGGGCGCCAATAAAATGGAGTGCTCACGGATTTCGACTACAGGGTATTACAAACGGTATTGATTATTGCAAGTAGGGACATGCAGTTCCGGAGAAAAGTAGGAAACAAATAGTACTAGCGTAACCAAGAACACAGAGGGAACTATCTAATTAACATTGGACGAGATATGTTGCTAAACTATAGATTACTGTTGTCTGTGTTGGCTCATACTTAAACAACGCGAAGGACGAGACACATAGGAGACGCCAGAAGAGCTTTGGTGCCGCCTTCTTCGTAAACAATATTTCGCGCTAGTTTAAAAATGAACTTTCACCAAGTAGCCCCATTCCTACACATCCTTGCTCGGGTGTGTCTTTTGTAGTAATCTTTCAATGTGTCCAGTATTTGGCGATCCAATTTCTCAAAGGCAGATTTGCTAGGAGATTTGCATACTTGACAGTGCAGGCGAGGTAGATTGTAGGGTTCATTAGAAAAATATTTTTCCGCAAAGATAAGTTTTGCCGTGATATAGCCTATGCACGCAGACTGCAATTTTTTTATATCTGTTCGATACTTAGCCGACTATGGTTTATCAAAATTGTCGTGCGCTTTGTGAAATGTATGTTGCTTGGAAGTCAAACGGCTTCTTTCTACAACGTGTACATTACTGTTAGTGATTTTGGCTGCCCCCTCCCCTCACACAAGAAATAATATTGCCAATAAAATAGGACGACTAAGAGCAAACCTGTTTTTTACGACCACTCATACGACGGTAATAAATTCACTAACGAGATGAGGAACCTCCATCCTTGGACATGGCACACTTCGGAGGATCTTCCAGATGTCACACTTAGAAAGGAGGTGCTCGACAAAAATTTGACCCTGAAAATTCAAAGCCCTTTCCAGAACAAGACATGAGTGTCCAAAAATGATGTGATAGGTGCTATCATTCCTCTTATTTTCTACCCGCGATTAGGTGCTTAGTTTCTCTCAAAGTTAAAAAACTCATTTAAAATAAACCTGCGGGAGAATGCTTCTTGCCTATATCTCAGAGGACCCTGAAAGTGTGGTTCCATAAAAAAAACATTTTGTTAAAATCTGCATAGATAACTAGATCTCTGTACGAATATTGCCCATACTATTTTCGTAAATGTGGACTAAGACGGCCTAAGATAGTGCCTTGCTGCACTGCGTTATACTTGTCAATCAGATTTCAGAGACAAAACCATTTAGCTTAGCTCTGCTGTTGCTCATGTTTGAGCAGGCTTTTGAGCAGTTTAAAACCTATTTCTTTATTTCATTGTGACCTAGTTCCTTTTTGGTCTGCTGCATCTGATATTTTTTACGACACAGATTGACACAGCGCAACGGAACTAGGACGACAAGAACCACGAAACACATGACGGGCGCTGACTTATCTGATAGCTAAAAAAACAACTCTCATACCTATTCGAATCAAAGAACATGCATGTGTGCTCAAAAAATTTATGTTTGTATAGAATACAATTTTATTTATGTGAATGAGTGAGGATTTACTGGTGTTATTTCTCCGAATCAGTATTGCAACGCAGAAATAACTGCCTTGTTTTAAATATTTTAACTCATACGAATATTAGGTTGATATGTACTGTCAAATTAAAGCACACTTTTATAATGGAATAAGGTCGCTGCTGCTTCAGTCTCTCATTTCTCCCACTTTGTGAATGGCGCTATCACAACCTGTTTCATATAGGGAAATAAGTTGGCTATGTCCTTGACTGAAGGGCACTACGACGACAACACAAAGAGGAGGCACACAGGCGCCTGTGTCTCTTATTTCGTTCAAGGTCGTCGTAGCTCCCTTCAATCTAGAACACACGAACTCGCCTAACAGCCTGCAGTAATAGAACAGTAAAGTTTGAGCAAGAAGCTGGGCTAGTATGTCGACAATAATTTCTAAAGGTCGGCCTGCAACGTCGTCTACACCTGGAGGTGTTTATTTATGGAAATAATTAAGTCACTTGCTTTAGTCCGTACTGCCCTGGTTTGGGTTAGCTGGTCCCGAGCTGAAACTTCTTCTGAAAACTTCTGAAAATATCTTCCGGCGTCCTTTGCAGGTTTAAAAGTGTTATTCAAAGAAAAATCCTTTTAATATGCTCCAGTACCGCTCTTTTCGTGTGCTATGATATTCTTGTCTGTTTGGCACCGCACTTAGAATGAATTTTATTACGTACTCAGTGGCTGCCGACAAAACAATTTTCTCAATAACAAGTTTATGAACGAAATTTTTTCGCCTATTGTTATATCGCACCTTAACAAACAATATTTCCGCAAACTGCTGCTCGGGATGCTAGTACTCTTCAGTTATTAATTGTCAAAAACTTGTACCTATGGCTTTTATAGCATTCTTAACTGCTCGGTGCGAGCGCGGAGGGAGGCATTTAGTTTTGTGCCACCATGGTGGGAAATGCGAGTACTTCCCGCTGTTAAGAAGTGAAATCCAGGGTTCGACGGAAACCCGTCTGGTCGTGTATGTTCATGGCGGAAAAATCTTCAAGCGCCGACCAATCGTTAAAAAGATGACGTTTCGGCCCCGGCTTACGGGGGCCTTGTTCACAATGAAAGACAGGAGTGAAGGGAAGTTATATAGGTTTCATGGTATGACTCAAGCAGCGGGAGTGTATCGGGGTAGATTGCCTTCGTTGCGATTAAGCGTGTTTGCCGTCGTCTGAATATAAAAAGATTCAAGGTAAAGCCTTGTCGTCTTGCTCTTTTCTTTTCCGATTATCTTCGTGCCGTCCCAGTCGATGTCATGGCCCTCGGAGATAGCAAGGTCAGCCAGTGCGTTTGTTGTCCCGCGCTTGTTCTTGACATCATTGTGGTGCTGCTGCAATCTTTTCCGAAAATCACCTGTTTCACTTCTCCTTCTTTGTATTGCATTTCACTGTAACCATCGCGTGTCGGAGCTTCCGCGTGGGTACATGTGCGACGTCGACTTCGTACGACTGGAATATGCGGGATAAACTTTCACTTACTCCGGTGGCGTAGGGTTTCGGAATCCTTTTCTTCTTCTCTCGCTGGGGTTGCTGTGGCGGTGGGTGAGCTAGGCGATTCTCGGATTTTCGTATAAAAGAAGTGGGATAGCCCGAAGCCATCAGGTCGCGGCGAACGGTGTCAAGATCTGTCGCTTTCTCTTCCAGCGTAGAGCAGAGGTTCTCCGATCGGCGGACAAGCGAGGCGACAACGGACCTCTTGTGACAGGTCGGGTGTACGGAACTGAAGTTGAGGTACATGCCAGTGTGCGTGTCCTTCCGGAATACACTGAATGATATTCCAGGGCCGTTGCGTTTCACCAGAACGTCCAAAAAAGGCAGACGGCCATCTACTTCCTCTTCCGTAGAAAACTGTATGGCCGGTTCCATGCTGTTCAGGTGCAAAAGAAATGTACTCACAGCCGATTTCTTGATTATGCAGAAACAGTCGTCCACATAACGAAGAAAGACTTTCGGGCGCTGCGTGAAGCATGAAAGGGCGCGGGACACCAGTGACTCCATTGACAAGTTCGCAGCGGTGACAGAAATTGATGCTCCCATAGCCGTACCACGGACCTGTTTGTATATGTTCTCCTGTAACGTGAAATATGTGTTTGACAAACAGAACTGAAGAAGTCTGCTGAGGTCTGGAACTTCAATGGGTGTTCTTTCCGGTAGGGTTGCATCCGCCTGGAGCGCATCTGTGCAAACCTTTACGGCCAGGTCAGTGGGCACGCTCGTAAACAGTGACTTCACGTCAGATGACGCCAAACTTTCATCGTCCTCTATGACCATGTTGCGAACCTTTTCAATGAAGTCGTGTGAGTTGTGCACGTGCATTTCGCTTCTACCAACCAAAGGGGAGATAACACGATGCAAATAGTTCGGCAGCTTGTGAAGCCGGGAGCGGGCGAAATCGACGATTGGGCGCCTTGGGTTGCCTTGTTAGTGGATTTTTGGCAGTCCATACAGAGCGGGAGCGGAACCATTGTGGCAGAGGAGGAAGTTGTAGAGGGACTTGTGTTGTGGCGGGGCAAAGGAGAAGACGTCAGCCAAAAGTTTCTGCAAGTCCCTTGCACCTTTGAAGTGGGGTCCCGACTTAGTGGCAAGTAGGTTCTCTCATCTTCCAGCATGCTCGTCATCTTGTTCACGTACTATCCTTTTTCCAAGACGACCGTTGCGTTTCCCTTGTCCGCGGGCAAGATCACGATGTTCTCATTGCCGCGCAATCTTTTTAGTGCTTTTATTTTCTCGGGCAGAAGAGGATTAAGTCCTTCATGCCGGTTCAGCTTGGACAGCACGCTGACGACACGAGTGCGTGCCTCGTCGCGACGGGACGGTTCCACATTGTTGACCGCAGTTTCCACGGCGCATACCATCTTTTTTATGTCCGGCTCCGGTCCCAAATTGAAATTGAGACTGAGGCTCAACACTGAGAGCTCAGCGTCGTCCAGTTTATGTGACGAAAGGTTGTGCACAGTGGTGCGGTTAGCAGTTCTGGAAATGTCCATGCGACGAGGTAGTAGCCTTTGAAGCTTTCTCTCGTGCTGTTAACGCTTTCCTATGGCGTCAAGACACGTATATCTCCCCTTCTGCCCATTTATTGATATTTAAGTATCTGGTGATGCGGGCAGCGTCAGAAAAGCTGACGAATGGTTGACATCTTACTTCCTGCCAAAGTGTCATTATCTAGTGTGCCCGTAGAGACTGGAAAACGGTATTAAAAATGGGGTGATATATAACACAAGATTACATAAGAACGGCACCCAGCGTCACAGAGTTTTAGCAAGGAAATAGTCGAAATATGGTGAGAAAAATGACAAATAGAGAGAATGAAGAAGGTCTTTTGTCGCAAACATTATAGCTGTGACAAAAGAATGATAGACAAAAATTGTTAATTATAAACACTTAAAGGGTCTGTCCTCACGAAACGACAATTTTCGGGATTAGGTATTGCAACAACTGGGTGAAGATGTTTGTTTCCTGATCAAGTAATACATAGTGCAGTGATAAAATAATCGAATGAGGAAAAAGCTTACGGGTGCTTGGTTCTCGCAGAGATATGTATTCATCATGTGTGTGCGTTCGTTAAAAAAGAACTGAGCCAGCGTTCCATTGACACGTGGAGCATAAGCTTTTGCGGAGCATATCAGCGAAGCACAACGCCCCCTGCCTCCGCTCCCTTCCCAACAATATTCGCTTTTGGTTTTGTGCCCCAGCCTAATGATTCCCTGCATTCTACCCTTCTTAGCGTAGACGCTACATCGCCTAAGTGATGACTTCCACGTATTCTCGTTTCGTTCCCTGCTCTATATCCTTGCATGACGCATCTTTGAAGTTAGCCACGAGAGTTTGACTTTCGTAAACTTCTGAAGCTCTCAAGTTCTTCTTACCTAATGCTTCCTATGAGGCGATTCGCAGTGATTATCGGTACTTCGTGCATCGTCACTGAATGTATTTTTGCCGCCTTGCGGGTTTTTAATCCTAAATAGTTGAAAAATAAACCTGCGCGCAAGGGCGAATAAGGGTATAGGACGGTATGGACAAGCCGACTAAACTTGCACTTGCAGCTAATTCTCTTTGCACACGTCCCTACCTCTCTAAATTTTGTGATGAAACGTCTCTGGGCCCCACGACACGTCTCTGGTTCCTGTTGTTGGGCAACCCCAGTGCTCACTATTTCATGATGATGAAGATTCTGCCGCTAATTACACAGAATGAAGCTTTATGGACTCCGTAAGTGCCACGCTACGTGGCTGCGAAACACGCCTCTATAGAAGGTTTCGACTAATTGTAGTCGCAGAGCCGTCTTTCGAGATTTAACTGAATAAATTCATCGGTGGATTTTCTCGCATTCTTGCACTGTGAAAGAAACAGATGTGCTTCACACTTCGACAGCAGATGCCGCGGCTCGCAACTTCGTTTACTTCAATTTTTATTTTATATTCTAATAAATCACTAATAATATTAATAACCCACCTCAATAGAGCCCGCTTTTCGGCGATACTCAACGACGTGTAGCCCCAGGGCGGTGAACTGTATGGGATAGACTGTGACCGGCGTCGGCTTCTCATCATCTATGTATCCAAAATCGCATTGCTCCGAGAAGTCAACCCTAAGGTATGTTTTTTCATGCCTGTTGTAGAGACCGTAGTAGATGGAGTGCTTGTCCCTGGAATACACAAAAAGACAGGATTCTCTTTTGACTTATTTCCGATTTTTTTTTATTGAGGAGGGAAAGGAAAGGGGGTACTGATGACCGCCCAAAAACTTTAAAATTCATGTTCTTTATTGCTACACAAGTCGTCTCCCGAGCGAGCTTCAGACAGCCTCTTCCCGCCTCACTTTCCCTAAAGTTTCATACATGCGTGGAACCTTCAGAATTATGTCTACCGATGTCCTCATCTGCAAGGCGAAAAGTGGCTCCACAAATTTTTCGCCACAAAGTAATAATTCCTGGCTTAGGTTTATTCAGCCAAATTTTCGAACATATGTAGTCGACGCAAGCATCTTTCAGATGCACGTTTTGTAGGTTATTGTATCCATCATTATCCGTTCCTTCAAATAGCAGTAAAACGTAAGGGGCAAAACCGTGCCGAATGGACTCACTAGGTGCGGAAATGAGCTAGATGGAGGAAAATTATTTCTTCACAAGGATCAAACTTTGTCCTACAAGGGCAAGGGTCGGGTTAAGCAAGAGCATATTAATCCTGCTGAGCAGGCCGACTTGGCGGGCCCTAGCGCGCACCAAACCCTGTCGGTGGCATTGTCCGCTCTTCAAGCGTATTCTAGCGAAGCTACTACACGGCGTCTTAGTTTTGTGAGTATGTGAGCTACAAAGAGGGAACATGTACCAGAGAGAGGCGGATAGACTGCTGTGCTCTACTGAGCCACAGTGACGACGGTAATCGGGTTTCCAAAGTGTAAAAGCCATAAATTTATTTACAACGAGGCTCGCAATGGTAGCTGTTCAAAATTTTACGCTTCGAAAATAGTTATTCACCTTACTTGTCAGCATCATTCACGTGGTTTCTAATATCCGCGAACTCCGGTATTGCTATGCTGTAAACAACAGCTCAGTAGGTCAAGAAGCCTATCTTTATACATTACTGACTGGCTTCAAACAAAGCGTAAGCCGGATTCCTCAAAGAATAAAACTACAATAGAGAAATAGCAACGGCTGGAGAGAAAATGCAGGCGTGGGCCGTTTTCACTTTCACGCAGCGGTGTTCGTACTGTTGAGGGAAGCAACAGGTATGCTAGCATTCAGTGTTCCTAAAATTAGTTCATTTAGTTTTGAGACTGCAGTTTAAGTGTCTTTTTAGCTTTCATTTAAAGCTGACAGTACCTTGAACCCTCTAATAATCGTTCAGTGGAATCCAAATTAAAATTCATACAAATCTGAATACGTACCCTCGCTGTGGGCCTTTATATTCAAAAGCTGTTATTAAGGTAGACCCATTTATAAATGTACCTGCGAACTCCATCAGAAATTTCTTTTCGTCAGCTCTGTGCCCACTCTGTAAAAAACAATGGATAGGGCCATCTTGTCATCCTTGCGTAAGCGGTCGTGACAGGTACGGCACCTATTTCAATAGGTCTGTAGTTCATATTTTATTTTCAGTGGCCTTTACACAGCGCATCAGCATTACCGGATTTGTGCGCTTTGGGGTGGCAAGTAAATAATGTTTCCTGTGAAGCAGGCCGTAGTGAAGGGCTTCAGAGTGTCTGAGGCTCCTTTGGGTGCGCGGAATCTTCAGAGCAAAAATGCCTTCCCATTTCGGCTGCACTGAGATGCGGTTACCGCAGCCGGTACCTCACACATCAGCTGGTGCTTAAGAGACACTCGACTTTTTTCTTTATTGTCGGAGGAGCCTTGAACAAAAAGCAAAAGGCCTTCGACAAGACCTCTGAACTTATTTGCCCTGCTTATGAAGAGAATCAGGAGTGCTTATCTTTATAATAAAAAACACCGCCAACCCAGATTTTAGCGCTTGTCCTAATCCATTGCACATGCCATTGAAATAGTGACTGTGAGCCGCAGATATGCCACACCGACGCCCTCCTCCCGAACCCCATTCTAGGACCCCTGCCACATGAGTCACGTTCTGGTTCGCCATCGGGGCGCGCAGCAATAATAATAATTTGTTTTTTGGGGAACGGAAATGGCGCAGTATCTGTCTCATATATCGTTGGACACCTGAACCGCGCCGTTAGGGAAGGGATAAGGGAGGGAGTGAAAGAAGAATCGAAGAAGGAGGTGCCGTAGTGGAGGGCTACGGAATAATTTCGACCACCTGGGGATCTTTAACGCGCAGATCTTTTTTCGACGCTGCGGAGAGGGAAATGTTTAGGGGCGCAATTAAAACCCGAACATCTTTAGCACCAGGTGAAAATCTCCTCTGCTTGCTACAGACCTCCGGTTCAAATCGCGCTAGCGCTGAGGGCCCACGTAGATGCATGACATTGTTCCTTTTTCTGGAGTACAATTGTAGAGACCGCTGACGCCATAACAAAATTTATCTTACTTGGAAAGGGGAAACTCCTATTTGGTGAACTGTTTCCCCGAAGCAATTTGTGAAATTCGTGCATTTTTCGCTAGGTTATTTTGTCGTATTCTTTTCTTTATTTCATAGACGCACCTGGAAGTCAGCAAAACGACGTATACAACTTCGTATTTCAAGAGTAATGGTAAAAACAAAGAGCGCGTTTTTTAAAGAGAAAAACTAAAAACCTGTGGTGCGGGGAAAACCAGCCAAGGCTGCGCCACTTCGCCGCGCAGCGGTTTAAGGCCGCGCCGTCCACCGCTTGCTCCCGCTTCGTGGCGACAACGCCAACACACGGGATACTTCTCGCGCAAAGCGTGACAGCAAAGCAGCGGCTGCCGTTAGAACGAATCACATTGTGCAACATATTTAAATACGTTGACGCGTAGTTTGCAGTGGGCAGGGCATGTAACGCGAAGTCAAGATAACCGATGTTGCTGGGGATGACAGAATTGATTGCGACAAAAGGCAAGCACTTGAGTCAGGTGGGCGGATGTGATTACGAAGTTTGACGTGGCCGTTGCTAGCAGAAGACAGGGTTAATTGAAGATATATGCGAGAGGCCTTTGTCCTTCAGTGTACGCAATCAGGCTGATGATGATGATGATGCTTAGTTATTACTACTCGGCAGGAGTCCTTGGCTATTTCCTCAGTGCGGGCCACGTTCCATCAGACTTTCTCAGACTCTGTTTGAAAGACTCAACTGATGCCACGATGCCAGTTAACCTTACCGTATAATAAGCATGGGCTCCAGATTTGTTCCTCCCTTTTAATAGAACCCTGATCTGCTTCGTTGTTCCCCGATGCAACGGCGTGTTGAAAAGGGCCATGGCGACACGATTGGCGATCTTAGCTTGGCCTCCGGCTGGAAATTAGCACTACGAAGAGAGGAGCTCTGAACAGAGTGAGCCTACGGAGGCAGACTTCAGCGCCTGCAAAGAGCGCGCAAACTTGTGGCGCTA
The DNA here is from genome assembly GCF_052857255.1 of Amblyomma americanum. Taxonomy (NCBI): domain Eukaryota; kingdom Metazoa; phylum Arthropoda; class Arachnida; order Ixodida; family Ixodidae; genus Amblyomma; species Amblyomma americanum. The sequence goes on along the minus strand of NC_135505.1, from coordinate 12,163,342 downwards.
GTGGGATCCGCCTTTGAATGGAAATGGCAGCACAGGACGGACAATGCGCACTTGAACGCGCTCGGAGTATTGTGTGTGATGTTCATTGCTACTCAAAGGGCGTAAATCAGTCGTGCAGAGAGAGGAAAATTCCGGTGCGTTTTCACATCATATCAAAACTCTTTATTTAGCGTCTCTATTTATTCAATCCTTTTGTGCAGTCTTTCACAGTACTCACCCGTCTAGGGACAAGGCCTGAGTAATTAACAGTTCAATAGTTCAATCAGACCGTGTTCGAATGAAAATATTGCCGCGAATATTTGCAGTGTGCTCATTTATATATAATGTCCAAGAACGGAGATTTACTTATGATCGCTTCACGAACGCACTTTTCAGTTATTAATCTTGCTTCGGCAAAAACCTTCCCTTTTCCTTTCGTTAATTTCAAAAGCACAATCTCCTGTGTGAGTGCCCTGCTTTGGCGACCGACAGACGTGCGGTGCGTTGTGCCTTGGACCGCCTTGATCCTCGCCCTTTAACGCAGTATAAGATCCTGGGACCGTGGCCACGGCAATCAACTGGCCTCAAAGCCTACAAGGCACTTTTTTGCTTCCTCAGGGTGACTGGTTTGAGGGACCAGTTGTGATTTTGCCCCATCTCTTTCTCTTTTAAATCTCCTCATTCAACTTCTCTTGTGCAGGGTAACCAAACAAAAAGACCCTTGTGGTTACCATCCCTGCCTTTCCTCTTCCTTCTCATATATATATATATATATATATATATATATATATATATATATATATATATATATATATATATATATATATATATATATATATATATATATATATATATATATATATATATATATATATATATATATATATATATATATATATATATATATATATATATATATATCTCAAAAGCAACACCATCTGTGATGAGCTAAAGATGATAGAGTGATAAAGCAGCCGATGTAAATTTTCTCGCCCTGAACACAATCAAGCATCTGCCAGCCATGGCAAGGTCTAAACGTTTCACATAAACAACGGTGTATATATGCTTGTGTAGGCCATGGGAGATCTGAAAGTGCCGGAACCAAGGTTAACAAATGAGCCATAGAAGTTACGTTGTTCGTCGCACTACACCGTAGGTCTAGAAATGTAATACAGTTCCGACTTTCCTTTCTTTTTATTGGTGTCCACGCAGTGCCTCCTTTTAACATTTACAACATTTTGCGACACCTCTTGAGTCCGCTTTTGAAAATATTTTTCTATGATTTTTTCTTCGCTCACCTCTGAGAGCAATGAGGCTTTTGGCGTGAGTACGTCCAGTTTACACCCCTCCGATAATAGTGCAAGTGGTCGGGCCAGGTGGTGTTGCGTCGTTTTCAGCAGCGAATATCAGCACGAAAAAGAGCACTGGAAGACACGAAGGCAAACAATCGCTGAACATCAACTTTAGTTCTGAGAATTGCCAAACCACTTCATATACACCCGCCAAAACAAAACGCCCGCAAGGACTGCAAAAAATGTAAACTCGTAATGAAAGGTAAGTGTCACAGGCAAAAGCGAAAAAAAAATCAAGGAATGCGACACATGGTACCGCCAAGATTTTATACCGATATGGTCATCAAGCCAAGCCATGATTTTTAACAAAAAGGGATCAAAAGAGTTGAGAATTGCGTACCACTACAACAGTCCAAAAGCTAACACGGCTAAAACATTTGAACAAATTTTTTTCACTTCCTTTCTCTTTTCTTTCTAAGGCAACCCGCCGCGGTGGCTCTCTGGTTATGGCGCTCGGCTGTTTACCCGGAAGACGTGGGTTCGATCCCGACCGCGGCAGTCGAATTTCGATGCAGGAGAAATTCTAGAGGACCGTGTACTGTGCGATGTCAGTGCAAGTTAAAGAACCTCAGGTGGTCGAAATGCGCTGTCTTCAACACCCTTTGTCTCGGTGTTTACTGTCTACCAAGGAAGTTCGATATATGAGGGGGAATGTCTAAGAGCACAGTGGAATATCATCGCTTCATACATTCACCTCACCTATGCTGTCGGCTCATTTGCACCGCCATTTGACGCGGCGGCTTGGAGAGAAGGCGTTGATACCATATATTTTTCTTCTTTATTCTCGCTTTGCCGCAATGTTGTGCGCTGCGTAGCGTTTGCACCTCTTTCACTCTACTGGTAACGCTCAGCATTCACTGCTCCGTTTTATAGGCATGGACATTCCTCGAGGCAAATTGTTGGTATTGAACAAAAATTTTGTGAACTGTTTGAATATACTACTTAATGTTCAAAAGAAAGTTTTCTTTGTTTTTGCAACACTGTGTACGATATGCGGAACGCTGACACGCCGAGGGCCAGAGTGCGGCACCAAAATAACATCGCTCTTTCAATGCCGACAACTTTACTGACCTCTGGCAGCTTCGCTTTTTGTTTGCCACTATTCTTTTCGAAAAAAAAAAGATGCAGTGACCCACATTGTGCTTTAGTTGCATGGGCGTATTTCCTTGTCAGCGGGCGTAGCACAGGAAACGTAAGGGCACCGCTTAACTAAGGCAGGAACGCATCATGCCCAAAGGAACCCCGCCATTCAAAGAACTGCAACCGTTTCGCCGAATACAGGATACTCTGTTTGCCCTTGGGGCTTTGTGCGTGGTTTGTTTACGGCATAATTTTACGAACCGTCAGGTATGAATCAGGAGCTGAAGATTCCGACCACCAGCACCATTTTACGACACCGCCAGTAGCAGCCCTTTGCTCAAACTGCGCTGGTGAGGAGCAGGCGAAAAAAGCAAACTTCTAGCTACCGAGCCTGAACTATTTTTTCTTCAGGCGCCCCACAGAGCTGATGGCTGTTTTAGCTGCCGCCTGTTTAACGACAGCTTATGCTTACTGTGCCTAAATAAGCCAATTGAGGGAATGCTGAACTCGTCTAGCGTAAAACAGAATTTGTTTGCCTGCAACAATTATGGGCTGCGCAAATGGGTTTGCTAAACTTTAGGGCTGCGCTAATGTTGCTCATTTGCTCGTCCCGCTCTTTCTAGATTTGCATGACGGCTTAAACCGCATAGCAACCGCAATGAGCGTGTGGCGCCGCTGCGGTCCCGACTTGAAGCAAACAGGAACGCTTGGGAAACCCCGCGTGCAGCAAGCTCCTTAACGAGCACCCTGCCACCCACGGAACACGCAGCGCGCGTCGCGTGCTCCGGTCAGGGAGAGCGCTCGTTCGCTCGTGGGTGCACTGGTGCCCCCGTAACGGCCATTAGGGAAGGCTGAAATGGGGCTGGCCAGCCTTAGGACCGTGCACCCTCGGTCTACCGCCCCTACAAAATTTTTTTCGAAGCGAGAGCGCACACCAATGTGGACCGCAGTTTTGCCTCGAAGCGACGACCTGTACAGGCGGCCGCCAATGTTTTTGGTACACGCTGCCATGAAAGGACCGAGCTTTATTGTGCATGTTTTAGTGATTTCAGCTAAAGGAAGTCTTACTGCTTTTAAAAAGTTTCTGTTTCTCTCCGGCCGCTGCACCGCCGATGTGCGAGTTAAGATGGTGTGGGACCAGTGGGCACCGAGAAAAAGAGGTCTCATGGTTTCCTGCTCGCGCCAGTATGCTCGTACAGCTGCTTCAAGAGGAGTGGCACTAGGAGCGGCGGGGCGGTCCATCCTTCGAAGGTGCTATCGATCGAAGTTCGATCAATATCATAGCGATAGTGGCACAACGTGTATTGTTCTGAGAAAGTTTGTACTTCTTGCTCAATAGATGCTCATATAGATTCATTGTTTAGCTGCATTGATCCGGATCGCCTTTATAGAATGGTAAATCCAGAACATTTGAGTACAAAGACCAAGATAGCAAAAGAGAAAAGCGCCCAAGAAAGACGAACTTGCCAGGACAGAATATGTTGAAGGCTTTCTACGAACACGGCATAAATCTTACTAATTAAACTGCTTACGGAACATTTTTCCTCTGCTGCGCTGTAGGAATTCGCGGCAGGACGATGCTTTCCCGAGACGGTGCCAAGCTCTGCGTTGTCTATGTGCAACGAACGACAGCTCGGTTCACCTGTCTCAACCCCTTAATAAAATACCCATAAGCACCCAACCGGGCTGGCTGACAGGCTTCAGAGAAACTTTGCAAGGGCGGCTTCCTTCGTGGGGTCGCCCTCCGTGTTGTCATCTTGAGCATAGGCTAAACTGGACCCACCGGGTATGCGCACCCCAATCGGTTACAGCAGTTACAGTGTGAACGGGCGCCTAGACTACACGGCGCGTTATGCTATAGAGCCAATTGACAATGCTGAGCAGTTTTTGTGTCCGCTCACTGCTAGAGCCCCAAATGCGCGGAAGCGCTCTCAGTAAGCCTGTCTTGAAATAGCGCTGCCCATTGAGGTATTGCCCATCAAAGAGGAAGCGTTTGGGGAAAAAAAACTGCTCGTAACTAGTTGCCATTGGCAGACAGAAATGACGGCCGATTTGAGCATTTAGGCCAAATACAAATTAGGTGCTCAAGCATTTTAGTTTTCTCTTGTGTTTTGGTGTTCAGATCATAGATAATGTTCAGAGATAATGGGTTAATGTCCAAATATGGACATTCCTGGAAGTCTTCCTTTTCTCGCGCAGTGGTGCAGCGGTCAAGCGATACGCCACTGTCCTTCCATTGCAGGATCTGCCATCGGTGGGACTTAGGCTGCTTGGGTTGGGTTGTGATCCAGAATGCTCTTCATGGGCAGCCTCTTGCGATTAATTGAGCAGCCTTCCACAAAACAAGCTTCATATAAACAAACAAATAAACAAACAACGGCTAAATGCGGGAAGTGGCCGCTATAATTGCTAGCGCGGTAAAAAATCGAGTGCAAGGTGTCACCCTTGAACAAAAAAAGTATGAAAGAAAGTTGTGGCCGTCAGGGTAGCCAAATCCTGTTTTGGTGAGGAAGTATGTTAAAAACTGCGGTAGCAACAAGCGGGCTCGGCGATCGTCGAACAGAATGCGTGCCGCTCTCGGCGGCGTCAAATTTACAGCTGGCGATTATCCATCGAAATAAGGTGCCAAAGCAACTACAACAATCTGGAACAATTTGGAAACAGTCTCGAATGGCTGTGGTCATTTGTGATAAGTGTATTCGTATCATAAACAAAATAATAAAACCGAGTGCCGGCGACTCTGAGCGTGAACGAAGAAACTGTTCACGACAATACGCTAGTATACTTAATTTGTGCTTCATCGACGCGAGTGACTGGCTAACGCCTAAGCGTTTGTTTGACATACTGCGTGAATTAAGACGAAAGACAGCTAAAAGACTGAGCCCTACTGATAGCTCCGCCAGAAGACTGGCGAACGAAGCTTCGTCATGGCAGCGGAAGTCACTCGCTTCGATATTCATGAATAACTTGATCCATTCTGGGTTTTAGAGCGTTTAAAGCATGCTGGCGGCTTTACCATGGGTGTTAGCGAACGTCTGATTCGTATTGTTTTTTTGCTGGCAAGCACTTCTTTGTTCTTGCGACAGACGAACTGATATGAATTCTCAGAGACTCTCCACCCAAATGTTTGCAGCATCTTCGGTTTATGCGTGTTTAGATTATCGAGAAAGCGCACAACTGTCCCTTAGCCTTGAGAACAGCTGGTTGAGCTAGCCAGCAGTAATGGACAAAGGGTCAACAAGGGCCGGAGGAAGAACTCGCCCTGCTGCCGAACGTTTCGAAAACGGGGCTTTTCTTTGTTTAGCTGATGTAGACAAATCCTGTCGTTGAAGTACTTGCTGAATGGTTACAGCTCCCGTCTCGACCCTGGTTAATTTCGTTTTATGTTCATGAATGTCATCATCTTGCCTTCTCTCTACTGCGTATAACTGTCATACCTATTCCACTGGCAGTACTCGCAAAGCATAAATAATTATTTATTGAAAGCAAAGTGTTAACCCTAAACATTCCAGCCACCCTTTTTACCCTATTAAAAATTCCTTAGCATGCCTCGAGAGACGAGCGCGAAGAAAAGGTTATAGCGACCCGCGCGGCCGGCAGCGGCCGAGGCCACTCTACTGCTATCTCCTCTCCGGCAGCCCTCAATAAATGCGGCCGCGGTCGCCTTCTTAGGCCACCTCCACAAGGTGAGAAACAGGAAATAATTATCCATCTCTAACGAAAATATGCTCTGCTAGAAATACATGCAAACCTATTCTATTATTTTCATATTGATTTTGGGTCATGATGCCCCTGCCAAACCAAATGCTTTCTAAGTATGGTTGGAGTCAAAATTCGAACATTCTTTAAAGTTGCAAAAATGAAATTTTTGCTCGCTAGGTATATTTTGTGGCACGTCAATATTTTAATATCAGTACGACTTTAAAAAACTGTCGCTAGCTTGCTTCAGCGCATGAGACAAGTTAAGTGCAGTTAATTAGCTCTCTTTCCAGTCGGTATTCAAGTTCATAGTGTTCCAGCGCAACGGCACACGGCCAAAGAAGGGAAGAAAAAGGATGAACAAAGCAGTTTAAGTTCTTCGATGGCAGAACGAATCGCTGACCCCCAGGCGCAACGGTTTGGTCGAAGACCGCTAAGCACAAGGTGCTTCCTCATCCGTAAGAAAACTGGGCATTGTCATAAGATTGGTGAAGAGGTCGATGACGTCACAAGGTCGCCTGGCGTCACCTAACAAGAAGAGACATCTCCAAAGCACAAGAGCGACGTCGAAGTGACGTCAGAAAATTAGAAGTGTTCCGACACGTGTACTACTTGCCTTATATTATATACACCCCCCCGAGAGAGGACACAACATCTTCCCCGCTGTGGCGTTTCTGTTGCAATTACTTGGGCCGCCATACTGTCGCACTATAGCGGAACTCACCTCATTGAAACCTGGGGGCGATCCATTACCAAACTGATATTCGCAACTCGCGTCAGGCACCGGTAAGGGCTCGAACTCTCAACAAACATGGGCGTCTATGGGAGTCTGCTGGCTCTGTGAGTCCGGGCACTTTTCGCTTCCAGACTCGGGCCCGGATGTGCGAAGGGCGCACTTCCCGGGCTAATTATATTGCATTCTCCACTGCTAATTAATTCAGTGTTGGATGTCTCGGTGCTCAAAGTTATGATAAACGAGATGACGGCAGGGAAGGAAGTGTCTTGGCTGTTCCCCGAAACACGATTTCGAGCGCTAGGTTCTACTGCGGGAGCTTGAAGTGTGCTGCAAATACGTTTTCCAGGGCTGCCCATTTGTTAGAATTTAAGTATAATTAGGACGACTGTCATATTTACGCAAGTGAGTTTTAATTTATTACCATCATGCTAAAAGAGCATACACATTTTTTCACGTATTTGAAAACGTGCTCGAAGCATGCTTTCAGGTTAAAGATTTTTGGAAAATTTGAAGGATATATTTCTAATCTCAAAGCGAGAATTTTGACGAACTAATTTCCTACATAACTTTAGCGCATTCATTAATGGTAAATGTATTTAAATACAATATAAATATGCTGCCGTATACTTGAAAGGTATTAATTTTCGCTAAAGGTTTGCTTTCTGTGCACACGGCCTTTTGCATATGCACACCAAAGAAGGCGGCAGCTGGACGGTATGAAGTAAACTGTTTTTTTTTTTTTTTGCTGCGTGCTCCGTGTGTGTTGCTGCCACTGCACTGATCCTTAATTGTATTTTTAACAAATCCAGATCTCATGATGCATTTTGAATGGTGGAGAAGCAGGCCGGTGATTTGAATTCTAGAATAAGAGAAAAGCTCACTGATGTCAGTAATGGGTGAAGATATATACATAGAGAGAGATCTCAGAATTGTTTACGCAACAGCACTCAGGCGCCACTGGTGAAATGCCTTACGGCTATACGGACTCGCATCTTCGCCCTGTTCCCAATCCAGCGCCCCTTTCGGACACTGCATATATCGAGCCCTGTTTTAACGTTCACACTGCTGTTTTTGCACTACTGAGAATGCGCCTATGCTCTTTGTTTTAAGGGAACTGAGCTGTTGTATTTGCTCAGCGAAGAGAAAGCTAGCGAGATAGCAGATTGCATTCACATTGGGAAAGGAAGCTATCGCTAAGACCTACTGCGCTTACTTTGAGAGGTATTGAGGTTCCTTTGCTGGACTACACGTACATGAATGCTACGGGAGCAGATGAAGAAAGAAAATAAACAAATGCAAAATAATAAAGAAGAGACGACTGCTGCGCGTTGTATGTGTTCAGTGCGGTTTTAAGTAGTGTGTTTTTGGTTAGATGCCTTCAGATATTCTCTCTTACTCATCGTCTGACTCGATAAGTGGACATGATCATTGAAACCACTGACAGTCATCATCGCTCGCTGAACGTGACAGTATCTTTGTGCTGTCTACTACAAATCTTGATTTCTTTGCAATCCGTGCATGTCTTGAGATTCCTTATCTTTCCCAACGCTAAACGCACTTAGTGGAAGCACACCGCATATTTTTAATCAGTTTACTTGGTGTATGTTCTTTGCCGCCTTCATACCACTGAGTAATGTTTTTCCTCTTTTTTCCTTCCTATTAAGGGAATGCCTCCTCTGTTTGGGGACGTACTGGCGGCGAAGTTAACTGGACGCAAGGCATCGTCGGCGGACGCATTGTACACCACACACGCGAAGCCGATTCGCGATTTATCGAAGCGGCAACTGCGACAGCAGCAGCGCCGCAGCCACGCCTCCCAAAGAAACGAGAAGAAAGAGTTGGCGCCTATGCAAATTCGCTGCTCCGGGCCCCTCCCCTGCGGCCCTGTTTGTGCGCATAGCTGCGGGAGTGCGGTCGGCTCTCTCTGCCTACGCTTTTGCTTCTGCGACTGCTGAGCGTGGGTTGCAGCCTAATGGCATGTTTGCTTAGTCGAAGAGCAACTATCCCCTAATGGCGAGCTGCCAGAGAGCGCCGGCATGACTGATGAAGTGCAAGCCTCTTGAATGACAGTCATTTGGAAATTTGAGTCGCGCACCAAGAACAGTAGGAGCGCTGCCTACCCCTCAGCCTGTTTAACATGCGCAGCTTAGTTTGTGCGGTCATTGCTTGTTTTTTGTCCCATATGCTCCTCTGCCGTGATTGTTAGGAGAGATGGCTTCTCCTCTAACTTTCTTCAAGCTTAGGGAGGTGATGCTTATGTTTTTTATTATCTCAAGGTGGTTTAGATCCTCTTCCACCGACGCGAACAGGCATGTCCAAATTAGAGTAGCGCCTATGGCTGCACCTACTGCCCTTCTCAAGGTAGCTTAATTCATGCGTTTCGAATGCGAAGGAGCTTGTCAAAAAAATATATATACTGCCACGGTAATACTCCAGAAGCAACTGATGGCAGGGCGTGCGTAGCTTCCGGGCTTCGCACTTTTGCGTTCGGTCTGCAAATGAACGTAAATTATGGGGGGAAGGTCTCCACTTAAACCGCAGACACGTGTTCTTTCTTTTCTGATTTGTACGACGCCCTGCTGTCTGAAATAGCACAGTTATTTTACCTGTGGCAAGCACCTTCTACCAACTCGAACCGGTGGACGGAACCTACTGATCCGCGCAATAATTTACCAACACGAGGTATTACTTAAATATTCCTGGAATCTTGTCCACGATGGCATCAATCACGCAGAAATCATTCTCCCGGTCTCATGGCATCCAACGCTTTTATTGGGGGTTTTAAGACTTGGCAAGTTATTTCTTTATTCGAGCCGTCCAGCGCTTAGCCATTATAGAGGGGAGTGGATTAAACAAACACACAAATGTTACATGAACGCATATATCATATATCAATACCAAATAATAGGCAGAATTATACAATAATAAAGCAAAATAGGATCACTTTGTTTTTATTATATATGTTATTATCAACCAATAATTATTAATTATTAATATTCATTTTTATTAATTGAAGCAGGCAGCGATAAATAGGACTCCAGGACCGTTCCCCTCCGCGTACGTTAGAGGACTGCGCCACGTGCTAACAAAGGGAGAGCGAAGGCTGCACCCCTCTGCTGCTGGTACACTTTAGCCGAGTTGGTCCCGAAACGTTGGGCAAATTTAAAATATTGGTTGGCGTCAGTTTTCTCTCAACTAGAAGCATTCCGCTATGCAGTGCGAGAAGCTGGGCATGTTGGTACTGGTTCATCTTGATTGACAACGCAGAAAAAGGCAAGACACGTGAAGGAACACACGACGACCGATAACAACAAATGCGTTTATACAAAACGCTCGGCATAAATACGAGGCAAGAAAAAACAAGACAAAGAAACTAAGGAACAAAATCAGATCAAAGATTAGCTGTGACACTCTAGGAAAGAAATTTCTTTCTCCGTCAGCGGAAGGCATGGCTCACTGATATAGCGATCTGTCTTGGCGATGTGGCATTCTTCAGCAATCTCCCGAGTCTTTTTATTCTTATTATTAAAGATTACCGATGTTTGCTCCAATAGGGCTTTACAAGTTTTATCAATTTTCCGGTGTTTAAGCACATGACATGCGAGGTGAGTGCCTGTGCAATTCTTTATATCTCAACGGTGCTCAGTGAGGAGCGTATTGAGGCAGCGAACGGTTTGGCCGATGTACACCGCACCGCCCCGCGTGACACGGGAATCTTGTAGACAACATTTGCGCACCTTCGTCTGCAGAATAGCATAACGCGGGCTTCGGTATTATAGGCAGCACAAGAGTGTTCTTGCACACTTCCAGCCTCAAGGCGCGTTTATACTCCGACGTAACGCGCGCGCGCGCGCGGCACGGCGACGTCACGTCGGCCAAAGCGAGACCCTCTATACTCCAACTGCGCTTGACCGCCGACGCGTTCAGCGGCTTCGGCGCATTCAGACCGCGCTGGCGGAGATTTGGAACATGTCTCTATTTCGTGCCGAGTGCCCCAGCCGCCGCCGACCCGGCCAGACCGGTTCCGCATGCTCCTCGGGGCGGCGCTGCTTCGCAAACCTACGAGAGATGGCGTGTCGAACGTTCTGCGCAGCCTGCGCATGCGCTGCTTCTGGCGCAGCCACTGAGCCGCGTCGGTGCGGCCGGACTGTAGGAGGGCGTAATTCGCGCCTGCGTGGTGTCGCCAACCTGACGTGAATGACCACCGCCGGCACTCGCCCGCGCGCCGAGGAAGTCGGAGTATTAACGCGCCTTCACTGTTCAATTGCGCTTGGCTTGAAGCTCCTGGTAATAAAAAACGTAGTATGTCGACAGCCACGGAAGACGGTGGCACTGGTGAACACTTTCAAGGTTAGGTTAAAGCAACATAAGCACTTCCTAAGGTAGAAGATTGGACAGCCGCCCCTATAGCTAAGTTCGTAGAGAACCCCACGCGAAATTTGGAGGTTATGGGTTCGGATCCCACCGGCGGCATGTGTTCTTTTCTATTCTTCCTAATCAATTGCCTGTCGGCCTTCAAATAATTGCAGTAATAACTTCCTATAGATCAACCTCACAGGCTCTATGGAAAAAAAGTTGGAAGGGACACCTAGGCTTCGCCTTAAGGATATGTCGCGACAGAGTTCATGAGTTAATTTATGCTCATATATTTGCAACTGGTCATTTTCAACTTACATTCATAGGTCCCTGGGAGTCCCTACGCCACATCCGGAATGGTGCAGCGGTTAAGGGATGCGCCACTGCCCTGCGATGCAGGTGCTTCCACCGCTGAGGCTTGCGCGACCCAAGTTGCTCTTCCCGAGCAACCTCACGCCATCAATCATTAACTTAGCATCCACTTGCCATGGTGTCGATTTATTCACAATCCGGTGGGCAGCTCATGATGACACCAGAAGGTCACGTGACCTAGGTGGACCATCTAGGTTGCAAAATCGCATTCTTCTGGGCTAGTTGGTATGATTTCATTTGTTTGTCAGCGTGAACTTTGGGACGCAGGGAAGTAGGGAGACACATTGAAACGCAGAACACAGCGCTCTGTTAGGTGCTTCAATGCACCTCTCTACGTCTCTGCGTCCCCAAGTGCACGCTGGCCCAGAGGTGACAGCAAGGTTGCTTCTGCGGCAGATGGCCAACTGGGACACCCTATTTTTCGTTCACAACGCCGGCAGCGCCGACACCGACTTTTCTGGGCAACGAGGCGTATAGCGTTTCTGCTCTAAAATCATAAAAATATAGAAACATTGCTTTATGACTTCCTAGATTTCAGCGCCTGTTCGCTCGCTTCACACGTAAGTCATGGCATGAGCATTATTTCCAAACTCATGTCTGCTAAATAGTTCAGTAAGACGTTCAGGAAGGTCATTTATATATAATAAAATAGAATTGGTTCAAGGATTCAACCCCAAAGGAAAACATTTGTAAGCAGGCATATGATCAGATAGTACTACAAAAATACCTACCACCTGTCTTATGTTCGATTTGTAACAGTTAATAGGGGATAAGCCGGGAACAACAATTCCTACTTGACTTAGTGTTGCAGTTGACATACTGTTAGATTTGGTTTGGTTCGGTTTGGTTTAATAAGATGTTGTCGTCTCAAAGCAAATGAAAGAGAGACCGTTGTTGGGCTCCGGATAATTTCGACCAGCTTGTGTTTTTTAATGGGCACTGACATCGCGCAGTCCACGGGGCTCTTGCATTTCGCCTCCATCAAAAAACGCTCGCCAAGGCCTGGATAGAACCCGGTTTCTTGGTCAGCAGCCCAGCTGCATATCCACTGAGCTCTCACGGCGGCTATTAAATTACTGCGAATAAAAGAATTGATTGCTTTGGTGAAGTACATGAAAACTGTTGCAGCGTACTTCGTCCCGCGCCGCGGTGGCTCAGTGGTTAGGGCGCTCGACTACTGATCCGGAGTTCCCGGGTTCGAACCCGACCGCGGCGGCTGCGTTTTTATGGAGGAAAAACGCTAAGGCGCCCGTGTGCTGTGCGATGTCAGTGCACGTTAAAGATCCCCAGGTGGTCGAAATTATTCCGGAGCCCTCCACTACGGCACCTCTCTCTTCCTTTCTCCTTTCACTCCCTCCTTTAAACTTCCCTTACGGCGCGGTTCAGGTGTCCAACGATATATGAGACAGATACTGCGCCATTTCCTTTCCCCCAAAAAACCAATTAATATTATTAGTTCGCTGTGTTATTGGTTGTTTAATACTGTCGGTAAAATTAAGCAGAACAAAATCAGTAGCGTATCCAGCGGAGAAACAGAAATGACAGGCTATCAAAGGGAATAAATGTTTAGTAACTCGTTTTGTATGCTTGTTAAATAAATTTGCTAAAATAAGAAAATATTGGGATTGCGATCGGTACGCAGTTTTAGATACATGTAGGGCCACCTTTCCTGAATATCGGAATCACTTCAGCTCTTCTAATAAAAACATCTGAGCTGAAAATAAGGATAATATTTGAAGAAAAAGGACGAAATATGTATTTTTCAATGTAAGCGCAGTGTTTATCATCTAAACCAGGCCCAGTCACTTTAATTTGTGAATAGTATAGCTTAGTAATCTGCGACTAACTGATAACATCGCCTTGCTAATTCACTCAGGAGATGAACTACAAATCATGGTCAATGAGATACACATGCAGAGCAGAACGATGGGTCTAAAATCAATATGCACAAAAAAGTAACGATAAAAAGTCTCTGAAGGGAACAGCAGTTTACAATTGGGAGCGAGGTGCTGCACGTGGGAAAGGAATACGTCTACTTAGGGCAAGTAGAGAGCACAGATGCGGATCACGACAGTGAAATAATTTTAAGGACAATAGATTAGAGCGCATTTCGGGGTCAGGATCTCTCAAGTCATGAATGACAGTTTACCACTCTCTCTCTCTTGGGGAAAATATGTAATAGCTGTATATTACCTGCACTTACCTGTACTTACATATGGCACAGAAACGTGGAGGGTAACGAAAAGGGTTCAACCTAAGTTAAGCGCAACGCAGCGAGCCATGGAAAGTAAAATGATAGGTGTAACTTTAAGAGACCGGTAGCGGGCAGAGTGGGTGAGGGAACAAACGCGGGTTAGTGACATCCTAGTCGAAATGAAGAGGAAGAAATGGGCTTAGGCAGGGCATGTAACGCGAAGGCAAGTTACCCGCTGGTCCTTAAGGCTAACGGAGTGGATTCCAAGAGAATTTAGCAAGCGTAGTAGGGGGCGGCAGAAGGTTAAGTGGGCGGATGAGATTAAGAAGTTTGCAGGCAAAGGGTGGATGCAGCTGGCAAAGGACATGGTTAATTGGAGAGACATGGGAGAGGCCTTTGCCCTGCAGTGGGCGCAGTAAGGCTGATGATGATGATGATGATGATGATGATGATGATGATGATGATGATGATGATGGGTCATACGATGGGCGCAGCTGGCAAAGGACAGGGTTAATTGCAGAGACGTGGGAGAGGCCTTTGCCGCAGGCGGATGTAGGCGGAAGCGGGCGGAAGCAGAGCGACTCCGAAGGGCTGCGCTCCGGTTGCTACCAAGACGTGCATGTTTCATCTTTTGTGGAGCTCATATTTCGAGTTATAGATTGTAGCTATGACTGTAATTGGCATTCTGCGCACAAGTATACAGTACAAGCTTGTGTACTACGGCTGACCGCAGTAGACCTGCATCGCGCAACGATCATCGCGCAGTGCGGCGCGTTTCATGCATGCATCTCACGATGGTGCCTGTCTCCACCTAAAAGTGAGCTACCTGCATAGCGCACGAAAGAATTTGAAGTTGAGAATGTGAAGTCACATGCGTATCATTTACTGCTGTCTTGGGGGTTTGTCGTGCTGTCCCGGTAGAGTAAAATTATACGTCGGCCCTTTTACCTCCTGGGCTGCTGATTTGTCTCGCCCATCTCGGGGTAATGAATGTGCGCGGACTGGCGTTTTCGCATCTCGTCCTCATCGAGTTCGATGACCGCGCTGATCGGCAGCCGCAGAAAGACTCCCGCTAACTGACGTTGGAGAGAAACGAGCATGGGGATTGATAATCGAGTCAGGTTACGAACCTCTGAGTGAAGTATGGAAGCGATCACTAGTGTCGAGATGTTGTGTGCGTTGTCTTGCCTTGAAAATTATTGCAGATTCACTGCACGATCCTTTTTCTTGAATTAGTTTTTTTTTCCAGATGCTCATCAGTCAAGCAGGTTATGTTGCTGGGCTAGTTGGTGGTTGTCGAACATCATGGAATCGCAGCTGTGGCCGACAAGAACACAGAGAGGACACACACACACAATTTCGCAAGTGTGTGTGTGCCCTCTCTGTGGCCTTGTCTGCCACCGCTGCGGTTCCATGATGTTCATCAGTCATCACACTCACATGGGCTGGAAGTCGTCGAATTGCTGAATAACTTCAAGGAGTGGCCAGAAATCTGCAGTGCCCTAATGGGACCCATACTATTGCAACGTACAAGCCGATCGAGTTTGCGTTTGCAGACCAGCCCACAATGCGTCAAAGACTTGATGCGGCACCACGATCATAAAGCCCATAACCAGGTCAAATTTAACGCGAAACGACGGTGAATTTACCATTGCTGTTAAGACATGGTCTCTGTAATTTCAAGGCAATGAAAGCAGCTTGTTCAACATTTCGCGATGCGATAAAAGTAGAAAATTCATGTGTGCTGCGCTTGTATCCCAAGCTCAAATTGATACTGGACTTTCTTCCGTGCGCCTACCATCCAAGAAATCGGTTGAACATATCCGAGAGCTCGTAATTGGTACATAGGCTTTACGGTTTACGCAAGACGTCTACTGGCAATATAAACCCTGGTCGCCTGGAAAGCGGTGTAAGATAAACATGTCGCAACCGCATTGTTTTTGCATCCTTCCCGAACGCACTCTCGGCGATCCGCTTCCGATTCTGAACTTCCGATTCCGAACTTCTCCACTTCCGGAAAATAGGAATGGGCATAAAAAATGCACCAGAAGGAGCCCTCCTCCACGATGAAAAAACAAAAAACGCAACTACACAGTACCGCGCCTGACCCGGTGTGTGTCTGATCACAAAGGTTTCGCTTTGCTATTTGTAGGCGTATTTTCTGCACACTGCGCAACCTTGTAGCTGAGTTTTTATATCCACTGAAAAGGAATAGTTGTAGCGCAAAACAACTAAGGACGAGGACTGAACACAAAACGAAAGACGCTACTCTCAACATATTGTTACTGGCAGAGGAATCAGTCATTTCATACACTGATTCCATGTGCAGAAATTGCGGACATGTCAAAGACTGCGAACATGCGCAATGCCAGGGTAGCTGTCGATGACACACCCTCGTCAGATAAGCCTGTCTAAAAGCTTGCGCTCATTAGAGTAGAGCTTAATCGAAGAACTACTGATACAATCAGACACCTTCTTCCTCATTTGGAATGCCTCAATCAACACCCGCTTCGAGTGATCATTGCCTCTTACGATTACTCGTGTCTGTTTTAGTAACGGCACGCCTGTCCCCGGCCGATCATAAGACTTATATAATGAACAAGGGCGGCCGACATATGCATGAACCGGAAGGTGAAAGCGCAAATACGAAAAAAGGGGCGGGAAAATTTATGGAATGAACATATCAAAAAGCACAATAACCAGCAAAAAAAAAACAAGGAAAAACACTGGCTAAGCAACATCGTGGCCTAAAGGCGGTGTCAAGAACACTTTAACAGCAACAACGAGCGAGCCAAAAGGACCCAAGCAAGCGAAGCAAAAGCAGAGGTACAAATCTAAAATCAGAGAAACCGTCATACAATGCTACGGATGCCACAAAAAGGCTAAACACAAACGAATAAAACCTAAAATGAAGCAAAATACATGTCAACGCCAGGAAGGCAAAGAGGTAAAAGCAGTCCACATGTAAAACATAATTTGGACGATTACAACTTATAAGCCGCGCCAAAAGCATGAAGAGAAGTACGCGCACCGGCTAACATAACAAAACTTCGTGTGTAGACGAAACGTGGCAGGTGAACATGCAAAAAAACAGGAATATTTAGACATCGTCAAGGAATCGCATTTCTTTCTCCCGCATGTTTTTTTCTTCTCGTGTCTTCGTCTGTTTCTGCGCTGGTCATTTCGAATCATGTCCCACCAACTCGCCAAATCGGCAATTTTGATTGAACGTCCAGATTGTCCAACATACACTCTTCCGCAGTTGATTCAATAAATGATTCCAACCTGGCAGCCACCATAAGTAAATTTGTGGTTCGGTCGGCATCCTCTTGCGCTTCGTTCACCGTTCACCCTAAGCCATAGGCTTTTCAGTTTGCAGGGAGCTGAAAAAAGACTAGAATTTTCTATTTGTTTGCCACCTTTTTTAAAGTTGTGGCCCACATTGTAAGAGTGCGGAATTACTTGAGGCTTTTTCTTGACTCTGCTTTCATTCCTTTCCTTACCTACTGCATCTACTGCTGGCTCCTTGTTCTAAATTTTTGCAACATTGCTTCTGACACTGCAGAAAAAAAGGGTTAAAGGAAAGCCGGCTCATAGCTGCCTAGAAATCTTTAAGTCGAAGCTCTCCCGAAAGGTGTGAAAAACATGAATTATTACTAGCTTCTAGTAAACAAATGCTTGCAACAGCCCTTTTCACAGTCTTGGACTGGTCTGAATCTTACGGCATAATTTCCTTTCTGGCGCGAGTCTTATAGCACCAGCAAACCAGCCCTTCTAGAACGAAAATATGAAGGTCCAGGAACTACAACTTCAACATAAATCTTCAATCTCCCCTCTGTTCCAAGCTTGAACTGTGTAAACTCGCAAAAAGTTTAGCTGATTCCAGTAAAATTAGCCTGAATATTTTTTCACTGCAAAAAGCCATTAATTAGAGTTACCTTTCCGCAGTATTGTAAGTAAACGGGACACCTGGAAATCATTGCTTATCAGGTATCCCTTAAAAACTGAACACACTGAGTGTAAAGGTCCGTTTGAAACTAGGACCTCGCGTGATGTAATATTTTATGTAAAGCAATGCATTTGGCAGCATGTTATCAATCGATGTTGAAGATTTATACTATTCTATACCCACTAAGAGCTGTTTACTTCGGTTCTCGAGTGCATCAAACAGAATGGGGCGGTAACCTTTTTGTCTCGATTATAATTTTATCTCAGGGCAACGATTGTTACGTTTGAAGGCAAATCGTATGTGCCAAAAAGTGGAGTATGCATCGAGTCTTGTGCGGCGACTGTCTTGTGCAATATTTTTCTGTCTTCTATTGACAAAGGTTTAAGTGACGCGTTCGAGAAAGACAAAATCAAAGCTTTTAGCTATTCAGATTATTTTTGTTTGTTATTTTAAGAAAAAAAGTAATCCCTTGACCTACCATGACACTGTGGTGTAAGATTTGAACATTTTTTGACAGTTTGTAAAAGGGTTAAACTTTAAGCATGCGGTTCCGGAGGATAACAAGTTGCAGTTCGTGGACGTGCAGATCTCGGTTCTGGAAGAGCTCGCTTGTTTTCATCCAAAAACAGGGGATCTGTATCGGTTCATATATCACCACCATCTTGGCGACTTGTACCTTGCCAAGCAGGCCAGCCAGAGCACTCAGCACAAAGCTGAAAAATTTACTGGTTCTTAAAATCTTTAGGTACGTGCATGATTATCTTGTTTTATTAGACAGCCACGAAGATGGTTTCCTGCGGCAGGTTGACTGTGTGTTGACGATTTCCAATCAATGTTTATCACCCCTGATTTTAACTAATTAGATCCCGAAGAATGGCTCCATTCGCTTTCTCGAGCTCAGGTTGCAGTTTTCACCAGAGCACGTTTGCTGGTCTCTTGAGCCAAGGGCCAACAAGCCTGTCTTACCTTATGACTCGGTGCATTCGAAGCTAATCAAGAGAAACACTGGTCATTCCGCCTTCAACAACGCGTTAACCAAGTCCTGTGAGCATTCTCTAGAGACAAGTTTCCAGAATCAAGCCCAGAGAATGCTTCATTCCGGGTACCCGGCATTGCATTTCTCCTCAATAGCCAAAAAACTGCTCAGCGCTATGCAAAGCAACAAGCCCAGTACGTCCAACGAAAGAGAGCAGAACAAAAAACTGTCACTCATTCCGTACATTCACCAGGTTTCCCACAATTTAAAAAGAATCGAGAAAAAAGCGGGAGATGAAGGTTATTTTTTCTGCTCCTCACCGCCTTTCCAGACTGTGCAGGCGCGTAAACAGACCAACCGAACGAAGCAAAGAATGCACAATAAGACATAACGACCCGTAGGTCCCATGCGCCACAGGAGCTGTCTACTCTATCCCTCTGTCCTGTGGCAAAGAATACGTTGGGCAGAAAGATCGCTGTTTGAACAAAAGGCTGCAGGAGCACAACTTGAACGTGAAAGATGAAAAATCAAGCAACTTGGCCATCCACTGTCGTGACTGCTCACCCTGCAAGAGCCACCCTCCAATCTTTGCGAACACCAGAATCTTGGCAAAAAACAAAAACCAGCTAACACGGGAAATAATTGAAGCAGCAATCATTGACAACCTGAAAGCAGGCTGCGTCAGCGTGCCTTCAGTAGCCCTTTTAGAAAAAGAGATCACATACCTGTCTGGGTCAGTATGATTGTACTGTTCTCGAGGCCACCTTAACCGTTTTCGGCACCCATCTCAGCTCTCATCATATCTATCTTTTTTTGGCCTGTTAATTGTTGCCTCACTTACTTCATCCTTTTACCTGCATTTAGCGCCCCATTGAATTTCTTAGCCGTTATCTTTGCCTCAGTTAAGCCTTTTTTATTTTTTAACGGTTTTATTTGCAGCTCCATTTATTTTTGGCTGTGTTAATTTTTTTAGCCTGCACACTTGTTATAGGTTTTTATTTTTTTCATCAATTTTTTCGTGTTAATTGTTGCCCCATCTATGCCAGTTTTTTTTTACTTGATTTTATATCGATTCTTCGCCTGTTTTTAATGTCTCGCTTTTTTCCACTTATGTTTATGCCTGGCGTTTTCCTTGTTACCGTTTTTGGTGCGTTCGCGTTTGGAAATTCTTGACCGAGCCTTGACTGCTATGCGTTTTTTCGTGCTGGTGTTTCTTGTCGGGATCGAACACTCCCTGAATGCACTATCAAAACGTGACTGAGACTATCCCCGTCGTATCTGTGCAGTAGATGCGCTTGCGTGTTAATGCCCTTCTGTTACATATAAGGCACGGTTCAGACAAGTTCAAAATAAAGTTGAGAGTTCAGCGCAAGTGTGTGTTTGTGTCCGCCCTGTGTCCTTGTCTGCTAGCGCTGCGATTCCATGATGTTCGTTTGTTGGTGCTATAAGCTTCGCAAAAAAAAAAAGAAGAAATTATGCCCTAGTATTCAGCGCTGTCCAAAACTGTGAAAATGGCTGTTGCAAGCATGTGTTTACTAGAGGCTATTAATTGTTATGCAGCCATGCCGTCCACGAAAGCTTCGACTCACAGATTTCAAGGCTGCTATCAGATGGCTTTCCTTTAACCCTTTTTTCTGCAGTGTCAGAAGCAATGTTGAAAAAATTTAGAACAAGGAGCCAGCAGTAGATGCCGTAGGTAAGGAAAGGAACGAAAGCAGAGTCAAGAAAAAGCCTCAAGTAATTCCGCACTCTCACCGTGTGCGCCGCAACTTTAAAAAAGGTGGCAAACAAATAGCAAATTCCAGTCTTTTTTTCAGTGCCCTGCAAACTGAAAAGCCTATGCCTTAGGGTGAATGGTGAACGAAGCGCAAGAGGATGCCGACCAAATCACAAATTCACATATGGTGCCTGCCAGGTTGGAATCAATTATGAAATCACTTGCGGAAGAGTGTCTGTTGGACAATCTGGACGTTGTTTCAATAAGCGCTTACGGGAACAAGAAAGGTGCATTGAGCAGGGGACCGGAATGAACTCGGTTTTTGAGTATATATGTCTTGTGATCGGCCGGGGACATGCTCGCCGTTACTAAAACAGACACGAGCAATCGGAAGGGGCAATGATGAGTCCCATCTATTCAGATGCAATAACTATCAGTGGCCGGTGGTGACATTTCTCACAGCGGAACGTTATTCCATCGCTTCCTTTTCTATCTACGAGTATCGATCACTTTGCCCTGCGCTGGTAATCGCGCATAATGCTCAAACAATTGGACGCCAGTTCTCTTTTTCACCGTGACGCTCTAGGTGTGCAGCTCCTAATCTATATTTTGCTGCTTTTACCACAATTTTTGTTTCTCTGGCTGGATTAAACGAAAGCCGGCTGTTAGCAGGCTATAAATCTGTGAGTCGAAGCTTTCCTAAACTGCGTGACAAACAAGATTTATTAATAGCGTGATGCAATATATGTTTTACATTATATCCTGGAGCACTTTTCGCAAGCGCGCTTAGTGTTCTTCCTTGGTCGCGCCTAAAATCAAGATATCACCTATGTATACCCGCATACCATCATCATGAGCCTACTACGCCCATTTCAGAATAATGGCATCGCCGTTTCTTCACACTATCTCAAGAACCGAACCAGACGGACTTCTGTCGAAGATATTTTCGTACAAAGTCATCGCCTACATCGCTCCAATTAACCCTGCGCTACGCCAGCTTCGACCACCTATTCCCCTAAAAATTCTTAATCTCATCCGCCCACCTTGGTTGCAGCCGTCCCATGTACACTTGCGTTGTCTTGGAATCCACTCCGTTACCCTTAAGGACCAACGGTTATCTTGCCTTAATTCGCATTACATGCCATGCCAAAGCCAATTGGTTTCTCTTGATTTCGACTAGGTTGTCATTAACCCGTGTTTGATCCCTGACCTACTCTGCCCGCTTCCGGTCTCTTAACGTTACGCCATCATTTTTATTTCAAAAGCTCGCTGCGCTGCCTTTGACTTAAGTTGAACCCTTTTCGTTAGCCTCCAAGTTTCTGCCCCACATAGGTTAGTACCGGTAAGATACAGCCGTTATATACGTTTCTCTTCATGACTATTGGTTAACTGTCGTTTATGATCTGAGATAAGCTGCCAAATGCGCTCCACCCCATTCTTACTCTTCTGGTTAATTTATTCTAGTGATGCGGACCTTTTGAACACTAGTTTGATCAATAACCTAGGAAGGGAACAGTAGTTTACAGAAGCCTGGCACCAGTCAAATATTTCGCTTAGAATTTTCTGGAAAGCCTCAAGAACCGTTAACGCCCGAATGCAGCACAAAGCGTGCACATATGGTTGCCGTGGTGTCATCTAAATTTACTTACTTGATGGAAGCCCGATTTCGCGTCGAGGCGCGATGAATACTTGTTTTTTGTCGGTTGATGTCTCTAGGGTCCCTGCCAAATCGCAGTTTTCCGTTTTTGTTCCGTGCGATGGCCAGCGGACTCACCCAGTCTGTAGGTTTCGGGACCTTCTCATTTGTAGGTTTCTGGACCATCAGTGATGCCTCTTCGTTCCGTACGCTCCAGCTCCTCCTTCAATGGCTACTGCAGCGCCAATGGCACTGGTCGAGCTGGTTGGACCACCGTTGCCGCATGTACCAGCACGGCGGTTTTATACTGACCTTCCACGCTGCCGGTACCTGAGATACGTAGATGGTGCCCTTGAGAACGTCCTCGCTGTTTCCAGCTGTAGTGCTCTCTGTGTTTGCAGCGCCCACATTGCGCGATGCCAGCCCGAAGAACTGCCTTGCTAGCAGTCCAAGTATAGCTTGGTTTCCCTTCTGGAAGATGTAGAAGTTGATGCCATTAGGCCAACCGCTTATAACCACTGGTAGCGTTGCCATGCCAAGATGTCAGACGACACCACTGCTGTATGACCACAGGACCTGAGAGCTTGATTACAAATCTGGTGCTCTCTTGCATAGTTGGTAGGTATAGTACGGCAGCAGGTCGGCTTACGATGCTTTCTCTACTTTGAAGTGAACTGTCTGGTCAGCAACTTTAGCATTCAAGACCCTCTCCGCCTTAGTGTCAATGCTCGATACCTACCGCTTCGTGGACAAGGCCGAAACACATATGGCTGACGGGTTTGTTGCGGTTTTCTCCGCATAAAAGGTACATTTCAATTATTGTGCATACGGAATCTTTGAGCGCCAATAGGTGATTAGCGTACAGGATACAGCGTTTAATGACAGCGCAAACGGAACCTAGAGCGCTATTAATCTCAGTGCATGAACAAGACAGCAAAGCAGCCAATTACCCCCCACTGGCCGAGAGGTGAGTTACGACACGCCCCGTACAACTCGCAGCCAGCTTACGGCCGAAAGGAGACAGGCACCGAGGAAAGGACCGGCCGGCAAGCTTTTTCGAGCGCCATCGCGTTTAGGCTAATTGCTCTCCCTACACCTGACGTTGATGGGCCATGTACACTGGTAATCTGCGAAACGAGATGAGCCTCCAATTAAAAAGGCGACTGACCTCCCCTGCAATAAAGTTCGGCTCGCTTCCAATCAAGCCGCAATCAAGAAGGCGTCTTTGTTAGCAGTCTGCGTCGCTGCGAAGAGAAGAACCCGACTGTGCCGAGTTCGTGTTAGCATCCTGCACCCAGGCCGGCTTTGAAGCATTCACCCTCGTTAATCCCCGGCTCATTTGGTTCTCTCCGTCAGTGCGCGGCAATTCTGTTTTTGTGCTGGTGGTGTGTGCTCTGCGCAGCCAACTTCTGTACTGTGCTGTGAAAGCCGGTAAAAGCGAATAGAGAATAATTTGTAAAAACATGGCATTACTGCACTGTATATCACATGAGATTCGAAAAATGTGCTTCAGTCATTCTACTCAAATGTGTTGCTGCTAAGATACAGCCGCTACCTCTTGCTTTGTGACTCTGCATGCTTAAGCGTTAACCACACAAGTCGGGTATGGCTGTTTCACCACAGGGTCATAATCTGCGTAAATATGCGTCCCGGCTTACCCTTGCTTTGCGAATCACAGCATACAGCTATGGACAGATATCACATTGCCTTCTTCGGTTGTTCATCGTCTTTACAAGCGTCAGACTGCTATGCATCCAGTGAAGGCACCTCTAATCAATTACCTCAAAAATATATTTCTCCAATAACAGTGCTGTTGTTTCTTATACGACGCGCTGCAACAAAGGGCCGCGAACTTGAGGCAAAGGGTTAATCTCCAAACAGCCCATTGAATCCTACCTTCGGGATCTGCAGATTCTAGTGACTAGAACCGGCATTGCAATTAAGAAACCTGCACGTGTGTCTTGAATATAGCTTTGCAGTACCGGGTCACGCAAGGAAGAAGAAAGAAAGGACTTCATCGAGCAAAAGGTCGTAAAGAGCTAAGTTGGCGTACAGCAAATACAGACTACTTGAAAATATAACCGCAAGGCCAAAAAATCATTGTTATGCAGATGTGAAATCCGGGTAATTTATTATCTCTTGCTGTGGGAGTTGAATCTGAACACGCAAAAGAGATTGCTAATTTGACTGATGATATCTCTTTAATTTAGATGCGTATTTTTTGGCTGTACGCTGCGTTCATCGTGCACTACCCTGTCCTATTTGACCGTCTCGAATTGATTTCATTAATTTTATTGCATACATTGCTTGGTCACATTTTTATGCAAATGGCACACGGTCGTAGGGAACACTCCGTCAAATTAAATGGCGATGATTTGGTTTGGTTTATGTGGTTTAACATCCCAAAGTGACTCAGGCTATGATGGACGCCGTAGTGAAGGTCTCCAGAAATTTCGAACACCTTGGGTTCTTTAACATGCACTGACATCGCACAGTACACGGGCCTCTGGAATTTAGCCTCCATCGAAATTCGACTGCCGCGGCCGGGATCGAACCCGCGTCTTTCGGGTCAGCAGCCGAGCGCCATAACCACGGAGCCACCGCAGCGGCTTAAATGGTGAAGAAAGCTTGAATAGCCCCATTATTAGATGGGTACCGATTAAATTTCACAACATGCACGATACTTACGGATATCTCTGCTTTTCCCAGTCTTGCCATGCGTTGCATGTCGCGACGACGAGTAGACTTAGCATGACGATGGGTCCAAAAAGGCACATAGAAAAGAACCCACAGAACAAGAGACAAAATATTGAAGAGTGGCAATTTGGGCTACTTGGTTCATGTTTTTGTCTTTCGTGTTTTTCGTGTTTTTGTCTTTGTTTCTCTGTCATCGTCGTTTTGTTTGCGCAGCTTTGGTTTTCCAAGTCTTGCCAAATGTTATGGAAAGAATTGATAGGGCTACCGGCATATTGTTCATTTTCATTTTCTTCGCCAAATATAGAGGCACAAAAGCTTCCATCCTTCTTTTACCGTTGCAACTGCTTGAGAGAAGCTTCTCGGGCTCGAGTTTCGATACCGTGAATGCCACAGTGCCAAAAATTGCGTGCTAAAAGTAGAACAAGTATCACCTAGTGGAAAATAGCAGAATACTTGTGAGATAGAGTAAGAGCATAATAAAAAGCCATCACTCCTGTTGCATCTGGGGTACAATTGATTTGTGCTGTTTTTAACTGTCATGACAGACATTCGATTCCAGCTTTGCTCGTCATCATCATCAGCATCATCATCAGCCTGACTCTTCCTACTGCAAGACCAAGGCCTCCCCTATATCTCTCCAATTAATCCTGTCCGGAGCCAGCTGCGGCCACCTTATCTTTGCAAATGTCTATATCTCACCCGCCCACCTAACTCTCTTCCGCCTCCTGCTAAGCTTGCTTTCAGTCAGCATCTAGTCCGTAACCCTTAACGACCATCAATTAGCTTGCCTTCGCATTACATGCCCTGCCCAAGCCAATTTCTTGTTCTTGATTTCGACAAGGATGTCATTTTCTTGTTCTTGATTTCGACAAGGATGTCATTAAGCCGCGTTTGTTCTCCTACCCCTCTGCCCTCTTCCTGTCCCTAAATGTTACTTATAATTTTTCTTTCCATAGCTTACTGCAATATTCTCAATTTAAGTCGTTAGCCTCCACTTTTAAGCCCCACAGGTGAGTACCGACAACGTGCAGCTGTTATGTGCATTCCTATTGAGGGACATTTAGTCTTTTTTAATAAAACCTAGCATTAACCCCTCGTAAATCACTTGTGATTATTTGTTTCGGTTGGGTTGCGTTTTAGGTTGCATTCTGTGATGTTTTCTGATAGAACATTTTTGTTTGAAAAGCTTTGCGACAAGACAGCAGGTGAAAGCTGAAGTTACCGCGCTGTACAATTGAAGTAAGAAAAGTGCTCTTCTGGGGCATGCCATGTTGGCTGTCATTTCGCGCCTGGGATCACGTGACCGCCCATGCGCACAGTCCGTGCCTCGTGCTAGCCTTTTCGCTATCGGGTGCTGCGTGGAGCCGAAAAAGACACTGGGAAACGCACTGAAACGCCCCTCATTAACACATCTTCAAGAGATAGGTCGACGGGAGATCAAGCGCGCCTACGCATTAGCAGCCACCTCAGTATGATACCACCGCCGCATCCGAGGTGGAACGTCAGTCGCGTTGCCGGTGAGACATGAATGCAAGACGCAGGGGGTGGATTGGTCGGGGGTAGGGGGTGGGCGGAATCGGAATCTGAAGCTCAAATTGCAGTTTACTGTACGTAGTACTGCTGTACGGAACTTATATTTCTTAGCTTTTTGTCTGATGCTTAAATAAACAGCGCTATCAATTATTAATAGCATTTTGCGACATTCACATTAATTTTCCAGTAGTTGCCTACCACATTGAAAAGTAGCTGACAAACTGATTTGATATATTTAAAGTCAATGCAGTAATCAGAATAGAGTTTAACAGGCAAGGAGGGATCGAGAACTTGTGGGAGACCATTTGTCTAGAAAACAAACAGTACTGGACCTAAAAACCGGACCTTAAGGAGCACCTGAGTAAACCTCTAAGAAAGGTTAATTAGTTTTAGCAATCTCGGCAAACTACTTCATTTTTTTATAATTACGATGAAACCAAGTTAAAACTCTTATTTGGAAGGCTTATCATTTTCATTGTTGCTATTACTTTATTGTAAGGGACTGTATTAAAAGCTTTGGAGTACTCTGAAAAATCAAGTTTACCTGAGCACAACCATGAAATACTTTGGTAATTTAACCGAGAGCGGCCACCAGCTATGTATTAGTGAAGAATACAGAAGTGTATACAGAAGTGTATACAGAAGTTCCCAAAGGTGAAGTAAATTTGTAATAAATGAGTAATTCCTCATTACCACCTACTCAAGCAGCACTTTCAAAAATCTCGTAGGTGAAGAAATATTCTTCCGGCTCTGATCTTCGAACCTGAAGCCACTGGCTCACTGAAGTTCTACAAGAAGAGCAGGAATAAAAGTTTTCATAAATTCAACCACTTACGTCTAGTGCCAAGGAAAGAAGAAACTAAGAAGCTAATCATCATAATCAACCTGACTACACCTCCTCTCCCATATGCGTCCATATGACCTTGCTCTGTGCCAGCTGGGGCTACCTTATCCCCGCGAACTTCTTAATCTCATCTGTCCACCTAACTTTTTGCCGCCCTGCTAAGAAGATATAGAGAAGGAAATCAGATGCCGAGAAGATCAAGCTGCCTAAATACCAGTATTACTCATTGCTGAATGACCAGGGAGTCTGCTGTGCGGAGGAGGAGGAGGACAAGCTTTATTCGCTCAAAAAATGCCGATGGAATTGCGTGATCAGAGGGCATGCCACATGGCTTGGCGACAGCATGTACAAGAAGACAATATTGCTGTTGCAGGTTGTTTATTTCACTCTAATAAGGAACGTCTTGCAAAGCACTGCGTCGCAAACAACCAGCGGTACAGTCCAGGTACAGACCAGAGACAGCCGTCAGTCCAGAGCACGCACGAGGGACGGAGCGTTCTTCGTTAAGCGCCAGCCTCTAAAGTTGCCGGAGCAGAAGGCCAGCTTTACAATTTCGCCCGGGCGAAAGGGGTTCGATGAGGTAATTGACGGGGATGTCTGCTTAAGAATACGGTAGGGTCCCTGCTCCTTGCTAATAAGTTTGGAGGAAAGGCCGGGACCCAGAGCCAGACCAAAGAGTCAGGAAGGTAAGCTGGAGGAAGTTCAGGGGGATCATGGGTGCTTTTCTGCTGCTGCTGGGCGTGAGAAGTGAAGGATCGGGCAAGCTGTCGGCATTCTTCGGCATATGTTGCGGCTGGAGAAAAAGTCGTAAATTTGGAAGCTTCAGGACCGTACGGGAGAATCGTGTACATTGTGCAAGAAGGCTCACGGCCTTACAGGAGAAAGTACAGAGAGAATCCGGTGGTGGTTTAAGTAGCGGAGTTTAAGCGTAGGTGACAAAACGGAGAACAAGGTCCCAGTTAGTGATAGGAAGCAACATACATGGCCAGCATGTCGCCGAGGGTGCGGTTAAAACGCTCAAGAATGCCATTTGTCTGCAGCTGGTAGGCGGAGGTGGCGCGGTGAACGATGTTGCATTCCTGAAGGAGAGCTTCTACAACTTCAGAGAGGAAGGCCGGACCTCTATTACTCAGCAACTCTTTGGGAGCACAATGGGGAAGAATGATGCGATGGAGGATGAAGGATGCAATGTCGTGGGTTGTAGAAGATGGTAAAGGCGACGTTTCTGCGTAGCTTGTAAGGTGATCGATGGCGTCGATGATCCAGCGGTTGCCGATTGATGTGCTGGGAAGAGGGCCATAGAGATCAATGCCAACACGCTCAAAATGCTGTGCTGGGCAAGGCAGAGGCTGCATAGGAGCGGCGGGTCGGCGAGGTGGTTTTTTTCGGTGCTGGCATGCGGTGCAGGACTGAACGAACCTGCGGAGATAACGGTACATCTCAAGCCAGTAGTACCGATGTCGTAGACGGGTGGAGGTCTTCAAGAAGCCGGCATGGGCACAGTGGGGATCATCGTGGTAGGAAGAGCAAATGAAGGAGCGCAGATGGGTCGCAGTGACAAGAACCCACCTGCGACCATCCGGAAGGTAGTTCCGGCGGTAAAGTAGCTCATCTCTGATGGCGAAATGGTGGGACTGACGACGGAGGGCACGGGAAGAAGGTCGAGACGATTGGCCACATAAGAAATCTAAGCGGCACGTGATCCACGGGTCTGCGTTGCTCGGGAGCCATATCAGCGGACTCAAACGATAAAGAATGCAGGATGGATATACAAGGCACTGCCTCAGATGGCAAAAGGGAACGTGATATGGCATCAGCTTCGACATGTTTAGTGAGTCGCAGAGCCGAGCGCGCCAGTCAACCACAGGGTTCTTTCAAAGAGGACAACTAGCAGAGGGCGTGGTGACCGCTGACAACGTCAAAAAGGCGCAAGTACAAGTAGAGGCGAAATTTCACGATCGCCCAATGGATGGCTAAACACTCCTTCACGGTGACAGAATAGTTGGCTTGAGCTTTTGTGAGTGTCCGGCTGGCCTAAGCGACAACGTATTCGTCAAAGCCTTGCTTGCGCTGAACGAGTACCGCACCGAAGCCGACGCCGCTGGCATCGGTGTGGAGTTCTGCCGGAGAACGAGGGTCGAAGAGACGCAGAATTGGTGCAGTGATCAGGAGGTGACGGAGTGTCGTAAAGGCTCCATCACAAGCTGGCGACCAGGCCGTGAGGTCTTGGCCGGGAAGGAGCTTGGGCAGGAGTTCATGATAGTAGCGAAATTGCGGACAAAGCGGCGAAAGTAGGAGGAGAGGCCGACGAAGCTGCGGAGGTCTTTTACAGAAGTGGACTTTGGAAATTCTGCCACAGCTCGCAACTTGGCCGGGTCCGGAAGAACGCCATTCTTCGACACATGTCCGGGAATGGTGAGCTGCCGAGCTCCGAAGCGGTACTTTTTTAGATTGAGTTGGAGGCCAGCGTCGACCAGGCAGCGAAGAACAGTCTCAAGGTGATGAAGGTGAGACGAAAAATCCGGGAAAAAGATCACTACGTCGTCTAGGTAGCAAAGGAATGTGTGCCATTTGAGCCCTCGGAGTAGGTTCTCCATCATGCGCTCGAATGTGGCGGGTGCATTGCAGAGGCCGAAGGGCATGACATTAAATTCATAGAGCCCGTCGGGTGTGACGAATGCAGTTTTTGGGCGATCGGCCTCTGCCATCAGCATCTGCCGGTAACCAGAGCGCAAGTCCAATGAAGAAAAGAACTCTGCGCCCTGCAGGCAGTCGATGGCAATGGAGATACGAGGGAGAGGGTAAACGTCCTTGCGCGTAATCTGGTTCAGACGACGATAGACGACGCAGAACCGGATGGAACCGTATTTTTTCTTTACCAGGACTATCGGCGATGCCCACGGGCTGTACGACGGCTGTATTACGTCGCGCTGGAGCATGTCGGTCAGCTGTTCGTCAGTGATGCGGCGCTCAGCGGCTGACACGACACATAATACGGACGTTGGATCAAAGGGGCGTGGGTGCCAGTGTCAATACAGTGGTTAACGGTGGTTGTGCGGCCTAAGGACAGTTGCTGGTAGTCAAATGAAGCTTGAAAACGGTGCAGAACGGCTACAGGC
Source organism: Amblyomma americanum (assembly GCF_052857255.1). Classification (NCBI taxonomy): domain Eukaryota; kingdom Metazoa; phylum Arthropoda; class Arachnida; order Ixodida; family Ixodidae; genus Amblyomma; species Amblyomma americanum. Next base: position 12,133,103 of record NC_135505.1, on the reverse strand, counting down.
TGGTCTCGTTGGATAGACGTCAGGGCGGCGTTGACGCAACGGTGAAAAATATCGACGGAAGACTTATTGGTGATAGGAACAGGCGTAATGGCGCAGACGTGATGGCCGGTCGTGCTATCGACGATGGGGTATGCTGAGGCGGGATCGAGAAAGGCAACACTACGAAGCGATTGGCCATGGAGTAAAGTGGTAGGGCAGGAGAACGGGTTGGCCCCATAAATAGCGCTGGAGCCACGAACAATTATCAGCACAGCATGAGGCAGCAAAACAGACTTCTGGTCAGCGCATTGTAAAGAGGGGGGGGGGGTATAAGTGAAAGTTGCATCTGAGAGAGCAGCACAAGAAAGAGACACCAGCACTGAAGAGAAAGGCGGTACGACCACACTAGCGGGAGGAGCATCGGGTACGTCCAAGGGATTGTCAGTGAAGGGCGATGACTCAAGCTGAGGACAGGCGCAGTCAATAACGGCATGATGTGTGGAGAGGAAGTCCCAACCAAGGATGACGTCGTGAGATGAGCGGGCGAGGACGATGAACTCTATTGTGTGTGGAACGTTCTCCAGGAGCAGGCGGGCGGTGCAGGCGGCTAACGGTCGAATGTCCTGAGTGGTGGCGGTGCGGAAAAAAACGGCAGAAAGAGGCATCATCACTTTTCTGAGTCTACGACAGAGCATGCGACTGAGAACGGAAACGGCTGCGCCAGTATCAACAAGTGCTTCGACGGCGACTCTCTCAACGAAAACAGTAATAATATTGGCAGGCACCGAAACAGGCATTGAGTGAGTCCCTGGTGACGCAGTTCTTGCCTCCGGAACTGCGGCCGTTAGTTCTCCGCGTGGAGGTAGGGCTGGCGGCGGTGCATCGCAGAACGGGAACGGCGCCCAGGAGACGGCGAGCGGTGAGAGCGGAGATTGTAACTAGGAGAAGAAAATCCGGAGGCGGGGCATGTGACGCAGGCGAGGATCAGGGCAGAAGGTTGTACGTCGGCTCACGCGTATAATCGTAAGGACGGAAGTCACGACTTCGACACAAACGAGCCACTTGTACAGCAACGCCACAGGCGTAGGAAATGGGGCTCTTGTCTTGTTTTCGCCAGGGGTTGAGTGGCTGCGGCTGTGATCGGGGCGGGCGACCGGACAATAAGGTGAGGAGTTGCAGGTCGCTGGGGTTCTAACAGTCGTGTAGATGGTCTGTAGACAGGGGCAGCAGGTGAGGGCCGCGACCGCAACAAGGCATCGGGGTACGTCAGAGGAGCCGTGATTATGGGTAGCTGAGGAGGATGTGGCAGGACTTCAGCGACCTACTTCTCAATGACACGCTGCAGGTTGGGAGTGAGCGACGGCGCAGGCGTAGGCGGGCAGGTAGACAAACACAGCTGGCGTGCGACTTCTTCACGTACAAACTGCTGGATGTACTGGAGGAGCCACTGTCGGCCCAGAGCACCGTCACCTGTGAGAGCCATGCTGGAAAGTGTGTTCTCCTAAGCCAGCACGTTGGGTAGAAAGGCGGTTTGCGCAGCTCATCGTAGCTTTGGCAGTAGCCGATGACACCGGAGACAGTGTGGGGATCTTAGGCGACGAGCATCTGGAAGGCATCATCCTCAGTGCCTTTCATAATATGTCTGATATTGTCGGCCTCGCTCATAGAAGGGTTGACACGCTTGCAGAGGTCGACGACATTTTCTATATAACTGGTGAAGTTTTCACCGGTTGGCTGGGTCCGACTTCGCAAGGGTTGCTCGGCGCGAAGCTTACGCACTGCAGGACGGCCAAAGACTTCTCTCAGACTGGTTTTGAGAGCTGCCCAGTTAGAGATATCAGCCTCGTGGTTTCGAATCCAGAGATTGGCTGCGTCGCTCAAATATTGTCTCGCTGATTGTATGTGCTTAGCGTTCATAGGAGGCCAACCAATTCTCTACATCCGTGTCATCTGTGCCGCTGAAGATGGCCGGGCCACACTGCCGCGCGGTGCTGGAACAGAAGACAGCCGACGGAAGGGGTGAAGCGGTTTGGGTGACAGTCACAGGCATTGCAGAGGCGGTAGGCGATGCGCGAGGGGACCGTTGGCACCTCCACCACTCATAATAAGGAACGTCTTGCAAAGCACTGCGTCGCGAAAAACAAGCGGTAGAGTCCAGGTATAGACCAGAGGCAGCGGTCAGTCCAGAGCACGCACGAGGGACGGAGCGTTCGGCGCTTTTCGTTGTCTTCTTCGTTAAGCGCCAGTCTCTGAAGATGCCGGAGCCGAAGGCCAGCCTTACATCACTATTTTTGAAGTTACAACCGCTTTTTGTTATTCCTGCCTTGCCATTGCAGCTACTTGACATTTTTGGTTGAATCTTGGTATATGGTATCGTCACTGTTGGTTTCAGGAGACGATGGAAACCAAGGCGCGAAAACAACGAAGAGTTAATAGAGAGAGCGCTTGAGCGATGGTTGTCAATTGAAACGAACTGAGAGCGGTTAGCTAGAATTTATTTAATCCATTCCAGGATATTAGTGTGTAAATTTAAAAGAGCGAGTTTAGTATTAGGCGTTGGTGAGGTACCTTGTCGAATGCCTTCGCGAAATTGAAAAATAACACATTGGTCCGCAGGTTAAGGTCAAGGTTAGCATGCACGACGTGTGTGAAGATCGCCAGTTGAGTTTCGCTGGAGAGCCTCCTACGAAACAGGTGTCCAGCCGGATGAAGGAAGTTGTTTGAATCTAGAAAGTTTATGATATGGGAATATATTACATGTTCCATGATTCTGCAAGGCACGCTGGTTAAGGAGATGGGACGATTATATAGCGGAGAATCCTTTTTACCTGATTTGTGCGCCGGCCGGGTTGGCCCTCGCCACATTCCAGTCATCAGGTAGGGTTCCTGTCGACAGCGATTTCAAAAATAATAACGAGAGATAAATGGCGGAAATGGGTTTTGGGTTCTTCGGTACTTTTGAATTTATTTCGTTCACTCCGGCGGGTGACGAAAGTTTGTATCTCTCGATAAGGTATGTGATATCATGCGCTCTGTTTCCATGGGCGACATTGCTGGCAGTGTTACATTAGGCGGAGTGGGCAATGGTGAAGCAGTTTCTTCTGTGAAAATGGATACCAATGCGCGGTTAGATATCTCGGCACATTCAGTATCACTGGCATCCTCGCCTGCGGCATTCGTTAGAGCGATGGTGTATGTTGCTTGCGGATTGATTATTTCCCAAATCGTCCTGGGGTTATTTGTTAGGATTTTTGTACATCAGTTTGAAAAAGTGCTTGTTTGGCGCAGTCAATTGCATTGTAACATGTGTACTGAGCCTGATAGTACCGATCCCATGCATCAGCTCATTATGAAAAAACCTGGCGCTATCAAACGACGACACAGAGGGGACACAGCGCTACTCGCAACTACAAGAAATTTTATTCAGAGGCTTCTATATATACAACAAAAACCAAAACAACCCAAAGTAATCGCGCGCCACTTGCCGACCGATGTACAGGAAGAGATTAACACACGGATTTCAATCGCTCTTTCAAATAACTTATCTCTCCTTCAGACAATCCAACTGAAGGGTCACTGACACATGTATGCCCCGTTTCCGCGATATGATGGGCTTCAACAATCTCCCGCGTTACACGATCTCGGTGACGAAAGAGAACACACGTTTTGGAAAAAATGGGAGAACATTTCTTCTTGCGCTTGCTGCAGTCACGACAATGGATAACCACACTATTTGAAGTGTCACCTCTTTCCAAAGCTCCAGCATGCTCCATCAGCCGCACATTCAAACATCGACCACTCTGGCCTATATACACCTTTCCGCACGACATTTCTTGTAGTTGCGAGTAGCGCTGTGTCCCCTCTGTGTCGTCGTTTGATAGCGCCAGGAACTGCATAGATAACAAAGGCATAATTTAATTTCAGAGCACTAGAGGTTTTTCTGCGGGTAACTTTCTGTAATTGCTTGCAACATACCTGAAATCCACTTTTCCAGCTTGCGAAGGCGACATCGTGACTAAAAAAAAAAACGAAATTTGCATTGGCTCCTGTGTTGCCCCTGTTTTGAGCAATATTTTTCTAGCGCAACGAGACCATTAACTTGAACGCAGATGTAGAGGGGCGAATGTGGCAGGAATATTCAGATATGTAGATGATTACCTTGCTTCGACCAACGCACAAAATCTGTCCGATCACGCTAATATGCTCAGCATATTGTCAGAGTTTTCAGGGTGTCCTCAGCCACTTACCTTGATGCATGAAGTTGCCGTAAACAACTTCATAAAGTTCTTGACCTAGGATTTACTTTTCTGCTGACCACGTGTGTTGGGCTTACGAACAGCGAGAACCCGTGCTCCCTTTAGGTTCAACACACTTTAACTAGTAAAACTGACCATTCTGAGGTATTGCTTTTGTAACAGCCTTACGAAATCTTTTAAGCATCGACGGGAATCAGCATTTCCTTAGCCAGGTGACCCATGTGAAAGGTTCCGGTTATCCGAGTACTCTTTTGTTTTCCGTGGCTGAGAGCATACTCATGGACAGCAACAAGCATGACACAAACAAAGGTGCGGCTGACAAAGGTCAGGTGAAGAAAGTGGCCGTGATTCCTTACATGCCTGCCGACGCCTGCAACCTCAAAAAATTGCAGTAAAGCAGGGGTGCGTGTGGTGTTTTCCGCACCAGAGAAACTTTCAAAGTTGTGCAGGAAGGTGAATTCCAACCGACGTTGCAAACAATAACTGCACTGTTAGAGACCGAAGACCGTATGTGGGGTGGGCAAAAAATGTGGTTTATTCAATAGCATTGCCCTGTGGCGAAGCCTACATCAGCCAACCACGCAGATGACTGAAAGAGAGGCTGATGGAACATAATAAGAGTGTCATCGGGGCATCTCGGCATACACTGCCGTGACTGCGAACACATTAAGGAACGCGGTCCCTTCTTCGAAAGAACTGCGATAGCTCACAAATATGTGAACAAAGTGACCACGTATCGGAGGCTTGCGAAATTGCTGAGAGAGCGGACGATTGTTTCAGCACGCTATCGTTGTTGAATGAAAAAGAGCGTCAACTTTCAATAATGTAACCTTCAGTGAGTCAGGAATGTGAGGACCTAATAGATAAATAAATAAATGAATATTTCTGTGCCTCTTGGGTTCGTGCATTATAGATTTTGTGCCTGTGTTTTGGTTGCCTGGACGTGGGAGAGTGGGTCCTGGTGCAACGCGATGCCGGTGCCAGATAAAGCATGACATCTTCCTTTTTTTCCTTTCGTTGCAGCGCATGCGCGCGGTACGGTATATGTGCACGCTGCGCGCAGCAATAAAGTTTTGTTCAAGCCAGGCTCTTGCGGTGTTTCCTTACTTGTCCGTGTTTGTCTTTGCACTCTGTTATTGTAAGTAAGAACATACCTACGAGCAGGTACTGTTAACGGCAGGGATCCTTTTTGCTTTTATGTGTTATAATTTTCCTCAAATTAAGCCACACCAATTCATGTCATTGTTCTCACGTTCCTTAAGTTCGTAAGATTTTAATAGCGAATGTGACGCGCGCTGCACCTTCCAAAATACTCAGACACTAAAAAACGTAAAAACAAGAGTCATCAGCAAGTGGACCTTTGACAAGGCGTTCCTTCATTCATTCGTTATTTTTTTCAATACGAAAATACAGCCAAACGAAGCACCTTAAGGAGTTCCTTGTGTGAAGTTAGGCAAGTTTTGATGAAGTGCCCCGGAAACAGCCCTGAGCGACTCTGAAATCATAAAGGCGGCGGAAGGTGGTGGCCGTATATAGAGTCGGGGCCAGTAGCTCCTGTCTTCCGGCGAAAAAAGGAGAATAGTGACCAGAGCGTAAACCAAAACCGTAGAGCACTGCGGCAAAATTAAAGCTCCTGTCTTTTTCTGCTATTTCGGCTGACACCATGCTTCCCTTTGATATCCTGGCAGGGCTCCTTGACGGCGGTGGACAGAAGTGGACGCGGAAGCAGTGCAGCTTCCTGAAATGCGCACAGGGCGATCTCCCAAAATAATAAAAAATATAACACAAAAGTATGCAAGGAAGACCGGCGACCAATGTAGGATTTTAGTTTCTTCCTGAAGCCTGCCTCCTTGAGGGGGGTGGACGGAAGTGGACGCGGAAGCAGTACAGCTTCCTGAAATCCGCACAGGGCGATCTCCGAACAAAAATATATAAAACTTCTATCACAAAAGTGTGGAAGGAAGACAGGCGACCAATGTAGAATTTTAGCTTGCTCCTGAAGCCTGCCTTCCTTTTTCGGGGAGAAGCACGCCGGCGCGCACACAATGTGCTCTTGTGCCTGAGGGACGCAGGAAGTGCGAGAGGAGGGTGAAGGGCCGGGCAGGCGGCTGTTTTGGCCTTGACCGAGGTGCTCAAAGCTGGTGAGTTGGCCCCGACCCAGTGCAGCCTTGAGCAGGTTGTTTGGACTCTCCATTGTGCGTACTTCTCCTCCTGTGACCGCCCGCGCTGCCCTGCTCCCCAAGGGACGCCCCGTTGTTTACCTCACGTTTGTGGAGTGGCGTGAGGCCCGAAGCACCCTTCCAGGCGGAAGTGCTTTTAGAAGCTCCTCCGGCACAGCGAGGGTGGCTGATTGAGTGGAAAGCAGGAGAAAGAAAGGGAAACACAGTTGAGAACCATGCACGAAATCTCACAAGATTAAGATGTCAGACAGGACGTGCCTTATCTATAGGGGCCACCGGGCTCGCACCAACCTTTTATATTGTTTCTTTTTTATTTTCTAGAAATATGTCTGCATACATTCGCAAAAGTTCTTAAACGCCTTTGTTTTCAATCCGTATATTGCTGACAATAGTTAACTGCGTGTTATACATATTTCTCGGAGAATGTGGCTTAAGGGAGTAACACAAACAGTATATCTTGTGAGATAGCGGAGGTATAGAATAAATGACGCCGTAACGGTTGCGTTGAACGCAAAAAGAAGGCGTTTATTTCGTTCGAAGTCCATCGTCGCCAACGGCCCTGCATACTAAAGGCAGGTAACACATCCGCCGCGGTGGCTAAGTGGTTATGGCGCTCGGCTGCTGGCCCGATATACGCGGGTTCGATCCCGGCCGCGGTGGTGGAATTTCGATGGACACGAAATTCTAGAGGCCCGTGTACTGTGCGATGTCAGTGCACGGTAAAGAACCGCAGGTGGTCGAAATTTCCGGAGCCCTTCACTACGGCGTCTCTCACAGCCTGAGTCGCTTTGGGACGTTAAACCCATATAAACCAACCAATCAACCAACCAAAGACAGGTAACTGATTCTCACACAAGAAGAATGCATGCTTTCAGGAGCAAGTGGTGCCTGTAGCATTGCGTTTCCCTTTGTCTGGCTTGGCGACGGGCTTCCGTGCAGGAGGACAGCGACGATCTTCTATTAAATTCACTAGCCGCGCCTGGCTAGCGCCTTCACTATTCTGCCGTATCCGGTTTGATAAGACTCTCTTCTACCCGGCTAAAACACATGCGGCTCTACTTGTGAAGGTGGTGGTAAATTCACGACGCCTCTATGCTTAATCAGACGGAATCCGTGTAGACTGCAGCGGAACGTGCCGTGTTGGCTTGTCTGGTGACCTCTCCAGTGCACTTGTACTCAGCCGGACACATGCCATCCTTCTTTTTTTGTGTCTTTATTTGTCCACGCATCTTGGCCAATGAACAATAGTTTTAGCTTATCTGGAAGAGTTGACAGAGAGCTACGCAGTCGCCTTTTCATAAAGAGTTCACCTGGGCTCAAGCCATTGTGTTGGGGCTTCGTACGGTAGCTCAACTGAGAAGGGTAAGAACCTTCAGATTTCTACACAAGGTTTTTTCATCGTCTGAAGCGTTCTATCTGCTTCCCCTTTGCTAAGAGTATAACGACGGCTGCTTATAAAGGGAGGGAATTCAAAATGGGCAGCGAATGCCGCACTCTGCTGCAGCGTAAACTGAGGACTGCTGTCCCTGGTTTGAGTTCGTGGCACTCTATGACGGGCAAAGATGCTGTCTAGCCTCAAAAATACTACCTTTTAAGAAGAGGCTGTTCCCAAGAGCAAAGCCACTTCTGAAAGTGTAGACTGGTAGTCCAAGAACAAGATATAATGTTTCCCTCTCTACTGGAATAAGTCAGCTTCTAGTTTTTGCGATGGACCCCCAGGCGTCCATACTTTTAAAGAATTCTAAACAGGACGCAAAATATCGGCCGCAAAAATAAGGAACATGAAAACGACGAAGCACGTGTCTTCGTTGTTTCTGTTCTCTTTTGCGCCGCCTTCAAAGATTTTGTAGTGCGTGTTCTATTCTTTCACCGAACAGATGCATGTTTCTCCCTAGGGACAGGCTACGGACAGGAAGACCAACTATCCCAACAGCATGTGTTCCGCAAGCTCCAGAATTACGGGAGACGGCAAGCACGCCAAGGGGCGGCAAAGACTAAAGTTAATCATTGCGGCGAAAATTTCCCTCTAATCTCCAGTGATTCAGAAAAATTGGAGAGGACACTTAGACTCCGTCATAAGGGTATAACGCGATAGCCTAGTGGGTTAATTCTCATATATGAAGGAGGTAACTTTCTACATTACATTCATAGAGATTCCCAGGAGTCCTCATACCCCTCCTGGCGCAGTAGTGCAGAGGTTAAGCGATGCGGCACTGCCCTGTTGTGACAGGTGCTCCCAGTGGTGGATCTTGAGCGGCGAAGGTTGCTGTTCCCGAGCTAGAAAATCATTAATTTAACTGCCACCTGTCACAGTGGGTAGTTTGCTCACTAGCCAGTAGGCAGGTTGTGACAACGGCGGAAGGTCACGAGACCTAGGGGGCCGCCTTCCTCCTATGCAGCTCTCTGGGGACCACCTGCCAGATTCATGCTCGTGACTTTTTGCTCCCAACGCCGACACCGGATTTTCTCGTGAACGGGGCCTTTAACACTATCGCGCTAGAACACAAGACATATATGTTTGTTTTTGTCCAGTATGGTTTTTCTAAAGCGCAACGCGTTATGATTTTAAAAGACTCATTTGGGCAGATCAGATCTGGTTGTTGGCGAGGATGGCACCGGACAGGGCAATTTGGTGATCCTATTTCTTGCAGTGAACTTAGGTTGAATGCTGGATATGACATCCGTGAACTAGTAAAATTGAGCCTCTCTTCGCTATTAATGCGAAGCGCATATTAAATAAGTATGCCTTTAGAGGTATATTGAATAAATAAGCAAATAAATGAATCAATCCAGAAGCACTGACCGACCTAAGAAGTCAAGCCTTACGGAAATTAGAGTAGAACTTCTTGCTGGAGGCTAGATGGCGCGTTTTCTTGTACCAAGAAATCGCTACGATAGTCGAGCACAAACGAACACACAAGACAATAGACATATTGATGAGGCACTTCACGTAGCTTTAGCTGCCCCAAAGGTCAGCGTTCTGAGGGGAACCGTAACGAATACAGTTACGCTCTTAACGAACAACGAGGCGCCAACTGCGCGCACATCGGAGCTTCCCTCCAGATGACGCTATTAGTGCGAAGGGCGCTAACGCTTTTGCTGCACAGTCACGCTTTAGACGCAAGGCGGTTCACGATTCTTTGGTTTCTCACGTGCGGAGCCGCAAGTTCCGCATTTCGGTTAGGAGCCAAATCCCAGGCCCGGATATACAGAGATGGATCCCCACGGGTTCAATTACGCTTCTTACTTCCTTCCTTTATACACAAGGTGCACACGGCAGAGGATGCACAATTAGGAAGAAGCCTGAATGCCGACCGCTGCCACGAAGATCGCCAGGCAGCGCAGAAGCCGGCGACCCGATCGTAATTTGGTTTCCACACGGCCACTTGAAAGGAGCCGCTGCTCCCTGCCGGCGTTTATCTCCCACGGCGGCCAGCGGGGGTCGTGACCTACCGCGCTGCCTCTGACGGCTTTATCCCCCAGGTGGCCACGCGGGCCTGACCCCTACCGACGGTACCGGCGGTAGGGGGCACCACGCCTTCTCACTCCAGCCCTTCTCGGCTTCTTGCGGGCGGCCTGTTACGTCGTGTGTGCTTTTCTTTGTTCCCAAGTATTTTGTTGATAAATGCGTGTCAGGGTTCTTCTTTGCTAATCTACTGCATTTGGCATTGAAGGGTGAAATGATGTTCTAGCCATAATACCGGTATTAATTTCCAAAATAAAAATGGTTCTTTTGGCAAGGGACATAAACAGCTTCGTTTGGCGTGCTAGGCAGCACAGCAGTGCAAAGATAGGCCGGTATGTGTCTGTAGGCAGCGCAGGAAACACGGCGTTGTAGGCGCTGCTAAAGGAACCCTAATATTTTCAAAGTAGAAACCTGTCGATAGGTCTAGCGGGCGCTTTGCAAGGAGTTTCGCAGGTATTGTATTCCAGATGCACCTGAATATACACAGCTGTTACGAAAAACAGGGCCCTGCCTGCTAACCAAATACGGTCAGAAGTAAGAAGTAATATTTGATGCCGTACGAATCATGATATCACCAGGACATTACGGTCTGGCTATACGTAGAGAAGACAAGTATTTCCCAGCATATTTCGTCCTTGGAAATTGAATTGAAAAGGCCACTTGGCCACCTTCTGTCATACATTATTAGGTTAGCAGGCAGGGCCCTGTTTTTTCCAACTGCTGTGTATATTCAGGTGTATCTAGAATACAATACCTGCTAAACTCTTTGCAAAGCGCCCGCTAAACCTATCGACAGGTTTTGTACTTTCTCCTTCCGCTCTCTCCTTCTATGGTAACCACCAACTGGGGTAGATGAAATCAACATTGATTTTACAAAGTTTTTACAAAATACTGGCGAAGCGTTGGGCTGTCTGCTTCTTTTCTTGAACGAACACGACCATACCTGAAATCTAGAAAAGGAAAAGATCATGGGCGGAATATGTTGCGAACCCAGCAAATTGCACAGTCCGAGTGGATTCCGATAGGGCCACGGGGGAGGATAACAGCGCATGACGAAGATCGAAGATCAGTGCCTTAGTTCTACCGCGGACGTAACTAGGCTGATGATGACGGTTGTGTTGTCGATGATAGGGAAGTAAATCTCAGGCAGGCGGCCTCACCATTCTGCCTGAGTGACCACTAAGTGCACATAACACGTTCCTAATTGTAGTCATGACGGCTACTGAAGCAGCACGTTGAGCGGCAAGGAAATGCCTTTTGTCAGAAACGAAGCGTGCTCGAAGGAGGATTGAATCATACATATCTATTCTCTGTTCGAAACCTTACCTCTCCTTTAATAAGCATTATATTCGTATTTCCGTATTATTGCTATAACAGCATGTGTTTTTTTTTCACCGTCTTCGTTTTCGCGAGCTGGCCAAATTCTCAAGGTAAGCGACCAGCACACAACCAGATAAAAATGAGCTATCATGATGATCTTAAGAGAGAGTACCGCGTCGCACTTGTTATAGCAGAACTGCAATGCACAGGCAGCCACCGGCTGTTGCCAGATTTCTACTCTTTTCTCCTTGTAATATTTTCACTTGTATTATTAACGACATCAAGGTAATCGTCGAAAGTCAATAATGAAAAAAAAGCATATTGTGGCTTGCGCTGCCAGATTTTTTTGCTATCATCTAAGTCTAACTATAAACGATAGCTGTGAAAGTCATTTACAGCCTGCGATAACGACTGTCTGGACCCACCGAGTCTCAAGCACTGAAATACTTTCTCCTAAATTTCTTGACTCTAAAGGCGAATGTACGAAAGGCCAATGTGCCTCGATTGGAAAGCATGCGACTCAGTCATATGTCAGACACCTAGCGACATACTGCATCCCTCAATGCCCCCGCTGGCCGCATACTGCTCCAGTTCCGGAAAGAGTTCCCGTTGATCTCCTTTCCGGGGTAGAGTAGGACATGTGCCCAACTATATACATGCTGAATTGTCTAAAGACGAAGTGGCGGACCAGTTTGTTGCACATGCCTATTTGACTAGAGCGCGCAAAAATGAACGGGCAGAGACTGGAAAGATATCAAAAAGCGCTTACTTCAGCCGCCGATGTGCAGAGTCAAAAGACCGTTGGTGGTTTTAGGTATATTAACAACTACCTTCCTATATCAAACTTGTATGGTCCGTGCACTGAGTCATACATATTTGATACTATGTATGTATTTATGAAGTGTCTTAAACCCCTGATCTTGAACTTGAAATCCGTGTCAACTACTTCATAAGATTTCTAGTCATAGGCCTCTACTTTCTAGCCATTCATGTTTGTTGGGACTACAAACTAAGAAAAAAAAAGAAAAACATTAGCCCTCTCGAAGTTAATGCAACGAGGCATTGTCTGGTGATGGCTCAGCAATGCCCAAAAAAATCATGCAAGGATCACCTTGAATGGGCCTTGTACAACTAGATGTCCCGGCTCAAAAGTTCGGGCTTTCCCTGCACGCTTTTGTTTTCCGTTGTTGAATGCATGACAAGAAACATGAAAAAGCTGTGTTCCAAAAGTAACGTGCATGTTTGATCTCAGAGAAGAAAAGTGTCAGTAATTCCGTAATTGCATTCTATCTCTCACAACCTGAGAAAAAGAGATAAACAAGTAGGTGCGGAAGTGGTCTTTTCGGCAGGCAGGCACGCAGGTAAACTTTAATAAAAATCAGAGGAATGTTCCTTGAGGCTTGTGGGTGGGGTCCTCATTCCAGGGCTCAACTGGTTTGAGCTGTCAGACGGACCTGTTTTACGAGGGCTCTTCGCTCCTCGATACGATCGCTGGGGAGCATCGCCTCCCACCGCTCAAATGACGTGTACTGCGTCGGTAAGTGTTTCAGTGTCGCTCCGTATCCCCACGAAATGTGGAAGAGTGTTGGGCGGGCATGGCACCATGGAGATGAGGGAAAATGTTCGTTTTGGCCTGATGCCAGGAGATAGCGTCCTGGGTGTCTAATTTTGTGTGAGGAAGACGGTATTTTCGGCGCTGGAACTCTAAGCGTTCGTTGTACGTGGATGGAATAGGGATGAAACGGAATGCGCTGGATGGCCCGGTCGGTTGATTGCTGCTCGAGCTAAAGCGTGCGCCGTTTCATTCACCTCTTGTCCCTCGTGACCAGGGGTCCTCGTAATCTGGTGGGGTTTATTGAGGGGCTGGGTACCCATGAGTCAAGCGACATGTCTTGGGACGCGTCCTCGCAGGAAGTTTCGGCAGGCTTGCTGTGAGTCGATGATCACATGAGCGCTGCGCCCTTGCCCGTCGCAGTGCCGTATGGCAAGTGCAAAAGCGGCGGTTTCTGCCGGCGGTGGAGAGACTGCTATGACGGAGGCTGCGAACACCGGGGAGAATTCGGAATTTATCGCTGCAACCGTGTATTTATTATGTCCGGGCATGCCGCGGCGTCCACACACCGCGCCGGCTCAGAAGGCAAGTCGCATGCGTAAGTAGGAAATTGTTGCTTTGCGCCTGCCGGTGAGGACATATTTGAACTTGTGCTTCAGCATTGGAGCTAGATTGATTTTTGATTTTATTTCTTTGTAGTTTCTGCAGGGAGGATTGAGAATCTAGGGCTCGTATGCCCGCTGTCGTGATTACACGCCTAAAAAGGGCGTGGCCGGCTTGTGTTTGTTGGAGTCGGTCTGTTTGTGATGTGAGGACTGCTTCCTGGATTTCGGAATATGTGTTGAAAAGGCCAAGAGGGTGAAGCTTTTCTGTTGAGGTGCTCGGCGGAAGATTAAGCGCCATTTTATCTGCCCCTCTTATGGTGGTTTCATTCTGCTGCTCTTCCTGTTTCGTAGTCAAGTGAAAAATACTGATATCTATGTAGCCTAGATATCAGTATTTTTTTGGCGGACGTTTACGCGATCAATTGTATAAATGTAGGTGCATTGCGTGGAGTTAGTGCTGTTGAAGTCAGCGCTTTGTAGTTTCTTCTCTGTCCACCCCCCCCCCCCCGCTCACTTTTTTGCACATTGGTCAAACTACTACCAAGCGTGATCGATTGCATAATGAGCTAAGTGTTTCGGCGCTCACCAGATACGGAAGAATAAAGTTGTACCACGATACGAGGGCCTAAGGTAAAGCGAGTTTTCGTGGGCTAGCGGCAAAGGTGGAAAATATTCGGAACGTTCCGTTGCCGAAAGTAAATTCCTTTCACGTCATCAGCCTGTTCTGTGCTCGAAAATTTTGGTCAGCGCTATCGGATTCGCAGCAGTGACTAACTGAGGAAACAAATAACGCCCGTCCTATTTTATTGCAGCAATTTTCATCTCTGTTCTTGGCGTAAGCGACGAGCTGCAAGTTGCAATGTATGTGCCAACAGTAGCCTTATGCTACTGGCCAACGTGATCCCGTGGTTTAACATCATCATCATCACCATCGTCAGCCTGACTACACCCACTGCAGGGAAACGGCCTCTACCATGTCTCTCCAACTGTTCTTTGTCAGCTGCGCCCACCCTATGCCTGCAAACTTACTTGTCTAACCATCTGCCGCCCCCTGCTACGCTTGCCTTCTCTTAGAATCCACTCCGTTACCCTTAAGGACCAGCGGTTATATTGCCTTAATACCCATTATATGCCCTGTTCAAGCCCATTTCTCCATCTTGATCCCAACTAGGATGTCATTAACCCGCGTTTGTTCCCTCACCCACTCTGCCCACTTCCGGTCTCCTAACGTTACACCTATCATTTTTCTTTCCATGGCTCGCTGCGTTGTCCTTAACTTAAGCTGTACCCTCTTCATTAGCCTCCACGTTCCTGCCCCGTAGGTGAGAGCGTTAGATACAGCTGTTGTACACGTTTCTCTTGAGGGATGTTAGTAAACTGCCGTTCATGATCTGAGAGAACCTGCCGCATGCGCTCCACCCCATTCTTATCCTTCTAGTTATCTCGCTCATGATCCGGATCAGCTGTCACTACCTGTCCTAAGTATTCCTTTACCAATTCCAGCACCTCATTGCCGATTGTAAACTGCTGTTATCTTGCTACACTTTTGAACATTCTCTTTGGTTTTCTGCATCTCCATTTATAGACCCACCGTGATGCTCTGCGTGTCTAACTCATTGATCATGATTTGGGGTTCAGTTCCTGAGTGACTCAGCAAGGCAATGTCATCAGCGAATCGCAGGTCATTTAGGTATTCTCCATTAATTGTTATCTCGAACTCTTCCCAGTTCAGGCCTCGGATTACCTCTTGTCAACAGGCGGTGGACAGCATTGGCGAGATCGTGTCTCCTTCCCTGACGCCGTTCCTTATTAGACATTTATTGCCGACTTTATGGAAGACTATGGTAGCTGTGCAGTTTTTATATATATATCATTCAGTATTTTGAACTAAGGCTCTTCTACGCCCTGATTCCGCAGTGCCTGTGTGACTGCTGAGGTTTGCACTGAGTCGAATACTTTCTGGCAACCAATGAAGGCTATATATAGAGGTTGTTTATATTCCCCACATTTTTCTTTCACAAAAGTGATAGTGTGAATAAGATCTATTGTGGAATATCTTTTACGTGGGCCTGCCTGATCATTTGGTTGATTAAAGTCTAAGGTTGCCCACACTCTATTATCGATTACCTTAGTGAATACCTTGTAAGCAGCCGACAGTAAGCTGATTTGTCTGTAATTCTTCAACTCCTTGGTATCTCCTTTCTTATGAATTAATACAATGTTTGCGTTCTTACAAGCTTCTGGTACGGTCGAGGTCATAAGGAATTGCGCATACAGGATGGCTATTTTTTTTTAGCAAAATATCCCATCCGCCCTTCAACAGATCTGCTGTTACCTGATCCTCATAGGCAGCTGTTCCCCTTTGCATTGCTCCTATGGCTTTCTTTATTTCTTCTGTCGTTGCGGGATGACACATTGCTGTGCGCTATTGTCTCTATGATTAACGTTCTGATTACATTGGATACTGACAGATTGGTGTAGAACTCTTCGGCTACTTTAGCTACCTTATCCACATTGCTAATGACATTGCCCCCCTTATCTCAAGAGCTGGATGCTGGACGAATGGAAAAATGTGCTCCTATTTGCGTTTATTTCCGATTTGGTTTTCGGTGAGACCAGATTCAAATATTATGAACAGCATTAATGGAAGTTATGTAATCTGCTGAGCTCCCAGAATTTACAGCTTCTTTATGCAATGCTCAACGACACAATGTGTCGCTTCTTCTGAAATGTGGTCAGGTCATTAAGATTGTTGCGGGCGTTATTGTCCATCGACTATTTAATAACTGCAAAGCACAAACGTGTAAGTAAGGGTTTTGTTGACCATTTCTTCTTGGCTCCAAACATACGACATTAGGGTTTGAAGGCTACGAGAAATATGCGCCTTATTTAATTGAAGGTGTTGTCACGTTGCCCCCGGCATCAAAACCTGTTTTAAATTACAGTATACTGACAGAAACCCAATTGTTAGGTAAAGAAGGTTGAGATGTGTGGGTCATACCCCTCAAGACGATACTTGAAGATGGCCGTTAAAGCCATTCAAGAAAAAAAAAAATACTCCGCGGACAGTGAATGTGAGTCGCGCACCCGGCGTATTTTGGTGAAATGGGAGAGTCAGCTTTATGGCCTTTCCGACCCTCAGCGCCGCACGGTTTCCGAAAACACTTCACCCAGGCAGGCTACAGGCGAACCTTCCACTGGGACCACGTGCGAGCTTTCGCACTGAGCTTTCAGGGTGTTAATGGGCTGTTTGTTTTCACACCTAAGATGCAGCGCTCGTGAGCCATGACTGGTGGGGGTGGTGCGGGCGCGTACATTTGTTGTTTCGTCGCAGCGTTTTGTGCTTGAAATTCTTGCGCTTTGTTGAAAGAAGCGCGGACACCTCTGATTGGCTGGAACCGATATCCAGAGCGAAATGGACGGAATGCGCGGGACAAAGAGAGAGCTGGGGGGTTGTCTGGCAGCTGCTGAACGAGACGAACGGGTCGGACGGAGGTGAGGCTGACGGAGGACTTGCTTGAGGTGGACTCCGGCCTACTGTGTAGCGGAAGGCAGAAAGATCTCTTCTGGTGCGGGTGGTGGCATGATTCCGCTAGCCTCCGAGCGTTTACCGGCGAGTACCGTCTCTCCGATCATAGGAACGTGCCGTCCGGTCAACAGGAACATCATGAATGAATAACAACAACATGCTTGTTTCATCGCCAGTTCCACATTAATATACCAGTCAGAACATGCAATAAGGTTATCTTGTTCCTTGGAGTTGAAAAGGTTTCTGTCTCTGGAAAACCAGTGAAACCTTCCTGACTGTTGGGATGTTTTGCAACGAACGCGGAAAAGAGCTTGACTGCCACCACGCGAAATTCGTCAACCGGCAGTTGAAAGCGATCTCATCTAGGAAGACCAGGCCGCTTTGAATGGCCATCATGGCATCTGGCGGAGCAGTTTGACGATGCGACGTTGTGACCTGTACTCCCGACCGGTGTGCAGTTACTTTGTAGTAAGTTCACATTAATTGGTGACGGTTTTGAAGCAGCAAGGGCTTTCACGCGGAGGTCTGCAGCCTGATGGACCAGCTCGTAGTACTGAAAGTTTATTAGACACAGTTATGCGCAAAGGTGCCTGGAAACTGCGATCGTTTACTTACTCTCGTGTGCGAATGTTTACTGCCACATGCGGCAGTAAGCAAATGCAAAGGGTAGTGGTCGAGTATTGAGAGGCGTCAGACCTGGCTCGTTCTCCTTTCTTACCGACTGCGCGGCGCGGAACGCACAGTGACAAGAGAGCTAGATTGACGGACTGGCGCCTATGTGTTTCCGGCCACCCAACCAGTATAACTTCAACAACAAGCCTGAATCACACTTCAGACATTTCAATTTGCGTTGGTAGATATTCGAAACCAGCTTGGCAAGAGGCAATTTTTTTCTTCTATTAGAAAGTTGGGATCATTTTTAGACCTCGATTTTAGTGGCGCACGGTATCATAAAATTTCACTGCATTTTAGGGCCGACATTGTCCAATACTGGTGCGGAAAGCACATCGTGCCAAATAAAAGTTGACAGTGCGTAACGTTTTAAGCGTTGAAAACAGTGTTATTGGAAAATGTATTGCTCACAGGGCAATATCGACAATGAATTGCGATCGAATTATACAGTCACACAACTTTTAGCAGGGCACACGTGGTGAAAAGCGTTGTTCTGATTCGCTGTCAATGCGACCCTGTTGCATGAAATAGCAGGGCGAGCATTGTTTGCAACTGAAATCACTTCATTTACCAGAAAGTTCTTGGGCATCTCTATAGAAAGTTTGGTTTAAACTTGTTCGCACTTCAAATCCGTTGTACTGCGCTTCAGCGCTGCACTGTCTCAAGGCTCGACTGCATGCACTTATCATAACTGGCTCGTAGCTACCGTTCGTACCATCTACTGCGGGCCGAACTCCTACAACGACAGCGTTCCTGTTAATGTCACATGTGCGTAGTTACCTTTATTTCATGCTGTATCGAACGTAATATTTCAGCCCACAGTACCTCCAAGATAACTCTCACTCAGGTAGAGTCTGATTTATGAATCACTTCTTAAAAAAGCATGGGAGGGAGGGTGGGAGCGGTCGTGGTTGAACAATCGATTGCTTGGACTTTTTTTGTTGAAAATTTGTGGTTTTCCCGTGTAAAACTTCCCGTTTTCAGGAAGAGGGGTTGACCGCTTCTCCGTCCGAAATTTTCCCCTGCGGTCAGCCTCACCAACTGAACAATATTATGATAACTGAACGAACTAAAGAAAATTATTACATATGAAGTGAACAATATTGATAAAATTGGGAATGCTTTTATTAACAACAGATTTGATGAACAGAACAAAATATGTATACATCGCGGTGAGGTTGTTTCGAAGGGAAAAATCACATCTTCCACCTAATTCCTTCCTGAGAATCAACAATTGTATAACCTGTCGTATGGCACTCTGAGGTAGTAAAATAAACTGCATCAAAAATATGTATCGTATAAATACTGGAACATGAAAAGTATATGTACACTGGTCCTTCTTAAAGTGAAACGGACACATTGGAAGCTGTGCGCAGCGCCTGAAATACTGCTAACACTGGGCACGGTTGGCAAAAGCGGCGGAGCTGAGCACGACATCACAACCATTTTGCTTTTCGAGTAATAGTGAGCGAGCGCCTAGCGCAAGAATACTGGTAGCATGATTGCCAGCCTAAAGCACATTTTCAAACTGACACACACGATGGGACACTATAGCAACGCATGCGATAGTTCGTTCACAGACTTCATGTAGCATCTGACCGCAGCCCATTGGGGTGGATGCCGCCCACTGGTTCCCCACAGCACTCTCAAGGGACGTGTTCGCAGCACTCGCTTCTTGAGCCTCCGGGCAGTCAACTGGAAATAGAGGTAAACCGGTGGCAGTTAGCCAGAAAGAAGCAAATGGTTTCGTCGAACACTGTTACTCTCTTTACAGCGACATCTGTTCATTGCACGTTTCCCGTTTCCGCAGCGTTGGCGTGGTCACAGCGGCGCGCCACGTTGATTGTTTAGCATGCAGTGACGTCACGCATTACGTCACCCTAGTGTGCCATTGAAACCCGCTAATCTGACTGGTTAGAACGCGGTGACGTGATGAGTGAAAGCCATAGTGATGTCGCGCGCACTCTTGCTCTGAGCAGTGCTCACGGGTAACCGTCATTTTTTTTTATTCCTTCATTCGACCGGGATGCTACAGGAGTGTTCCCAGACAAATTGTTTTTTCTTTCAAAAGGAAATACTGCACAATATCACCTCCATGAGTTTGAATTCCCATGAAACGCACATCCGAGACGGTCGAACTTACTCCCGAAACCCTGCCTCCTAATTCCTCGGCCTTGCTTTCGGTCCCTCCTTCATGCCTTTCCGCATGACACAGTTAAGGCGCCCATCGAAAGCGCGACAATTACTTTGGCTTTTCTTCATGAACAGTTTTCGCACACAGGCTGTACAAGCAATACAAGCATTACTTCGTACCACCAGTGGGTACTGGTGAGAGGAATACACGGGAAAATGAAGTACATAAGGTACTGACACCGTTAATTTTCGGAGAAGTGCAGTGGTTGTCCGAAATATAACTATATTAGTGAGGTGCAGGCCAACGTCATACTGCAGAACAAAGCTCGTCTCGATTTGTCAGCAGCAAAAGCTGCATTAATTGATTTCACGCTCCAAGTCCTGTCCAGCTTTGCAAAAAACTGCAGAAAATGTTTACTACATTCCACTCAGTGAGCCAGCACGGATATGTGCTACGTAGAAAACGACGATGAGCTAGCAGTGCCGCGAAACGGAGTCAATGTTTCACAAGTGTTTGGATGTGCAAGACACCTTGGCCAATACCCCTTTGTGGGTATGCGCCGCTGCAACAGAAGACAACAACCACAACGGAGCTGGGTCAGCTGCGAACCGACGAGGAGGAGGAGGAGAAAGACTTTAATGGAACAGGAGAGGTCTGCCTGGTTGTCGGCCCGGCATGCTACTCCAGACAAGGAAAAAAACAACGAACGATTTTGCTCGTAGTTGGTACCCATCAGTTAGTGCTTACGCACTAAAGATCTGCCGCACAGAGCCTTCTAGCATGACTTTAGTTTTAGCTAATTGGTTGTAGAATGACATCATTAGCGCAAACGCGTACTGGCGCGAAAAGAAGGAGGTAAACACGCACAAGACAGGAATGGCGCCATATTCCAGCTGAGTTTATTGTTCGATAAACCCACTTTATAACCACACGATCCAAATATCTTGAAAAGAACTTGAAAAGATCTTGAGAAGATTCTCATAAAGTGTTTTTGGTACCAAGCTTGGTGAGTGCGTTTTGTTTGCGCATCAAAACTTTTTCTATCTCATGCTGACAAGATTTTTTTCAAGGCAGCATTCCGGAATGTCACAACGATTTCTCGCTTGATTTGCTTGGAATGTGCAATATTGAAAGGCAGTAGCTCCTCGCATCAACTGGGGTTGTAGGACCGACATACAAGACCGTCCTGCTTAGACACAAATCTAAAGTCAAGAAACTGCACGCTATTATTTTGGGGAACTTCTTGCGTGAAAAGAAGGCCCTTAGATTTTCCGGTAAAAATAGTGACCATTCCTTCAAGGATGGCGCTTGGTTTCGAGCCTGCGCGCTTGGCGAGCACAATTAGATCGTCGTCCACATATCCGAATACCCTAAGAACGTTAGAGGTCAATAAAAACCAGCCATTAACCCGTTTAGCAACACACTATAAAAAAAAACGTTACTCAAAATAGGCATGAAAAACAGCGCAGCAGACGGGACCAAGAAAACAAGACACAAACACGGGCGCTGTCATGCAAAGAATGTACCAACTAGCCCGGCTTACTCCTTTGTTCAAAATGCAAATGCCATCACATAAAACTGAAGTGAAATAATTGAGCATATTACATCAAGCAGAGCGGGCTTATCTGCGTGTGTGAGCCGTCTGCGTCGCTGTCAGAAAAAAGAGATTAGTTTTCTTAGCGGATCACTGACAGCGTTGTAATTCTTGCTTCTGTCGTTTAGGCAGGTATCTCTTTCGATAAATCACCATTTTGTCGTTTTTATCTTTTTTGCTTCTATCTGTTGGTGTGTATCTTTGGCTCGTGTGGTTATAAAGTGGCTTTATCGAACAATTAACTCAGTTGGAAGTTGGCGGCAGTCCTGCCTTGTGTGTGTTTGTCTCCGTCTTTTCGTTCCAGTACACGCTGTTGGGCAAATTATGTCATAGAAATCTTACTCGCTGTTTAGCGACCCTTCTTCCAAGAAGTGGAGAAGTATTTTGGAGACAAATTTCGACGGCTTGTAAGCTTTGAGAACTTGCGTGTTCACATAACGCCAAGGTTGCCGACGTGCGCTCAGGGAAGGTTTTCGAGGTACAAGAAATGGTGGCCTATTTCGTCTCTATATTATAGTACGGGTCGGAATGATGTTTGATGAGCGCCGAAAATTGGCTAATTGTAAGACGACGGTCGTTGGAGCCGCAAACTGTACTGTTTGTATTGGTAGCAGCAAGACTGTATTTGAATTTAATGCGGTGTTCGTCTTTGTGGTAGGGGTGCGGTTTAGCGATGGAAGATTTAGTGAGTGAGGAAACGATGTGTTGGCCTAAAGCATAGCTGGAAACCCTGTGGAATGAAAAAGTTCCCTCAGAAACTTAAATTTTGTGAATTCCTGCCCATCCGAAAGCACGATTTCAGGCTTTTTTTTCTGCTCCGGGTACACAGAGACCGAGGCCGCACGAGGAGGAATTTTGTTTCTGGTGCGAAATTGGGACATATGCACTGAATACGATCTTGGGCCAAATATTCCTCGTTAACATGACGGTAACGGCCTCGCGAAGTCATAAACATTTGGAGCCAGCAGAAGTGAAGCCTCGAAGACGCGTTCCCAGTGTGTGAGAGTGGCAAGCGACCTCTCCGCCGCAGACCGATAGGCGTTGTCTTTTCCGCCGGAGGAATTGGGTGCACATCGCTGTGGGCAACTATCTGCGGTACGTCAGATGATCACGTGATAGTACAGGACAGGAAAAATTGTCATCTCCAGCTACAAACAAAGCGATTATGGGGCATTTAAACGATTTGTTTTGGCCGGTTCTTACACATGCGCTCTTGTATGCAGTTTGTCATGTGGGCAAAGTCATTCCTGTAAAGTTCACCTCAAAGAGCTTGCAAAATAATAGAAACTTTACTCGTTAGCAACCAGCTAAGCACTGCGATACGGCTGCAGATGAAACCAATATTGCTTTCACGAAAGCTTCGCAGTTAAAGAGTTGAAGAAAAATTCGTCCTGGTTCGGGGTTAGAACCCGGGACCGCCGTATGTCCGGAGCAATCTCTCTACCAGCTGAGTTGCTCAGGAAGTAACAACGCAGACTGATGGGCAAGTGGGAATGGCACTGTGTCTCGTCTCTTCTTCCCTTGTCCCTGTGCAGGTGCGCTGTTTCAGCATTATTAACCATGATGGCTAGCAGGTGACGGGGCGAGGCCTAATTGATCCTCGAATTGAAGCGGAAAGGCGCTGGTCCGAGGTGTTAGTCCCCTATATCGGACTTTACTGAATACCTTTTATGGTATTCTTCAATCGCACCAGTTCGAGTCTGGAGAGGAGGAACCCATTTTTGCAGAAAAGCGACCCAGACAATGTCATAGTTTCGCGTCTGAACCGCACAACGGATCTATCGTTTTCAGGCTCTGCCTTTTCCTAAATTCTAGGGTGCGAGCTCGGACTTGTTCTGTGCTCAAAAATATGGCAGAAATAGTGGTTGCTTTCTCTGCTTCCCATTTTGGGGTACAGACAGTTATTTCTCAATCTTTGTCACAGCAGTTGATTATGGCAATCTCAGCTCGGAAGGCCATTCTTTAACTCGCTGCGTTTGACTTTCCCTTATGTGCATTAAACATCTCCCGGAGTCAACGGTTAAAAAGGAAATGATGAAGATTGACAGTTCACCACCAACCAGAAAAATGGTAGATTCCGCATCGTTTAATACAGAAAGCTCACAAAAGGCAGCACACGTACAAAGAATAACGCAGAGTTCCTGTATCGTGTTATTCTTTGTGTACTGTCTTTTGTGCGCTTCATCTTCTTAAGCTATGCACCAACTTACCCCAGAACGTGTTCTACTGCGATTCCACATGGTGACCGATCAGCATGGCTAAGGAAGCAAAACATATTTGGGGTAAGTGGCACTATGTTTTCGGCATTTGTTCTTGCTGCGGTTGTACCCACAGACAACTTTTTTTAAGAGATGTTCGAGGTACCGTCTCTGCCACAAGTAACGAAGAAACAGTTTTTTTTTTCCACCATCTATCGCATCCTTTTAGATCTAAATCTTGGCAAGGCAAGGCGAACCCTTGTCCTCACCTTTGCATGTCTTTTCGCCCTCAGCCGCCGCGGTGGCTGAGAGGTTATGGCGCTCGGCTGCTGGCCCGAAGACGCGGGTTCGATCCCGGCCGCGGCGGTCGAATTCAGATGGAGGCGAAATCCTAGAGGCCCGTGTACTGTGCGACGTTAGTTCACGTTAAAGAATCCAAGGTGGTCGAGATTTCCTGAGCCCTTCACTACGGCGTCTCTCATAAGATAAGTCGCTTTGGGACGTTAGAACCCCTTAAACCAATCAAGGCAATTTTCGTCTTCAGGATTCCTGTGAACCCTTCACCACACAGCTGAGAAGAGAGTCAAGTTGTTTGGTTACTTCTGGTAAAGACTGCACAAGAATTGAAAATATTTGGATTTTCGTCGAAAACGAAAGACCAAACTATGCGCCATGGCATAAACTATACTCTATAACTGCCAACAGAATACGTATCTTTAAGAACTGTGACGTCGAAAAACTGAAAATTTGCACATTTTTTAGGTTACTGTAGGTCCGTTACGGTGTTTATGAGTTACTAATAATCTAACCACAACATTACAACAATTAACAAAGAGCACAGGAATATTTTCAGAAGACTACTCGACAGCACGACATAGTATTCGTCAGCATCATCAGCCTGACCATGCCCACTGCAGGACAAATGCCTCTCCCATGTCACCTGCAATTAACACCTGTCATGTGTCACCTGCGTCCACCCTATACCCGCAGACTTCTTTATCTCAGGCGCTCACCTACCTTTCTGTCGCCCACTGCTACGCTTGCCTTCTCACGGAATCAGCTTCGTTAATCTTGAGGACCATCGTTTATCCTGCCTTCGCATTACATGCACTGGTCACGTCTGTTTCTTCGTATTGATTGATTCGTATTGACTCGTATTGTCGTTAACACGCCTATCTTCCCTGATCAACTCTGCCCTCTTCCTATCCGTTACAGTTGCACCTATCATAGCATAGTTACATAAAATATAGAGATTACGGAAGTATGTGCAGAATGCAACGATCACCTACATAAATCCTTCATTTTACATAGCAGTGCACTGGTGATCGGCAATACATTCCAATTTTTAAGCGATTGCCCATGGCGCCAGGCGACAAGTAATCAGGGTTAAATCAAAGCAGCGTAATTATGCGATATAAAGCGATGGCACAACATCCAATAATATTTTCAATGCCAAATTAGTTCCGCCGCGGTGGCGCAGTGGTTATGGCGCTCGGCTGCTGAATCGACGGACGCGGGTTCATCCCGGCCGCGACGGGCGCATTTCGACGGAGGAGAAATTCTAGAGGCCCGTGTACTGTGCGACTTGAGAGCACGTTAAAGAACCCCAGGTGGTCGAAATTTCTGGAGCTCTTCACTACGGCGTCCCTCATAGCCTGAGTCGCTTTGGGACGTAAAACCCCCATAAACCAAACCATTAACCAAAGCCAATGCCGAAGTAAGGCTGAAGACCACTCTAATTGTGAATAATAAACAAATAAATTGCTAACAATTACTGAGTGGACTGACCTGCAGCTAAATTTCGTTTGTACATTATGATATTTTCTATGACGCTGAATTACCCCCCCCCCCCCCCCCCGAATGCAAATGTTATTCCGCACTCACGCTAATTTGTGGTTTTTTCACACAGCGCTTTGCCGAACCAGTCTTGGTCACGAGTTTGCGTAAATTTCCGACGATACGCAAAAGTGTTTTGTGCAAGAGCCCACTAAAGTAGCTTTCGGTGCCAAGATGCCGGCGCATGCTCATTTCTGCTTGAATTCTAAGCGCTCTAAGAGGCAATGCAGCTGCATGTGCAACCTACCCGTGCAGTTATGAAAAAAAGTGTGTGGAATGCTGTTACCGGGGACAAAAATATACTCTGCATGGTCAAGCAAAGCAGGTCAGCCAGAACCGTTCACGCATAAGGGGGCATGCGTGCTCCATGCGCTGGAACAAACGGCAGGTGGCGAGGGAGCGCTGAAATAATTCCCCCCCCCCCCCCCCCCCCTCCCTTGTGGATCTGCATCCCGTACAGTTTTTCGCGACTGTGCGTCTCAATAGTTGTGCTCATGCTATTTTAACCCTTGAAGGAACAAAATTAAGCCCAGTTGTAGTCGACTACCAGACGAACTGGTGTCCGAATCTTGAATAAACAATGTAGGCACAGATACACATGAAAGCCACGCTCCGTTGCCTATGGCGTCATCGACGAAAGCATCAAAAGCCCGTGTCTGAGGTTACGTTACGGCAGACCGCGCCAGGAAGCGGACGCGTGGTTGCAGGGAACGGGGTGCTTTAGGCTGCTTTTCTACTTTAATTTGACGCGACAGGAGCGATTGTGCTGCGGGGCCCCTTGGTTGTTTATGTCCACAGAATAATGATTACATTCCAGTGAGTAGGCGCCCTTCCACCAGGATTGTACTTATCTCGACAGTGACTTAACATTTGCGGAGTGCTCGTTTCGTTTTTGCATGAGAAATATTCCGAGCTTGGTTGCAACCGTGTTTTGGCTCCATTTCAGGAAAATTCTTTGATTCGCTCTGCTCCGTACACACGAAACACTACAGTATCAGTTAACCAATTCGAAACTGCTTCTTCAGGCGCGTCCACCTCACGTTGTGAACGCCTTCACGCATCTGCGATGAAAGCGTGAAATTTCGGATTGACTGGATCCTTTACAGGTGTATTCAATTCCCTGTGTGCTGGAAATTGATTGTTGTCCGAGCTGCATTTAGTCCAAGGAAGTCTCACTTCAATACTGCGCAATCAAAGGCCAAATGGGAATATAGAAGGCGTACAGGACTGATCTTAAAATTGTTGAACTGGAGAATACATGATGTAACGAGTCAGCCCGTGTGAGAAAGTTACGGAAGGATGGCTATAAGAACATAGGAATACCTTAGATAGATATTAAACGTGAAGGGAAGGGCAGGGAAGTGACCTGACAGCGTTTTGCCGTGTAATTCTTCGACAGTCTCTGTTGCGCAGCAGTTAACTAACCAATATAAAAAAATCAGTAACATCACCAGTGAAGCGAGCCTCTGCCTTTTTATGTCAATATTCGTGCCAAAGGGTAATTTTGCGCAATAAAAAAATTGTTAAACACGCATTAACAGGAACTTTTAAAAGTGATGAGGAAAAGGGAATGAAACGCTGTTTCATTTTATGATTTTGGTTCGTTTTGTGTCGCGATATTTTCGTCACACTGTTCGCGAGTTACACACGTGCCACTACATAGGGCTTATGAACAACTTTTGTTTGCGAGCCAGCTCTCAGCCCGCGTTTTTAATACCTTCACGTCCGCTGTTGCTGTGCGCTGTGTGCTCCCTAATGAGTACGAACCGAATGGTCAATCTAGCATTTTACTTAGGAGAGGATTACTCGTCTTTTCTTGGGCTAGTTGGTTTTTCATGCTGTAGGTGTTTGCAGCGCACACGAAACACGGACGGACAGAAAAGGGAACGAAACACAGCGCTGACTTTCAACTGAGCTTTATTGGTTTAGGCGGCACGTGTCTTTCAGTGTTTTCCATTCTTGTTTTTTCAGGGTTTTTTTATCTAGAGTATCAGTGATTTTAGATGGCACATGTAGTAGGACGTTTTGACATCTTCTGAGTCACATGTTAAAAATTTTTGTATAAAAGTCGCTTATTTTTCCAATAAAGCTCAGTTGAAAGTCAGCGCTGTGTTTCGTTCCCTTTTCTGTCCGTCCGTGTTTCGTGTGCGCTGCAAACACCTGCAGAGAGGATTACGTGAAGAATAACTAATTACTCGCTGTTAGAAAGAAATGAGCCGCGCGGTAGAGTACATGGAACTGTAGATCTGCCGCGCAGTCCCGGTGTGACAAGCACATTGTTGTTCGAAATACGGACGGTAGTCTGAACAATCTATGACGGCACAATTAGGCACGGTGGACTTTCCCTTTTCCTGACATTTATCATGCAGTGCATGCAGTGTCGGCTGGAACGGATACATTGCGACACACAATCACAAATTAACGAAATGGACAGTACGCCATAGAGGAAACGCTGTACGGAGGAAAAACGCCGCCAAAGTTACTTTATTCTGTTCACCAATAGAACACACCCAGTGAATTTTAAGGAGCGAAGCTGATCAAAAGCCTGTGCAGAGCTCGTAATCACTGCTAAGCACAGCCTATTTGAAGTCTGTAAGCGAAGTGGCGCTGTTTCTTTTCTTGTTGTTGCTGTTGTTCAAACTTTGAGTCCAACCACGAAAGCGTAGCTGACATTTAATGTTTGTTTAGACGCGCGCACTTCATCGCGCAAGCTACTGTGCACCTTTATAAATTATTACCAGCGCCATCCAGGGTATATAGAAGCTCCTTCAGCATTATCGGTCGCATTTCACTGCAAACTGGACGATGGATCTACCCCACACCTGGCAACAGTAAATTCCTGCATCTGTTAGGAGACAGCAGTCACAATGGTATGACTTTGTTTGTAAATTTGCGGGACAATTAAAGAAGATATTAGCACTGAATGCATTCGAAAATTATCAACGCGCAGAAATATTCGACTCTGTGTTGAGACACGTACCTTTTATTTACACACTTAATTCAAAATTGGTGAGCACGATGGTAGCCGCATCAGGCAAATAAATAAAACCTATTTCCAACGGGACCTGCACAATGCACTAAGTCATGCGCTTCCAACCTCTCTTATGGAGTCAACAGCGGCAAGCGTTGTCACCTCTATTTCTTGCGCGTGTCACGTGAGCCTAAGCTCCAGTACAGACGGGGTTCGGCCACTAGGTGCAGTACAACCCTCTTCTACAGCCTGGATTTCCGTGAATGCGCAGGCAGGCAACACCAGCGCGTCGAGAACACCACATTAGCATTCATGGCGAGCACTGCTATGTAGAACTGGACCGAAAGGCATTGCAGTAGGCGACAGGCAGTACTACCGAAAGGCAGTACTAGGGAAAGATAGACGAGTACTTACGCAGAGTCAATATCCACGGCATGGATCAATAACACCGTAACAAGGAATCTCTCGCTGGACTACGCCGCAGGCCACCAAGACGCGAGTTCCCAAAGCACCTCCTGTTCGTCTTCGACGGCGTACATTTCCTTCTTCGGAGAGACTCCCCCGAGGGACCCTCCATGAGCAGCGTGAAGGATGCTGTTTTCATTGCTGCTACTGCTGCTGGGCGACGAGGCAGACTGGACAGCGACAGGCGAAGGGCTGGCGTAACGCCCGCAGACGGCGGGAACCCTGTTCTCCTTTGGAGCACCGTACTGATCGTTCGAAGACGCGCCTGACTGACGCCTCGTAAGCTCCAGGAGCTCCTGGAGTTCCCGGATGTACTCGACAGCCGACCTGAGGGTCTCGACCTTGCTCAGTTTCTTCTGACCCGTCTGCGGCACGTGCTGGCGCAGAGCGTTGAAGCCGTGGTTGACGAGTCTCACGCGGTTCCTCTCGCGCTCGTTGCGTCTAGCCACGGCCGCCGTGTAAGGAGCGGCTGCCGCTAAGCAGGATGACACGCCGGCAGCAGCCGTCCTCCCGGCCTCACTAGGGCACTGGTGGTGGTGATGGAAGAGAGCGATCCGGTCGGGCTTCATGACACCCCTCTCCGCGAAGGCAGTCGCGCGCGTACTGACGACCCGACCGCGCGGGGGCAACTTGTTCGCTGAGAGAGGAGGGTGGGGGGCTGCGCTGAAGAGAGAGGTGCCGCCGGTGTTGCCTTTGCCCCTTGCACTTTGCGTTTGTACTTTCTTTCTGTGGCCATTACAGCTCCCTGCCTTGTTGTGGCGCGCGTTTCACGCGCGCACGCGACAGCTTTCACGGGGTAACGGCGTACAATGGCACCTCCTCCACTGTTCTCTCCCTCGCCCCCCCCCCCCCCCCTTGTGCCCACCCTCCCCTCTGGCCTCTTGCCCACGTCTGCACCCTCGCTCGCGTGAGGGAACGAGCCTCCGCCCGAGTTCGTCCAATAGCGGCGAACTTTTGAGGGTATGCCTGCTACGTGCTGCATTGGGGTCTGCTTTCTGGAGGTACGTCCCACCGCCTCCTTCTGACTGTACGCGTGCTTAGACGAGTAGGGTCGCCGCGCCACGAGTGTTCGTCCCGAGTTAAGAGATGGCAGCACATTCTAGAGGCGCTCATGAGCGATGCATTTCTCGCAGTTCCCGCCGCAATTGTGCAGGCAGATGGAGTGTGCGTGAGATGGACTAAATTAAAGCCCGCATTCAGGTCCACTTTAACGGCTAGTTATGAGAAAAACACGACTAAAGAATCTTGGAAGAGGTGTTAACGTTAAAAATTATTCATTTGCTGTAAGTGGTGACTACGATGTCGTCGCGGGTGAGAGGAAGGTACATCCGAGCTTTGAATCATCTGAAGGGTATAACATAACTACTCACCGAGATCTCTTCTTTGCCTTCACAAGAAATGTTAGAACTTCAGGCCATCTTGCAAGCGAGACGAAAATAGGCATAGCAGTAGCCTTTCATTTTATAAAGAAGCGCTACACCTCCCGGCGGAGGCAGCCTCACAAATAGCTGATACCGTGCGACAAACACTGCACTGCGATAGATCATCGTTCACGTAAGAGATGGTTTGGAATATGCACAGCAGGTA
This sequence comes from Amblyomma americanum, assembly GCF_052857255.1. Taxonomy (NCBI): domain Eukaryota; kingdom Metazoa; phylum Arthropoda; class Arachnida; order Ixodida; family Ixodidae; genus Amblyomma; species Amblyomma americanum. The sequence continues at coordinate 12,102,759 of NC_135505.1, read as the reverse complement.
TAAGCTAAAGGTATTGCTTACTTTCAGAGATAACGCGTAGTCGTGCAATCTGCTCTTCTTCGCATCACCAGCACAAGTAACGCTGCATCGCGAGCACATCTACCGCATATTGGGGCGCAATAAAATCGTCCGAGGCTTCAACCGTTCCACACAGCGCCGAAGACAACAATGCCTCTTCTATGCTTCCGAAATGCAGGAAGGCCTTTGCTAGAGCGCAGCACACTGAAAAGCGACCGAGAGCGGAAATGGTCCTTTGCGTTGACAACAGCACGCGAGCGTATGCAGTTCTACAATTACATATGCACACAGAACACAGCATGTTTCATGAAGGTATAATACGAAAATAATCTGCATAATCCATGAAGAACCGCTGGCGCCCTTCGAAGCAAACTCGAAAACGCAGAACCGGAAAATACAGTATTGTGCATCTTTATCGTGAACACTTCTAAAAAATTGCCAGTGGCTTAGCTCGGCTATGCCCGGATATACGTATCGAAACTACGTGGCGCCACCTCCTCGCCGGATGGTGGGGAGGTGGCGCCGTGGCTGGTACGTGGTTCGTCACGTTGTTCGTCACGCGGTTGGTCACGTGGTTGGTCCCGAGGTGCGGTGCGACCACGGTGGGACTGCGCGCACCACGGAACTGGGAATTCGTGGCCCAATGTAGCTTTCGCTACAAACTTTTCCCCGCCTCAACCGCTGGCTCGTTCACGCTGAAGCTGTGCACAGAACTTGAGTATTGTAGTAACTTTTGTCTCGTAGTTAAGTTTGTCAACAACACTGCAAAAAATTTCCTAAACTTTTTGGCAGAATCGTCCTTAAGCAGGTTACGACATCTGCCGTTAGGCGAACACGTACGATTTGCTCGTATTCTGTCCGTATTTTCTCCTTCCACAGTCTAGCTACGTTGATGCAATCAGTAAAAGTGCGTAGAAGCATCTGCGACCACCTCACATCTAAGGAGGCGCTCCTACCTTCCTTTCATTTATCCATGTGCGTTTTAGCATTTGGGGAATTGACTTGGCTATAGCCATGAAGGAAGGAAAAATTTGGCTATAGTGTACTTGGCGTCACCAGTTTGGAGCGCGTTGTTTGATGCGCACGTTTCTTCATTCCCCGCATCAAAGCAACGCAGTATTTTCACTCACCTCTAACGACCTTCGCTCCTCAACGAGCAGCCCGGCCTGAGCCTGCTCCCTTTTGGAGCATTCTGTTCTTCGCGACAAGGTAAGGGTCAGTTTGATAGCGTTATCAAATGTGGTGTGCGGTGCTGCATCGCCTTCATAGCGCTGGTTCCCGCGTTGAGAGCCATAAACGTGTTCGCTTCGCGCCCTGTTGCGCCAACCGTGCTATTTGTTCATGTAGTGAATTAAATCAACATCGGATCCACAAGAAGGTCGTCCATGAGAGCGTGCCACGCACATCCCCCAGCGCGCGTCTCGCGTTACGCGCCGCTTTGTGTGGCCGTCGCTGCTTCGCGGATCTTAAGGCATAAAGCCGCGGTTTCCTTCTGGGCTGGTCGTCGCGTCTTCGCGATCCGCATGACACAGTTCAGGCAGCGGTGATCAGCACAGTCGATGGCCACCGTGAGAGTATATAGAGTTCAGAGGTTAAAAAGAAATGAAAATAATTGGACCCATCTCGCATCGGATGTAAACAGGCCTAACACCAGATATAGGCACATAGCTCGGCGCCATTCAGAAGTGGCCACGAACGCGAATGGAGGGAAGAAAAGCGAGACTCCGCATAGACACCGCACGGCCGTACATGGCACGTCCGCGGTGAATTCGAGACAGCTCCTGCACTAGACGAACTCGGGGGAAGAGACTGGAGCCGACGAGGAGAGTAAGATGACGGAGGCAGCTTAAAAGCGTCGAGTCAGGTCAGAAGAGAATTGTAGACCACCCTGCAAAGGCCTTTTATGCACTCATTTCTGTAACACAGTCCTGATTTTTATTTGCTTTCCAGAACCAGTCCATTTGTTTTCAAGAACCAGTCCATAGTTAAGATATCCCACAACATGCAACTCCGCCGGTGTGCTCTCTGATGTCAGCGCACGAAGCTCTTCATTACAGTATCCTTCATAGCTATCTGTTGGACTTTTCAGCTTTTATTTAGGAAAATTCGGCATACTTTTTTCAAGGTTTATTCCAGAACGCAAGTATTTTTTTCGGTGAATATTATTTTTCGATTAATGAAAACTGACTATTTTTGTTGATTTAATGCGGCAGTCCATTGTAATCAGAAGTCACTTAAGAGTCCGACTCGGTGTTATGGTCGGCATGAACAGTTAATTCACCAGTAATTAAGGTGACAATGATAGTGCTTGGAGCGGTCCTTATAGAAGGAATTGCTGTCGTCATTAAATATGTAACACAGTTTAGATGAGAGCTGAGACGAAAACAGAAGTCTAAGTATACTTCTAAGAGCTAGTTTGACACGTTGTCATCGGGTTGTTGCCCTGGTTTGAACGAGTATGGTCTGTGTGTTGATGGCAGCAATGGAACTGCTGCTCAGCCAGAAGATGATAGTTTTTCGTGACGGCCATGCATGACACATAAATAAGAGTGCGACAGACGGGACAATAAGGAAGAGACACAAACCTGAGCGCAGCGCTCGTGTTTGTGGGTCTTCCTTATTGTTCCAACTGTCGCGCTGTTATTTATGTGTCATGAACCAACTGGCACGGCTAATTCCACTCTTGGCCACGCACGGTTTTGTGTCACTTTCCTAGATGCAGTAGAAAAAAATTACTTAACTGACTGAGAGCTCTGAGGTAGTGAAAATGAACAAACATTACTTAGCTCGCAGGTGACGAGGATGTGGGGCTTTCCCGGTCCATAGAGTCATGTAAGCAAGCAGAGCAATACATCAAATCGCACACCAAGGGTTATTATCTATCGATACCGCGGTCGCCTCACGTTCCTGGCTTCCCTATTTACTTATAAAATTTGACAGAGTGTAACTTACTCAACAGCCAACTATAGTTGGATACAACTTAGAGGGCCCTAGTATGGGGCTCTCACTAAATTGGCGGTATGTTAAAGGATGCTACCTCACAAATATCCCCCAGCTAGAATTTATTTAATGCGTTTTGTGGAAGCTGAGTTATATGTAGTCAAATTTTGGACTTCCGCGTCTTCGTGCCTTTCTTTAAAAAAAACAAAAAAACTTATAATCTCTAGAATTATAGTATCTTGCTTTTTTAAAAATCAGACATTGAAAAGCTGATTTTTTTCACTGTTGCGGTTGTCCGGCGGAATAATACAGAGGACTGCAGACCGTGCCCAAGTTTTACCAACTGCACCCTACCATAGCAGTACCCTGCATGCCAATACTTACCTTCTTCTGTTCTAACAGAAAAGTCCCCACTTCTAGTCATAGCCCTTGTGTCGCTTCAGAACGTCGAGTCCCACATACCACCACTTCATGAGCGGTAACAATCTAATGGTGAACCGGTCCCCACAGTATGTACGCTTTAGTGTAATAACGCTGATCGAAAAACTGAGTTGATTGCCTTTGTGCGTTACAAGTCGTCATGAGCACGGAAATGATGGCGTGGCTTCCTATTTCACATGGCTGATGCAGAAAGATATGCGACAGCAGGAAAAACAAAAAAAAACTCCGAGCCCATAGATGCTTTTCAATTTGCTGCACTCGATCAGGCATGGTCCCAGTTCTTGTTGTATAGCCTAAGTTCAAATAGCGCTGTTGCAAGCACATTGTGTGACCTTCGTCATGATCTGTACATAATCGTCATGATCGCTTATATTTTGAGTAGATGAAGCGCACAAAAACACAGCACACTGGAAAGGAAGACACGAGACCGGCGCTACTCGTGTCTTCCTTTCAAAGAAGAGCAAAAAATGTCTGAAGCGAAGCTGCAAGAAACTCAGATGTTTTGTAGGAGTAAAGATAAGACTGCCCGTGAACTGCTAGAAGCCCACAGGAATAAAAAATAGCGGGAGTACCTGTGTCAGCACCCCATCGCTGGTCATTCATAAGAATGAAAGTATATTTTTAGATAAATTTAGAAACATTTGAATCACTTTTGTTCTCCCCCCCCCCTGAAGTATCCTTCCCCTCGCACTAGTCATTTACCTGTTGTTTGTTATATTGTCTTTCTCGCCTTTCCCCCACGCCTTCCTCTTGGCTATAAATAAGCCATTCTTGACTTCAATAAACAGTTGCAAGTAGCGCCTGTGTCGTGTTTTCCTTTCCTGTGTACTGTGTTTTTGTGCGCTTCATCTACTGATGCTATGAACCAACTTGCCCAAGAACGTGTTCTACTGAAATCGCTTATATAATACAAGCATGTTTTGTTTAAAAAATAAGAATGTAGGGAAGGTAGCTTTGTTGTAACAGCTCTTACTGACGACCATCGGATGGTTCCTTCAGAGGGCGAGGTACGCGTTCTAGCTTCAGGATGGCAGCAGAGTGGCATGAGCCTGCTTATGTACTTTCGGCTTGTCCCCCCGCAATTCCTTTTTTGAGGCGCCCGGGCAAAGTACAGTTCAAAGCAAGCAATCAATTTTTGGTTGTGTAAGTAAACGTGCTGTGTGCACTGCACTACAGCAAATGAGTACTCGCCCTAATCTGCTAATTTTCTTTGATACCCTAGGCTTTGTTTAGAACCCCTGGGGACTGCAGCGTCGACTGTGATCCTGAGTCTCATTCTGAGGAGCTGATTGTGGAACACACCAGCAATCCCAGTGGAACTCAAACTGCTTCGTGTGAGTGTGACCATAATGTTTCATGATGTATATTTTTTCTGTGTGGATGTGTTAAGTACTCATCACTAATCAAATATGCCCTCTTGTAATGTTTGTAGTCAAAGTTTTCATTGTCACGCTACTTTGAACATTTCAAGTTCCATAGTAGCGTAGTAGCTGGTGCACCTTGCCCAGTCAGTTCATGTGGTACTGTGTTTAGTAATTATGGAAGGTTTAGGAGCTATCTCTAGAGGAACCATGATAGACCACGCCTTGATTCTTATAGCGCCCTTTTTCAGTGTCCTGTCTCATCATGCGGGACTTTAGAACCTAACCGCTCAATTTCTCTGTCATGTATACCCAGCCACTTGAGCAACTCAGCTGAAACAGTTGTGTTCCCCTTTACTGGGTGCGTTAGTGTGTTGAGAACAGCTGGTTCATTCAGAACACATGTCTCAAGGTACCACCAAAAGGGCAGAAACCTTGTAGAAAGCACTGAGCCTTCTGCTGCTCACCTGGAATTCGAGCCAGAGAACATGGCAGAAGCTGACCAAAGCCGACAGTCATATGTAGTTTATGTAGCATGACGGCCATTTCTAGCAACCCCTCAAGTAGCAACCTCTTCACTACCAACCTTGCCCAGTTTCTGCTTAAGCTGGAAACGCAACATCATTTGCCAGCAAGCACAGTACAAACCACAGTTAAGGAGATTGATACATTGCACAGCTTCAACAATCAGATTTCACTGGAGGGCCTGGTTGACGTTCCAGAAGACGTACTCGTGAAAATTGGATCAGTGTTTGCAAAAGACGCGCTTCATAGTGGGATGTCTACAATTCTGAGGTCATCATACTGCCGCCACAACTTCTGTAAAAAAAAACTTGAATTTTATAGAACCTGTGAAAATGTCTCTAGGCCTCAAAAAACAGTATAATGAGTCTATATATCACTATGCGCCAGTTGAAAGCCTCATAAAATTCTTGATGTCTCAGGTAAGCAGTGAGAAGAATAGGACTTCTGAAGAATGGTAGGAAGATTACATTTCATGTGAGCCTTTCAAGAACGGGGATGGTAACTTGATACAAATTTCATTATATCAAGTTGAATTTGAAATCCAAACCCTCTAGGTTCTGCAAAGGGAGATTTTAAGCTTGCTGGGTGTGTACCAGACACTTGGAAATGTGCCTTTGTACTGTAGGTCTCGTGAGGAAGCCATGCAGATGGTTTTGCTTTGCCGCCAGAAGGATATCAAATAATTTGGGTTGGCAAAGGTGCTGCAGCCATTGATAGAGGACACGGTCGGTCTGGAGAGGCCAGGAGTGTTGATCAGTGGAGCCCATCGTGATGTGCGGTTAGACTTCATGATGCGAGACAACCTTGGCAGTCAAGGCATCGGTGGTTTTGTACGGAATTTTAGCACAAACGCTTAGTTTTGCCGGCCCTGCCTGGTTACCCGCTTTTTACTCCATGTTTGGATTACGTGTAGCTTTCAATGAGAGGCACATCTGAGTACACTACATGTTCGATGTACCACTCTTACCTTGCCAATGGTTAAACTAAAGCCTTGGCTTATTTTAGTACGCCTGTTTCGGTCATGAGTGAAAAGTAGCATGTAACCATATTACTTTCCAATAATGACTGGCATGGTAAAATTTTAGCATGGACGTTACCCTGTGTTTAACCGACTACTATGGAATTAATATGCTACCTTAAGGACTTCCTCTCGCAACCAATACAATGGGACCTTATTTTCTCCTTTTGTCATTGCTAGGAATCGGCTTGTTTGACTTTTATTTAAATATAAATGATGGTTCAGGAGTTAGCAAAAAAAAGAATAAGCACTGCATGGATTCAAAATTTTTAAGTCCTTTGACTGTGGCTCTTCTTTTCCCAGAAAGCATATACAGCGAACAGTGCTTTGTTGTGAGAACCAAAATGTTTTTCAGAAGCAAGTGACTTCAATAAAGCAGCATGTACTGCCTTCATATTATACTACATAATGAATCTGGAGTACCCAGAGGGTTCTCCCATAACCCTCGAATTTGTACACAGGTTAATGCCCCATGTTAAAAGACTTTGTGACCAACTTCTTTTCCTAGTAATTGTGACAATAAAATGTTCACAGATCTTGCAGCCATTTTAATAAGAAGCATTTTGCCTTTTAGAATGTTTTTCGGCGCTGCAAATGTATTTCATACACCGACCTCTGAGTAGCTTATTTTGGACTAGCTTATTTTGTTTTTTCTACACCTTACCTGGTGTAGGTTGCAGCACCCAATGCATACTTTCTCCCTGTGCCTCCACGTGTGCATTGTACTACTTTGGCAAGCTGAACCTGATGTACACACGGGCAGTTCTTTAACAGTACCACAACAGCGCTGAACAACAGCCGTACGGTGCTGTGTGACAAAGCAGAGTGGAAAAAGAGGATGAACATGGCAAGCATTTTACAAGCACTTTGAATGCACGTGCATATTATTGGCTCTTTGCAGCTTCACTGCATCACAGGTTGCTGTACGACCATCTGTTTTGCACTATTGTGATACTGCTAAAAAAATTGACCAAGTGTTTTCAGAGACAGCACGAACAACTTGATTTGGGTTAATTGTTTCTCATACGCCCTAGCCGTAAAATTCGGCCACTGCTTTTCGTACTATACCTCATTGCTGGTATATCACAGAGGAGGTCACTGCTGCCTTTGACAGCATACTTCTTTGGCATTCGAAACTTCTCATGCACACAATAGTTACTTTACTTCATTTGTCAACTGCTACATCTGCCTCTTATACCTTTTTTGTGCACACAATTTACTGCACAGCTCTTCCAAAGAACAGCAAACAACAGAAAATTTATTTGCTCACTAGTTTCCACATGCTGCGCCTTAAGGAGAGGAAAAATGACTGGGCAGGCTAGTACTGTCTGAAGCTGGCATGGCTGGTATTTCTATATGTTCAATGTTTGTTTGTAGATCATCGCTGCAGTTTTTGAGCACTACCTGTTCAGATTCGGCAAAAGTTTCATTAGCAGTGGTGTCAGGAATTCCATAGAAGATGACATTATTAAGGCGCTATTAGTTCTCAACGTCCTCCATGCGAGCTTCCAATTCCGAAATAAGCCGAGTTGTTTCAGTTGATGCCGTTCGTATTTTGTCCCGGTCCTCACGAAGAGGTATGAGAGCTTGATAATGGGTTTCTAAGTAAGTCATGCGCTTGTTTAGATCACTTATTGTTTTGTCAGTTGCTATGAGCTCAGCCTTGAGTTCTTGTATTTTTGCGACAAGTTTAGTTAGGTCTGCAGTAAGCTTCGGCAACTTGATCAATACACCATCCAGGTTGGCAGGACCTTGGTTAGTCTTAACGTCGCCAGATAGGATTAGTAGCAAGTGTATGACGTGAATACATTCAGCGGCAACCGCGACACAGCACCGTGGATTCGGCAGCTGTATCAGAAAGTAATTTTTTTATTTTTTTTTAGCAAAAAGAGTGTAATGGTGAATTCCAATCGCAGGCCCGGAGCGGTCTGCACGCTCTGTGACGGAGCGCTTGAATCCGGCGCAGCGCGCGTGACCTGAAATTGCGATTGGTGTACACTTGCTCTGGCCAGAGAATGTAGGTGGCGCTCGCGAACTGCTGGAGGAGTTTGACACTTGACAGCCGTGCGGTGCGGACGCTTGTCTCGGTGCTCTTCGGATTACGCGTGCTGACCGGGACCTGACGGACGGACGACTGCGAGAGCGCGTGACTACGACAAATCGATGAGTTATTTCCTTTAATATTTTGAGAGCTTAGATTTAGGGTAGTTTTAGATCTGGGCTAGTTAGGTGAAGTGCTCGCGAAAGAGCAGGTCAGTGACCTAACGGCCGGGCCTTTTCCGGCTGACAGCTATAGATCTGCAGGGCTCACTTGTGAGCCAGGTAGTTAGTATTCCTTTACTTTGTAGAAGACAGGTAATTAGTATTCCTTTATAGGTGATTGGCTTTAGCGGTAGGCAGAATTTTATTTGAGCACGTGGTTGCAAGTGGTTTTTTTTTTCTTCTCTAGCATTTTGTGGTATGAATAACAGAGTGCTGCTAAGATGGTCAAGCAACTAAAGGTTAAATGCAAGGAGTGTGGGACGTTGATGAATCTGAAAGAAACGCTGTTCGAATCTGTAGAGGAAGCCGAAGGCGCAAATTTTATGTGAAAATGCTGCGGTGCACGCCTGGAAAGGCTGACGAAGCAAACACCAGCAAAGCTATTACCGGGGCCAGTTGGTTGATCATTATGCGAAGGAATGTGCTAAAAGCGGCACAAGAAGACAACACACACACACGACACAAGCGCAAAAACTGCGCTTGTGTCGTGTGTTGTCTTCTTGTGCCGCTATTAGCGCATTCCTTCGCATAAACACCAGACTAGCGCTATGTATGGATGCCCTAGAAAAAGAGCTGCAGGTAGAGAGGGCAGAGAAGCGCGAAACTCCAAGAGCAGCTTAGTTAGTTGTTGAACGCAAAAATGGCTGACACCGCCAAGCGAAGCGATATTGGCGGACATTCCGGCGCCAGCCACGTGGATGGGGCCTGCGCTGGCATGGACAGCGATAAGGAGTTAGGTCAGATGGGTCCAGACAGGAATAGCTACGTAAACGTGGCAGCTAGGAAGTCTGTTGGAGATGGAGAGAAGGGGAACAAGATAACTTCCAGGAATGAGGTCGCAGCCACAGATAAGAGGCGGCATAATAAAGCGGAAGTTAGGATGGAGGAAGCGAGTACCGAAGTACTTATCGGTGATGACTCAAATATGAGTAGGTGCAAAAGAACTATAATGGAGCGTGTAAAGCGTGATAAGCGGGTAGCAGTCGGGACATTCCCAGTCAGGAAAATGGACGCAGTACTGAGCGAAAAAAAACGAAGTTTCTAAGAATGTTGAAGAGCGCAATTTAGTAGTGATAGCGGCGGGACTAAATGATGTCTTGAATGGTGAAGCCGCAAAAGTAGCGGAAAGATTAGCGGAGGGAGTTGACAATTTAAGGGCGATAGCACAGCAAGTCCAGATCATCGTGTGCACAGTACCGGAGGTGCAAGGACAGAGTGGAGAAATTGCCAAGGACGTTGTGGCTGTTAATCGGGAGATATGGAAGTTAAGTCAGGAGAAAGGCTTTGAAGTGGCAGATATAAGCAGGGAAGTGCATAGAGCAGGCTTTGGCGGAGGCTTTACACGAGATGGCATCCACTTTAATAGAAGGCTAGGAGCCGAGATCGGGTGGCGCCTGGCAGGCCGGGCAGTAGCTTTTTTAGGAGGTCCACTGCGGATCTAGGCATAGGGGTAGGTAGAAGCAAAGTAGAAAGTATAGCAATGAAGGCTGACGCCAATAAAATGGCCACTAGGATGCCCAGGAATAAAACTACAAAATAAAAAATTTAACACTAGGATCCATCACATAAACATGCAAGGCGGTAGAAAGAGAGCGAAGTTGTTAGAGACAAAACAGCAGTTGAAGGACGAAGAAGTAGGTGTATACGCGCTATGCGAGACACATCTCAGGGAAGAAGAAGCATGTTCGCCATTTTGTAGGTGCAATTGTCCCGTCTTCGATCTCCAAGTTAACTGGACCCCTTTCCTTCCCTCTTCCAATCTCTCACACTACATACTATTACCACTCCTTTTCCCGTCAAAACTTTCCTGTATCCAGTAATTAACCGCCTGTGTCTTGGCCACTCCCCCGTAGTGGGTATGTGCCAGCAACGTCTGAGGCCTTCCTTCCTTCCTCAGGGATCTAGAAGTCCCACCATATATTGATGGCTACGTCTGGGAAGGGAGCAACAGAACAACAACGGAGAGGAAGGGAGGAGGAGTAGGTATGCTGATACATCAAGGAAAAAATTGGGAAAGAATTAAGACAACTTGAAAAGAACATGTCTGGGTACCGGGTACAATTGCCGGTAAAAGGACATGGCTAGGAGTAGTTTATTTAGGGACAGAGTACAAATGCAGGTAAGGGAAGGCTGATCTAGTTAAGTGTCTCAATGACGATATAAAGCAGTTTGGAGGAGGCGCCAATATTATTCTGTTGGGGGACATGAATGGCCACATCTAGGATCTGGATGGATACACAGATTATAACGGGAAGTTGATGCTAGACTTCTGTGAGCGTCACAACCTAGTTATTGTAAACAGAGAAACTAAGTGTGAGGGACAAATCACGTGGGAATCCCGTAACAGGCAAACGACCATTGACTACTACTGAACCTCGCAGGGGATTTATAGCAAGCTCGCAGTGATGGAAATAGACGAAGAGGGGAAGTACAGCCTCGGTAGTGATCATAAGCGTATTATTCTACAGTTTGGAGCCCTGCTCAAAAGAGGAATGAAGGGGAGTCAAACAAAGTGCCGAAAATTAAATGTCTAACAAATAGCGCAAATAGCGGCGTACATAGAGGAAGCAATAGAGACACATCCCATGGAAAAGTGGGATTATAATAAGTTAGAACTCCTCATTAGTGCAAAAATAAAACAAGTAAAAGGAGTAAACCGCTGGAGAGGAAAGAGGAAGCCACGAAGTTGGTGGAATAAGGACATTAGGGAGGCCATCGAACAACGACGGTTGGCATCACGGGAACACAGAGAAGCAAAGAGGGCGCAGTTACCTGAAGAGGAAATAGGCCGAAAATGGGAATCTTATCGACAAAAGAAACAGCAAGTGCAGGTCGTCGTCCAGGCTAAAATAAAGCAGTCCTTTGATCGCTGGCTGGCTGAAGTTCGCGATGCAACTAAAGGGGGGGCCAAGAAAATTCTGGAACCATATAAGCTGCTGGGAAAAGCGAATCACAGAAAGCAGGAACAGATTCACGATGCCGAAGGAAAATGTTTAGAGGGAGATGACGCTGAGAACTACATTTCATCAGTTATAGCGGAGTCATTTAAGAAAGACGATAGAGAAATCTCCCCAAATGAAGGAGCAACAAATGAACGCACAATAGCAAACAGCGTGGAACTGACGAATCTTAACTCGAAAAAGGCGGAAGCAAATATTCCAAGGTGTACGTCAGCAGGGAAACGCTGATAAATTTATTGGAGGCAGTCATAACGAATCAGCAAATTTCGCACAGCTTGAAACAGAGTAAAATGAATTTGATTTATAAAGGAAAAGGCAATAAGATGATCATAAAATCCTTCCGACCGATTACGATAACATCAGTTACATACAAGCTGGCGATGCTGGCGGTGAAAATAAAAATGCAGTCATGGGTAGAAAGTAATAGAATACTCGGAGAACTTCAGAACGGGTTCAGAAGTGGTAGGCGCTTAGATGATTGCCTGTTCGGGCTTACTCAGTGCATAGAAATAGCTAAGGCGGAAAACAAACCTCTGTATTTAGCCTTCTTGCACATAAGCGGTGCATACGACAACGTGAACAGGGAACTCCTGTGGAACATATTAAAAGGTGAAGGTGTCAGTCATGAGGTAATCAATTTTCTACAGGAAATATATCGAGAAAATGAAGTTGAAATAACATGGGAACGAATTAAGAGTACAACAACTGTCCAGATACGCAAAGGATTAAGGCAAGGTTGTCCTCTATCACCGCTGCTGTTCATGCTTTATATTGTCGCCGACAAACGTAGGGCGGCACGAAAAGGGGCTTTTTTAATCCGAAGGCCAGAAACCCAGCAGCGCGCGTTCGAACGGGAACGTCCTCTTCTTCGCTCCCTCGCGAGCCCAGTAATGCCGCTCGGCCGCATGGCGGCGCTCGCAGAATGTGAGCAGTGTGGCATTTCCCCCCTCCTTTCAAGAGGCATCGCCTCGATGCCTCCGGCAAGGGGGATAAAGAGTGTGGAGGCAGCGTGGAGGCGTGGAGTCGTGTGGAGGCGTGTGGTGGCAGCACTGAATGTGAACTCCGGGAGGGGCTAACGGGCGTAATACGGTTTCATGCGGGACACGTGGACGACTTCAGACTTGGGAGGGCGAGAAGACCGGACAACTCCTTGCGGGTACACTTCATAGTTCACATCGCTGAGTTGACGTAGCACCTCGTAGGGACCGAAGTAGCGCCGCAGAATCTTTTCAGAGCGACCGCGCACACGTATAGGGCTCCATACCCAGACGTGCTCGCCGGGTTGGTAAATCACCTCCCTGTGGCGGAGGTTGTAACGCCGGGCGTCAGTTGTCTGCTGGTGGCGAATGCGTTGTCGAGCAAGGTGGCGAGCGGCTTCTGCATCGCGAACGAATTGGTCAGCGCCTGGGACAGACGAGGGGGTACAATCCGGGAGCAGCATAGCGTCAAGCATGGTCAGGGCATCTCGGCCATACACCAAACGGAAGTGGGTGAAGCGCGTCGTTTCTTGGAGGGCGGTGTTGTACGCAAACGTGATGTAGGGAAGTATTTCGTCCCAGTTGCGATGGTCAGCGTCGACATACATAGACATCATATCTGTGATGGTCTTGTTCAGCCTCTCAGTAAGTCCATTCGTTTGAGGATGGTAAGCAGTCGTTTTTCTATGACTGGTGCCACTAAGACGGAGGACCTCGTGTGTAAGAGCCGACGTAAACGCGGTTCCCCGGTCAGTTAATACAACCACGGGGGCGCCGTGGCGAAGCACGATGTGGTGAACAAAGAACTGTGCAATTTCAGCCGCGGTGCCACGGGGAAGAGCCTTGGTTTCACAATAGCGGCTTAGGTAGTCCGTGGCAACAACAATATACCGGTTTCCCATGGAGGACACCGGGAATGGGCCCAGTAAGTCCATGCCGACTTGTTGGAATGGGATTTGCGGTGCATCAATTGGCTTCAGAAGGCCGGCCGGTTTTGTCGGTGGTACCTTCCGTCGTTGACACTCACGGCAGGTTCGAACGCAGCGTTGGACGACCGCAGCAAGCCGTGGCCAGTAGTACTTGTGGCGGAGCCGTCCCAATGTTCTGGAAAAACCGAGGTGGCCATAAGAAAGGTCGTCGTGGCATGCAGCGAGAACTTCCTTACGAAGCACGGTTGGGACAACGAGGAGATACGCAGTGTCGGTCGGACCGTAGTTTTTCTTGTAGAGGACTCCATCTATTAAGCAAAAGGATGAAAGTCCGCGCGAGAAGAGTCTGGGCGGAGACGGAGCGGTTCCTTCGAGGTACTCAATTAGAGGCAGCAGTTCGCAGTCGGCTCTCTGGTGGTGGGCAAGGTCGGATGTGGTGACAGCGCCGAGGAAAGCAGAATCGTCGTCGGACTCATCTGGTGGGCACGGAAGAGGAGCTCGGGAGAGACAGTCTACATCGCTATGTTGCCGATCCGACTTATACACGATGGTGACGTCGAACTCTCGCAACCGAAGGCTCCACCGTGCAAGTCGCCCCGATGGATCTTTGAGGTTCGCAAGCCAGCACAAGGAGTGATGATCGCTGACGACTCGAAACGGGCGGCCGTACAGGTATGGACGAAATGTTGTGATTGCCCACACAACAGCGAGACACTCCTTTTCCGTTGTGGAATAATTCACTTCGGAACGGGACAAAGTGCGACTTGCGTATGCGATCACGCGTTCCACACCGTCTTGCCACTGCACAATCACCGCACCGAGGCCCACATTGCTGGCATCTGTGTGCAGTTCCGTGTCGGCCTGCTCGTCGAAGTGGGCAAGGATAGGCGTAGATTGGAGGCGGGCCTTAAGCTCTATGAAAGCTTTTTCCTGATCTTGGCCCCAGAAAAAGGGTTCGGAGTCTATTGTCAGGCGAGTCAGCGGCTCTGCGAGCTTGGAGAAGTTTTGAACGAACCTCCGATAATAGGCGCAAAGCCCCAGGAAACGCCGCAAGCTTCGTTTATCTGTTGGCTGGGGAAATGCAGCAACGGCGGCGGTCTTTTCTGGGTCGGGGCTAACGCCCTGAGCGCTCACAATGTGGCCAAGAAACTTCAGCTCCCGAAATGCGAAGTGGCACTTTTCAGGCTTGGGAGACAGACCCGCAGAACGAATTGCTTCGAAGACGGCACGCAAACGTTTCAGGTGCTCCTCGAACGTGTCGGAGAAAATCACGACGTCGTCGAGATAGACAAGGCAGGACTGCCACTTCAGGTCAGTTAGTACGGTGTCCATCATACGTTGGAACGTCGCAGGGGCTGAACACAGGCCGAAAGGAAGCACCTTAAATTCGTACAGTCCGTCAGGAGTAACGAAGGCGGTCTTTTCTCGGTCACGTTCGTCGACCTCGATTTGCCAATAACCGCTACGAAGGTCGAGTGACGAAAAGTAGGTAGCATGGCGGAGGCGGTCTAATGAGTCATCAATGCGTGGCAGTGGATAGACATCTTTTTTGGTAACGTTATTGAGACGTCTATAATCTACACAGAACCGTAGGCTGCCGTTCTTCTTTGCGACGAGAACTACAGGTGACGCCCAGGGGCTCGTCGATGGTTGTATGACGTCGTCGTGGAGCATTTCGGCAACTTGGCGGCGAATAGCATCGCGCTCCTTCTACGAAACACGATAAGGACGCTGACATAGCGGTCTCTGGTCACTGTCGACGATAATACGGTGCTTAGTTATTGGCGTCTGGCGAACCTTGGATGTTGATGCAAAACAGTCGCGGAAAGAGTCAATAAGGCTTTCCACGCGGCGTTTCTGATTGGTCAGAAGGTCAGGGTTCACGTCGGCCCTAAGGGCTGTTGCAGTGTCCTGTTCAGCTATTTCGGGGGCCGTTGTTGATAAGGCACATTGGTCGGCATGCTCGCCAAGTTCTTCAAAATGGGCAATCACCGTGTTTTTCGTCAAATGTTGGGGTTCACAACTAAAGTTGGTCACTAAGAGCGTGGTACGCGCGTGAACAAGGTCGACAAGGGCGCGAGCAACGCAAACTTGCCGAGACAGTAGCAGCGACATATTCGCTTCGGCAATGCCCCGAGTACCGGAGCTGGTATCACACTGGATTGTGACAAACTTGCTTGCTCTCGGCAGTATCGTTGTGTGGTCATCAGAGATGCGTAATGGTGCTCTGTGCGGCTCGGGGTCGGTATTGTTACGTCTCGCCTTCGACGCGCGGTATAGCCGGCGCGGATGCAACGGACGCCGCGGCTTCGTTCATCGCGGCCGCAACGCCTCCCGCCAAGCGCGTCCAGACAGGTTTCAGTGCCACGTGTCGTCGTGCGTGCGTGTGTGTGTGTGTGCATGTTTTGCCCACGCTTGTCAAAGCGCGGCAGCCGGGGAGAGGAGCTCCCCAACTGGGAGGCGAGGAGGTCTGACCGGCGCCGGCCTGGCGGACGCGCCCGTCACGCCTGAACATGTTCATGCGTCGCCGTCTTGTGCGACTCATCCCAAGCCGCTCCTTCTTGCCCTCGACTCCGAGGGTATATAAAGAGAGCTGCCCCGGACGCCAACGAGAGACTTCGATTCCTTCCTTCGAGTAACGTGGTCGCCCTGACCGGCTGCTCTTTTGCGATGCCAGAATAAACAAGTTGTTCTGTTGCCAGTCGACTCATCCTTTGCCGGGACCTTCGAATGTTTCCAGCTTTGCCCCAGGCCGCCAGGCCAACGCTACCCTTGGGGCTTGCAACCCAAATGCAACAGTATCAACGGCTCGCTGTGTCGAAAACGATACCAATTGCTCGTGCAGGTTGATGACCGCCCCATACTCTTTAAGGAAGTCCATGCCAAGAATCAGTTCTTTAGAGCACTCTCGTAGCACGGCGAAGGAGCCAGTGAAAGTGGCACCGCGGATCTTTATACGGCTGGTGCAGACGTCAACCGGCGTTACCACATGGCAACCAGCTGTGCGTATCTGCGGCCCATGCCAAGGTGTTAGAACCTTTCTGAGGGTTGCGGCTAGGTTACTACTCATGACAGAAAAGTCGGCTCCGGTATCGACGAGTGCAGATACGTCATAGCCATCGGCGGCAACAAGAATTTCGGCGGCGGAAACAGTTGTTTGACAATTTGTCGGCGAGGTTTTTGGTGCCGTCGTCGATGGGGTCGTCGCTGAGGTCGTCGGTGAGGTCGGCGGTGGGATCGTCTTTAAGGTCGGCGGGTGGGGTCGTCGCATAAAATCGTCGGATGGAGGCTGTTCACTGTCTGCGGCAGCGGCGGTCCTACCCCCAGAGGACGCCGTCTTCAGTTTTCCCGGCGGGGATACGTGTCTCTGAATTGGCCAGATGATGGTGCATGACTGGGTGGAGGAACTCGTCTTGGAGACGGCGACCTAGACTGGCGTCGTGGAGGCGTTGAGGGCAGCACATTATCGGCCAGGTACTGCTCAATGTCTCGCGGTCTCTCACCATAGCGCGGTCGAGGTGCGCTCGGTGGAAATCCTCTTAATCCCATCCGCCGGTAGGGGCAGTTGCGGAGGATATGACCGGGCTCCCCGCAGTGGTAGCATAGTGGCCGGTTGTTGGGTGTGCGCCACACGTCAACTTTTCGAACAGGGCGCGGGTCACGCAGCTCGGCGGAGGGAAAGTACCCCTGCGTTTGTTCGGCAGCAGGGCGGAACGCATGTGGAACTGGCGCAGGTCTGCGCAGAGCTTCACTGTAGCTCATGATGTACGGCTCCGGCTGCGGTGTCCGTAGGGCTTCGTTGTAGCTGCTGGCGTACGGCTCCGGCTGTGGTGCCGGTGGTGGCTGGACTGCTCGCCGAATTTCCTCGCGGACGGCATCGGCTACAGCTGCAACACTGGCAGGTGGAGCATCTAAGCGGAGGTTGCGCAGTTCTTCGCGAACTACACTCCGCACAAGCTCCCGAAGAGCCTCGTCCCTGGCGACTGGCAGGGACGCACAATAGTTGCTGGCCGCAACACTTCCCGGACGACCGTACTGCGCACTGCGTTCCTGTAAGGAACGTTCCATGCCTGTGGCTTCTTTAGCGAAGTCAGCGACGGTTCTTGGTGGGTCGCGTATGAGGCCAGCGAAGAGCTGCTCCTTCACACCACGCATGAGGTGGCGGACCTTGGTAGCCTCTGGCATGGCAGGGTCAGCCCGATTGAAAAGACGTGCCATGTCTTCAATAAACATAGCGACGCTTTCGTTCGCCTGCTGTGACCTGGTGCGAAGGGCGAGTTCGGCATTTTCCTTGCGTGCGTTTGTGCTGAAGGTAGCCAGCAACTGACGGCGGAACGCTTCCCAGTTCGTAAAGGATGCCTCATGGTTCTCGAACCATGTCTTCGCAGAGTCTTGGAACGAGAAATAGACGTTTCCTAGTTTTCGGTTGTCGTCCCACTGGTTAAAAGTGGCCACACGGTCAAAGCTGGACAACCAGTCCTCGACGTCCTCAAACCGATCGCCGTGGAAGGATGGTGGTGAGCGAGGGGTGAGAACTACAACGGGCGGGACAGTGCCGGAAGGCTGGCCTGTCTGACTGCCTGCAGTAGACGTCATGGTACGCACCGGCCTCGTCACTGGCTGACACTCAGGTTGCAGGCCTCGCAGTCGGCGGCTCGCTTTGTGGACGGGTGTTGTGTCCAAGCGTCGCTGATCAGCGTCAGAGTTGCCCTCGGGGTGAGCGTTCATGGAACAATACCCCGCACCTCCACCAAAATGTCGCCGACAAACGTAGGGCGGCACGAAAAGGGGCTTTTTTTAATCCGAAGGCCACAAACCCAGCACCGCGCGTTAGAACGGGAACGTCCTCTTCTTCGCTCCCTCACGAGCCCAGTAATGCCGCTCGGCCGCATGGCGGCGCTCGCAGAATGTGAGCAGTGTGGCAATATGATAAGTATAGAAAGAAGGCTACAAGGAAGCAATCTAGGTTATGATCTGTCATACACATTAGGCGGAAAGGTTGTTGAGCAACGACTACAGGGTTTAATGTATGCGGACGATATTGTACTGTTAGCAGATAGCCAGGAAGATTTGCAAACTTTGGTGAATGCCTGTGGAGACGAAGGAGACAGTCTAGGTTTCAGTTTTAGCGCAACTAAGTCAGGTGTGATGGTTTTCAACAGCACAACTGATCAGGAGCTTACAATACAAGGCCATGAAATACCCCGAGTGGCCGAATACAAATATCTCGGGTTATGGGTAAACAACGGGCATATGTACACGGAAAAGCACGAACAGTCTCTCATAACAAAAGAGTGAAGAGATGCCGGGAAATATTCTACAGGAAATATATCGAGAAAATGAAGTTGAAATAACATGGGAACGAATTAAGAGTACAACAACTGTCCAGATACGCAAAGGATTAAGGCAAGGCTGTTTTCTATCACCGCTGCTGTTCATGCTTTATATGATAAGTATAGAAAGAAGGCTACAAGGAAGTAATCTAGGTTATGATCTGTCGTATACATTAGGCGGAAAGGTTGTTGAGCAACGACTACCGGGTTTAATGTATGCGGACGATATTGTACTGTTAGCAGATAGCCAGGAAGATTTGCAAACTTTGGTGAATGCCTGTGGAGACGAAGGAGACAGTCTAGGTTTCAGTTCTAGCGCAACTAAGTCAGGTGTGATTGTTTTCAACAGCACAACTGATCAGGAGCTTACAATACAAGGCCATGAAATACCCCGAGTGGCCGAATACAAATATCTCGGGTTATGGGTAAACAACGGGCATATGTACACGGAAAAGCAGGAACAGTCTCTCGTAACAAAAGGGCGAAGAGATGCCGGGATAATGAAACAGGGCATTGTGGGTGTACAACAGGTATGAAGTCCTCAGAGGTATTTGGAAACGAATAATGGTGCCGGTGCTTACTTTCGGGAATGCGGTTCTATGCTTAAGGGCTGAAGTTCAGTCGCGATTAGAATTAGGTCAGAGAACTGTCGGAAGATTAGCACTAGGTACCCACGGGAAAACCACAAACGAGGCAGTACAGGGGAATATGGGCTGGGCAACGTTCGGAGCACGAGAAGCTCAGAGTAAAGTACTATACGAAGAACGCCTGATGAAATTGGATGATAACCGGTGGGCAGCTAAAGTATTTAAATACCTGTACAGAAAGAGCGTTGACACACAGTGGCGGAAACAAACTAGAAAGCTTGCCAGTAAATTTGCCAGAGACGAGGAAGCAGAAAGAAAGAGCATTAAACGACAGGTTAAAAACGTCGAAGGTAAAAATTGGATAGATTCAATGGAAAAGAAGCATAGTGTAGAACTATATCGATGCTGGAAAAGGCAGATCAGGAAGGAAACCTTTTAGGATAACTCAAGAGGCAGTGCCCTCCTCTTTAAAGCTAGGTCAGGGTGTCTTAGAACGCGCAGCTACAGAAAAAAATTTAACAAAGAAGATGACACATGTGCTGTGTGCGGTAAATCTCTAGAAACAATAGAACACCTCATCCTAAAATGCGATGGTATCCATCCCGATGTCGATGCAGGCACAGTCACTCTTCCTGAGGCCTTAGGGTTTAGAGATAACAATAGTCATGTAAATACATCAGTGGTGGAAATTAGCAAAAAGCGATTGGAGGATTGGTGGTACAAAAGCAGAGAGGTGACATAAGTTTTGAAGTGTAGGAAGACGTTTTTTTAAAGAAAATGGCGAATTGTATTAATAACTTGCAGCAGAGTAAACAAAAATAAAGGACAAAAAAAACTGAGCACAGTGGCAAGAACCACTGCCCCGTATCAAAGGGGATGCTCCTACCTTCCATCCATCCAGGAAGTACCCGGCATTCCTTGCGCTTGCCCGCGCTTTTCGCGCGCGTCGTCGTCTGCTTTTCGACCGTTGCTGCAAGAGGTGAAGACTGCAGCCGCTGCCTTTCGAGATGGAGGTGACGCCTGAAGTTTATGCAGTGCTACCAGCCATGTTTGCACAGCCCAGCGCGGACACGCACGGTAAGAGGTCTTTGATACTTTTATTGTAGAAAACAGTCGCGGTTCACCATTTTCATTCTTCCTGAGAAGAGCTGTAACTGCACGACTTTGAGTTTATGATAAGATCGATGCACATTGCATGTTTTCGCGAGTAGTTTACACGTAGTCATTCAGCCCGCTACATCATTTGTATTAGAAAGTCGTACTACGGTTTCATTAAAATTGCTTTGTACATTTCAGCTCACGCAAGCAGCTGTAGTGAGGGCGACAAAAGAGAAGGGCTTCCCAGTTAAGGTAATTTTGGCGTGCTTTTTTAATCAGTAAAACAATATACGCAGTCAAGTTTGCAACTACTCTCTTGCTTTGCACGCGCAATATACGTGTATTGAATTTTTTACAGAAGCGGCTGGGGGAAGTGAAAGAAACAGTAATCGCGGTGATTATGCACACATTATTTCGCAGGAAAAGAAAAGGGTACAAAGCGTTTCCCAATTACCCTTGGGACCCGTCCTTGGAAGCCGATACGGCTCTTTTAGGAAAGGTTTCAAAATATGTATATCCTGGTGCAGCTTTTCCTTTATTTCGTTCCTTTTTGTTGTCTAGCTTGCATTGTTTTCTATGTTCTTGCGGTTGAGCCACGCTCTTTCCGTGCAGTGTTCGTACAAAGGTGTTCGTTCATTTCAGGTAAATGAAAATATACGCACAGACTTTATCAACTAATTTAATAAGTGTATATTAGAGCTCACAAAACTGTACAGATTGTACTGTAAGAAAAAAAACTGGGAGGTGCAATATCCCGGCCAGAAGCGACACATAGGCTATGACGGACACGTAGTGCAGGTCTTCGAATTAATTCCCTCTGTTTCCGCTTCTGCCTGTTTCAACGTCTCGTACATTTCACAGTTTTTCATGCATACATTTGTTATTTTCTTTCCATCTCAAGGTTGCGAGTGGACAAGCGGCGAAACAAGATTAATGTTGGATTATTACGAGCAGTATTTCCCTCAGATCGGACCTATGAAAAAATTCAAAAACAAAAAAGAAATGTTTTCTGGCATCCAAAAAAAGATTTCAGAACCGTTAGGCATAATTCGGACGGGAGAACAGTGCTGCACACAGTACAAAACCATTCTAAAAAGGAAAAGTGCGACCAGCCAGCAGAACTAAAAATCCCGAAGCTCTCCCTGCGACCTTCCTTTCTAGGATGAGCTCGCTAAAATTAGATGGCTTGATGATAACTTAGACCGTGAAGAAATTAGAGACCGCAGCGGAATTATCAACAAAAAAAAAATTAAACCAAACGACACTGAAAGCACCCAAGGCAGCAGCATCCAAGGCAGCAGCACTCAAGACAGCAGCACTCAAGAGGAACTGCCTAACACTGATAAAAATGATGCTTGCTCCCCAGCGGGCGCATCTACAGCCGAAGGAAGAGAAAAAAAGCTGCTGCACCAAGGACAAACAGTGCCAGGATGCTAGAGATGAAAGCATTTTTTGAGCAAATGGAAGCTTTAATGGAGAACATGGGGCAGAAAAGGACTGAGAGAAGCGGAAAAAAGGCGACAGCGGGAAGAGAAAAAAGCCTTCAAAGAAGAAGCGCGCAGGGAACGAGCCCGGCGCCATGAAAAAAAATGGCATTATTGAAACGCGTGCTTGGAGTTCAGGATGAAGACATGTAGTGAAGGCAAACAAATTTTTTTTGCAAAAAGCAATAGAGAGTGTTTCGATACATGATATAAAGGTTGCTGCCTTTGATCAAATTGAATATCGAACACGGATATGTACGAATGAAAATCTTTTAATGGGCGTCTAAAACGCTATTGCACGAAACAAATTGAAAAACTGCAATAACTGAACTTCTATACAAATAAGTCCACTTTTTTCTTGGTGTGTGGGCTAAATTAGGACATCTTGTTCTACGCATGCAGCGCATCACTTTCTGCCTCTCATCATTTCTTCGAAGACTTTCTCGCGCTTAAGTTCTATTAACTTTCGTAAGGCCGTTTCTTGAGAAGTTTCCTGTTCGCTGTCAGCATCCTCTGCTGCGCGCACCCACAGCACATCCGCGATCAAGTCTTCTGGCTCATCTGGCAGTATGTCTCCCGAGTCAATGCACAAGTTATGGAGGATGCAGCATACCGCAATGAATTTGTTCAGCCAGCTGACAGTGCGAAGCTCCAGATAAATTAGTTGCCCGAATCGTTTTTTGAGAATTCTGAAAGCGTTTTCAATTAGAACCCTGGTTGCGTAAAATTTGTGTTAAAATCCATGTGTTGCTTCGAGAAAGTCCCCCATAATCGCGAATGGTGTCAGCTTGTACTGACGTACCGGGTATGCTGCGTCCCCCAAAACATGATACTTGCCCGCTTGACATACTGCCGGCAGCTTTCTGACGAGCGAAGACTTTCTGAACACCCTCGAGTCATGGATCCTGCTTGAACAACCCACACAAGTGTCAACAAACCGACGCTTGTTGTCGCAGACCGCCTGCAGCGTCAGCGATAAGTGGTGGTGCCTATTGTATTAGATTGCTGCTACTTTGTTGCTGGGGCACTGAATTTCGACGTAAGACCCATCCAGACAGCCGACTACGCCGGAAACTCCAGAAACCTGCTGTGATGACCCCCATAATGCGCAGGTCCACACGGGACGGAGAGGCAAAGAGACACCGTATGGCTCAGTTTAAACAAACAGGTATATTCAATAATTACACATGATTAAGATTATACATCAGAGGCTGGGGCGTCCGAGCTTACGTGCCGACGACTTCATGGGGGCAATGGAGTGGCTCCGGAGTTGGGCTCGAGCGGTTGCTGGCAGAAGCTGCACGCCGTCGGGCTTCGGCGCTGAAGGCCCTCTTGGCGAACGATGTCGTCCTGAGCGTGTATGCAGTAGAATTTCAATAGTCGTCCGTTTCTTCGAGGATGGTTCACAAACCCTTCCTCTAGTGTCGTTCGGCTTGGAAGATGAACAGGAGGCGAGCTTGTAGATGATGACAGCAGAGCATAATTTTACAACATACATATACAGAGAGTTAAACTGGAAAAAGCAGAACTGAATTTACAAAAGAACAAACTTTGCACTACTTTACTCATCGACCGGGCAGGTTAGTGCCTAAGTAGCATCACATTACATGCTAAGCATGGAGCCCCAGCTCAGACTGGACTGCATCCGTTTACATGCGCTTTTAAGCACTTGATTAACAAAGGACTAAGGGCGGTCATTTTCAGTGGCCCGCCCAAAGCATCAATTCTCCAATCAAAAATAACATGCGAGATGGGGACAACCCCTTGGGTTGGGCTTAGCCTCGAACCCAGAGTCTTGTTAACAACACAAACTAAATAAACAAAAACGCTACAACTCTCTCTCAAGTGAGAGTATCCACAGGCTCTCCCTTCGGAGCTAATCCTTGCCCCATGCATGCATACCGCCACCCACCATCGGTCCGCGTCGCCCGTCAGCAAAAGAGGAGGGGGCGAAAGGGCCCACGATGCTGCCGGGCTACCGACGGCGGGACACAGCTAATAAGCATGAAGGGGTTCGTCTGTCGCTCCGGGAAACCAGATTAAGGGTCGCCCCTGTCTTCCCACATTCTTGGCGAGTCTTGCCTGTCCGCCATGACAGGTGTCCGTCACGGCCCTCCTGGGAATGCGCTTTTGTTCACGAGGCACGGCGGGAAGCTGTGGGTGCCTTCCCGGCGATAGCCCACGACAAAGGGGGGGGGGGGGGAGGGGGTCCGTGCGTCAAGCGACAATTTTCGTTCCCCGTATGTACTCGGGGGCTCTCGGTTTCCGCGTGTGCCGGCGTCCTGCTTTCTGCAAAGGTATGCAGCTGGAAAAGAGGGGCGGCCTTAAGCCCCAACTCGATGCACACACAAGGAATGTACCTCGTAGCACACAAGGAATGTCACACTGCGAAGGAAGACAGTAAATGACAAAAGTTTCGACTGAAACGAAACGCAAACAAAAATGCAAAAAGTGTTGCATGACTAGTCATGTAGCGCCTTTTATGCAATAGCACACATGAAATACCACACCAAAAGAATAACAGCTGCAGAGAACAACGCAACTTCTTATCATGGTTATGCCCCCTCCCCTCCCTCCCATTTTCTTTATTCTATAAAAAGGCCTTCGTGCCAGCGTTATTTAGTAATAACGAATTAATCCAGTTCATGCAGTACGTACAAATGACGTACTGTGTGTATATATATGTGTATGTGCGTGCCTGCGTGCGCGTGTATGTGTGTGTGCGCGCGTGCGTGTGCGTGTGACGGAAGCAAACCAACAGTCACCGAAACCAAGGTGCATAGCGGAATGTTTTTATAATTTTTTAACTTTGTGGTGCTGACCAATGAGAGAACAATACGTCAATTAATCTGTTGTAAAGGAAGGTACTTATAAAGCAGCAGAAATATAAAAAGAGGAAAAACCGGGAACCAAACAAAGCAAGCAGAAAACAACAGCATAATTTGAAAATATTGCCATCACTGACCTTCTCAAAGTCTTGCGACAGTTTGTTGAGGTCGGAGGGGAAAGTGTTATTACAGTTGGTCCCAACGTTAGTATGTAGTCCGCCATCCTAATCAGCATTGGGTGCACAGAGCTTTCTGCAACGTCAAAAAGTGTTGCTACTTCCCTCATTGATGTTTTGTTTGCTGCGTACCTGCGCAGTACCAAAAAGAAATGAAAAGAAAACAATAAAATGTACAAGACACCTCCTGTCCATCCCTGTCATTCAAGCGCTACAACTTGTAACCGTGAACCAGCAATTCAGCGAAATTCAGCGTTAATGCGGTATGAACGAATGTACGAAATATTCCCGTTACTTTAATTTCTCTCATCGTTGAATGTGCACTGGAAGCATGCAGAAATATTCACAAAGCAAACGGGAACAATTAACTCACCAAATGAAACACAGAATGTGCACTTCGCTTGACTTTGCTGGTACGCCGCCCTGGGTGTGTGATGGGCAGAAGGCGGAAGTGTCAATAACCGGCAGTTAGCCAGCAAACAGCCGATAGTGGCAATCTGAAGTGCCTCCGGAACTGTAATTTTGCATAATAACAAAACAGTTACACACCATCCTTCTTAAAAGGTGGCATGCAATTATTCATGCGGTATATGGCCTACCTCTTCGGGTGAATACTTATGCACCACGTCTTCAATGAATCCGGTAACTTTCGGGCGTTTCTCAGGAATGCTAAATATGTGTTGCAAAGCGGCCTTGCAGGCGAAGATTTCCGTTTCACTTTCCGAGCTGGAATCTTCAAAAGAAGATTCTGCACTGCTACTTCTTTCCGACTCGCTGTCGCCAAGCAGAGCGAGCGCCAGTGCGGGATTCACTTTTGAGTCCATAGCGGCGGGAGAAGCTGATCGTCTGCTACGCAGCGCGGAGAGGAGCCGGAGCGGCGGACGCGACAAGTCGCCGGAAATGGGGGGCGCCGCCAGCGCCGCTGAAAAAGAACGTCACGCAAACTTCCGGCCAGATCCGCCGATTTCGGCGGACTGCTCCACGGAGCAATCTCGGCTCGGCAGCCGCTCCCGGTCTGCGATTGGAAGACGCGATCCGTGGCTCAGATCTGCGTTTGGAATACAGATGCTCCGAAAAGAGCAGAAAACGTTGCTCCCGAAGTGCTCCAATTCTGCGATTGGAAGTCACCGTAAGTTGGACTGACCTGCATAACGAGAGCGGACTGGTTAGTGAACCGCACCGTGGCACAGTCACCGAGCCCACGGAGCTGCGCCGACGGCAGTTGTTCTCTTAAAGCGGGCGGATCTGTTGCTGTCGATCTGTTGATGCCGATGGTGGCTTCCAAGATGTCCCGAGGAACGGCAGTTCGCGTTCCAAGGGTGATTCTTCCTGGTGCGGGAAAGATTGGCACGTGTCACCCTATCTCGTAGAGGGAAACTGGGCCCGACGATGCACCCGACGACGCAGGAAGCAGTAGGCTTGCGATAATGCTGAAGACTGTCTGCATAACGAGAGCGAACTGGTTAGGGGACTGTACCGTGACACAGTCACCAAGCCCATGCTACATATTGTGACGAAGAATACGAAGCTGGCTGTGGCGCGGAACGGAACAATCGTGCTACGCCAGTGGCAATAAAAAAATCTTTTGCAATCGTTCATTGCGCCTCATTCCTCGGCTGGCCGCCACGTAACAATATATTTAACTTGGCCAGAACTGCTTCAGTCAGTCTTTGAGTTCAGGCACCTTCTTAAACGCATGTTGCAACCAAGTTAGACTACGCATATGCATGCATAAAATATGGTTTTCCACCCAATTCGCCACTGAGGCCAGAACCCGAAATCAATCCTCATTTTGCCCTTCTTGTTCAGTGTAGGGTAGCATTTTATTTCATACTAGTCAATATCTTCTCCTGGTTTCCTTAACTTTAAGTTCATTACAGTAGTGTTGAAATCTGGGTTAGTTGGTACATGTTCAGGAGTAAAACCAGTCAAAAGACGGGACACAGCGAAGAGACGAGGCACACACACGACTGGACTAGCAACTGTGCTTGTTAGAAGAAAACAGACTCCCAGGAAAAGTGACAAAGTTTGCGCAGCTCAGTTAACAACAATCTAAGTCTAAAGATAAGCTGTAATCTAACGCCGTTGCGAAAGGAAGCTAAGTTCCTTCTGTATGAGGTAGATAGAAGGACTGCTGATACAATCATCTCCTTGAATAATAATGAGGAACGCTTCGAGGATTTCGCGCTCAACTTTTCCCTTGCCTCTGCCGACAATACTAATATTGGAAAATAGCGGGTAGCAACCGCATTCCCGCCAATGTCGAGGCAAGTTAGCGGCGTCAGTAGGGGACAGAGAGTTGTGGTGTTCTCTTAGTCTGTCATTAATGCATCGGCCTGTTTGCCCAATATACACTTTTTCGCAGGTCAACGGAATTTTGTAAATCATATCTGCGGCACAGTTGACGTAGCGGTTTTCATGTTGCGTCGAACAAAACGGCCGATAAGTCCTGCCACGTGCAACACGTCAGCACAGGCGTGAAAGCTTGCAGGGAGCTGAAAACACAACATTGACGCCCCGCTTTCCGGCGACCTTTTTGATGGTGTGGGCGACTTTATGCACATAAGGCATGACTTCAAAATTTCTCTTTTCCACTGTCTTTGGGTCAACCCTTTTGACGTCTGGAACCTTTATCTTTTGCAAGAGCGTTTCGGACACTACCCTCAAAAGTTCTTTTGGAAAACCGGCCGCCTCCAAACGTTCATACTGGTTATCGAAGCTAGTCTTCATGCTGTGGTGGCAACTCTTTTGCAGTGCATTACGGAAGCAGTTAGTAGCAATCCCCCTCTTGACAATCTTGGAATGAGCTGACGAGTACAGTAATAAGGACTTTTTAGTTCTAGGCATGAAGCACCAGCAAACATGGCCATCGTCACGAAATGTTAATTGAAGTTATAAAAATCTAGTCGAGTGGTTAGCGGGTAGTTCATATGTAAAACTGAGGGCACTCGAGCAAGCTTTAATAGCTGTCAAAATCTGGTTTACAACCACATGCAATGAATCACTGGGTGAAAGATTCAAAAGAATCAGGGAATCATCAACATATCTAAAAATTCTGCACACATGTTTGTCAAAAAGAACGACTTGCAACGTGTTGTCAAACTTTGCTAAAAATATATGGCACAGTACTGGTGCTACGCTTGCCCCAATACAGATTCCTTTTTTCTCGACGTACATGCATCCTTAAAATCAACAACTGTGGAAGAAAGATAAATCGTTAACAGCTCAAGGAACGTATGCACAGAAACGCCACAAGCATTTTGAAACGCGACTTGACCCTGCTGTTCAATCAGCTCACGCACCGCAACAAATCGATCACCATTGGGGATGCTGTAAAACAAGTCCTCAATGTCAATGGAAAACGCACTGTTGGCTCCAGGGATGCCTTTGTTCAGAACTTCTATCACTGCAGCCGCGCTCGCAACACAGTAAGGGGGTCAATTTTGTTTTTTCAGCTCCCTGCAAGCTTTCACGCCTGTGCTCACGTGTTGCACGGGGCAGGACTTATCGGCCGGTTTGTTCGACGCAACATGAAAACCGCTACGTCAACAGTGCCACAGGTGTGGTTTACAAAATTCCGTTGACCTGCGAAAAAGTGTACATTGGGCAAACAGGCCGATGCATTAATGACAGACTAAGAGAACACCACAACTCTCTGTCCCCTACTGACGGCGCTAACTTGCCTCGACATTGCCGGGAATGCGGTTGCTACCCGCTATTTTCCAATGTTAGTATTGTCGGCAGAGGCAAGGGAAAAGTTGAGCGCGAAATCCTAGAAGCGTCCCTCATTAGTATTCAATGAGATGATTGTATCAGCAGTCCTTCTATCTACCTCATGCAGAAGGAACTTAGCTTCCTTTCGCAACGGCGTTAGATTACAGCTTATCCTTAGACGTAGATTGTTGTTAACTGAGCTGCGCATACTTTGCCACTTTTAATGGGAGTTTGTTTTCTTCTAACAAGCACAGTTGCTAGTTCAGGCGTGTGTGTGCCTCGTCTCTTCGCTGTGTCCCGTCTTTCGACTGGTTTTACTCCTGAACATTAACTTCATATTTGTGGCACTAAACGGTTAAGCCATATATCATCATCATCATCATCATCATCATAGAAGATGATGATGATGATGATGATGATGATATATGGCTTAACCGTTTAGTGCCACAAATATGATGGAAGAAAAAACACTATTACCTTCACATAATATCAGCTAATGTAGCAACCTTCTTACACCGATATAAAAAATTTCTAATGCCACTAAAATTTGATAAATATGTATACAGTCAATTTGCAAGTATTAAAAATGTGCAAAATCTGTGGGGCAATCCTTTATTGTCTAAAAGACCAGATTGAAGACCTCAAACACACTGTAAGGGTCAGAGACAGACAGCAGTTTATTTATATAACCAATGTATTCCCATTTCTCCCCCATTGTTCCTCAGCAATTGAGAGAGGAGGAATTGTTTAACGCTAGCAGAAGGCCGCGCACTCCCGCCGCCATTTCTTTCCATCCTAATTCGCCACCGTGATGGCAAGCATTCTAGTCGGAAAGCGCTGGCTACTGAGAGCATCCAAACAGCGTTCTTTGTATGCAAGCTCCATCTAGTGGTAAACACAGGGCACGGTAATGATTGCCGCGAATAAGCGACGCTGGCGTTAAAAGGTTCCTTCTTTAACAGCATTAAGCCCCACAAGGAATTGTAACCCAAACCGCTGGAAATACTAGGCACTGGAAAGCGTGACGATTGAATAAAATCTAACTTTTCTCTGATTGGTTATCGATTATTGCAAAAACGTAGCTGCTCCGTTCGAAATCAATAAAGGAGAGGAGCTGAACAACGTAGCTGATTTTCTACAGAAGCGCCTTGTTACTTGAAAGTCGCAGAAGCTAACAAATGCAGATAGTTTAAACAGAAAGGAAGTGTGCCATGATTGTAGCCAGAGTAGACATATGAGCAGCAGAGTTAGAATGAAGGGAGAATGAAGGAAGACTTAGAATGAAGGAAGAATGAAGGGAATCGCGTGGTAGGATTTCATTGATTGGTTACGGTTTCTTAATGCTCGTTCGGTTGCACTGGGACCAAAACGAATCACACCAGCAGCGAGAACCGAAATGAGTCAATAAAAACCGGCCACGCGATCTACTTTTTCTTCTGGCTCATCTCGCGGTTTGTGCATTGAGCGCTAGTGAGAAAGCCACATGAGACCTCTAGCGTACCGTGTGCCGTGTTACCGCTCCTGGAGTACAGAGAGCGCGACTGCAGATGCTCCTCTCCGCACCATAAAAACGCTACCTAAAAAATTTTTTAGCACATCGTAAACGCTTAGCGTGATACCTGAAGTCGTAGTCGCAACACGCCAGCGATTACACACTAAACACACATTTACGGAAACAGTGATTTAACAGACACGCAAACAGTTATCCCATGTTGTCCACATTTATTCCCTCAAAGGGAATTAAAAGCGATTTATAGACTGACTGTACACCCATCGCTTATTGAGGGAACATTTGCATAACAGGACGACTTTATTCCCATCCTGAACTGGTATTTTTTCGTCATATTGGCGAAAAATTATTTTTTGGAGGTTAGGTTCTGGGAGGACGTTCATGCGGGCTTGTCGATTTATGATCGAAGAATAGAAAAAAATGCGTAAAATGAAGAGGACGAAAGGCAAAGGAACAAACAGAACACTACGGGCGCAGACCGACAACTGTTTATTCACGGAAGCGGCAGCATAGGCGATAAAGGCTGAAACCCGGGCACGTGACCACGTTTGTCACTGGTTCAGGCATAGATAAATAAAGTTTCTCGAAAGCGCATGTATGTCGGCGCGATGCCGCCAAAATTTGTTGGCCACAGCACCGAGGGCAATCGCGTTTTCGAAATTTCAAAAACTGATATCAATATTGCCTGAGGTTGGCTACACGCCTAGCTATATTAATGAGCCTAAGAGGAATAGTTGAAAAGTCAACTATGCAATATTAGTTAACCAGCCTGCTAGTTAGCACACCTTAGCTGTATTCCGATGTACTACACCGCTGACACTGCTATGCCGAAAAAAGCGCTCTTCTAGCTGGAAAGGCCTATTTTTAAAAATTATCTAAATTCTTGGGTGAAACCCCCTGAGTTTGCAGAGTGGTTATGTTGTGAGGGATAAAAAATTGCCCAGATATGTAGGTGATTAGAGCTGTCTATCCGGGTGTGTATATTTATATTGCATACGCGTAAGACCCCTTACTGAAGCGTATTGCGTCCATGTATGCTATACCTAAAAAAATTTGAATGGCGCAAAGGAACAAAGTAAGCCAATGGGACTTTGTTCCTTTGCGCCATTTAAATTTATTATGAACCAACTAGCATATCAGCAAGTACTTACCATATACCTTCCTCGTCACTGTGGTGATGGTTTGCTTGCGCTTGATGTCGACCAGCCTGGAGGTGTGGCGTCATGCTTTTGCGTACGTTTGGATATGCAATGTTACGCGGTAGCTGAGGGTCTTTGCAAACTGGTGGCAGGTTGATGCGTCTGATGCCTGCTCTTTTCAGGATGTTGCATGACTCGCATCCTTGCCTGGTAGAGGACACGCGCTACTTGCATGTCTCTGTATCCTTGTGTTAGTTCCGCGTGAGTGTGAAAGACGCCAGTGTATCGAAGTCGCTGACTTCAGATGTAGACGGGCAGACCCATAGTGGCCTTGTGAAGGATATTGAGTGAAGATTAGAGTTTTATAGTTGCTGTTTGTGTTAAAGTGGCTCTGAAACACCTGCTGAGGAGAGCACATCAACTTGCTTAATCACTGCATTGTGTTGACATGAACACCTGAGCCGAATAATACACTTCACCAAGCAGCAGAGAACCCGCAATCACGCGTGAATGTTGGCGACCCCTTCCTGGAGACTTTTTCATGCTCGCACTCTCCTCCGTCGCTCGCAGCTACGTATACACATTGAGAGATGCTATTGGTTAGATTCTTTCAGACTTCAAGCAGCTACCAAGGCCGTGGCCAATAAACCGCGCAGCTCCGGCGGGTCAGGAAGCTCAACCCCGCAGGTGGGGCCGGCGGAGGAGCGCCGGCCTTCCAATGCACAAAAAGTGACAAGAGGAGAGGGAAAGGCGCGATGACGCTGAAATTCAAATTTAACCTACAGATAACTCTGTTTCTACAAAGCGCAATTTAAATTCTTCCTGGACAATATTCGTGAAGCGGCGTGCTTTAATGTCCCAAGCATACCAGCACTTTATTAGCGCCCCTTTCAGAGCCCCTTTAATGGGAGGTACGAGGTGGTGTACAAAAGTCTGCTATGCACACTGACGAGCTACGCTGCTTTTCTTCCCTAAGGCAATGTTCTAGACAGATAAATTTAAGACTCCTGTTCAGCGGAAAAGGCAGCATGTGCGTTGAGAAACCTACGTCATATCCTCTTTGCTTGACGTGCCAAACTGGCGCCGTAATGGGCGGCCGCCACAAAACCCCAGCCGTTTAGGCACGCTGCTGCTCCAACAAATAGCACTCGAGCACTACAAAGTTTCGTTTATGCGGGGCCTGCGCCACGGTGAAACGCTGTTTTGTGGTCATGTGATTGCGTGTGTAGTGCAGTGAGTACTGATCAGTATGTGCGCAAACAGAAGCGACATTTTGCGTGTAAACTGCAGTGGGATTGAGTTCGGCGACAAGAACTTGGAAACTGTGTTGCGATAATTGTGATAAATGTGTAAATCTGAATTAAGAACAGTGACTGCGTCTGAAGAGAAACCGCTGAAGGCATCCATTAACGCTATGGTTTAGTACTTTTAAAGGTAGAGCTTACGTTTTCTCCTAATTGTGTTGCTTAGGTTACACTGTATCGCCCGTGAGATTTCAGCAGTATTTTTCATCGCGTTCAACGGTAGAGTTTGCATTGTTGTTGTAGTGGACGGTGAATCAGAGCATTCTGCATGATGTCATCTTTGTTATTTGTTTCCCTACTGGTCTAAATTATATCACGGTGTTTTCTTTTGGTAGTGTGCTAGAGTCATCAGCGAGCAGCTCACCATGATGGCTGCCATATTTACTTAGACTCCGCTTGTTTCTCCATACTTTTCTGCTTCCTGGCGTACGATACCCTGCGTTTACCCTTAAATGAGCTCCGTAGACGCTGTTTGAGCCATCTGAGTGACTCCTGAAGTGCCGCTTCTGTCAATTACTGTTTTATTTTCCGGAAATTGGCAACAAATTGACACGGTGCATTATTCGAGTTTGCGCTGTTCTCGAGCGCGCTACTCCTTGAGGCGAGGAAGCTGAAGAAAACGGTGAAACAGCTGACTTTGAGCCCTTCGCCTCACCATGCTCTGTGGTCCTGCGTCCTTTCTGGTCCTTTGGTCCTGCCTGGTTCCGTAACAGGCGTTGAATACCGCACCCCGTGCTGAGGGCCCCACCACCAATCCAAGTGTCGAGTCCGCCGAAATCTCCTATCATCGAGATTACGCCTACCCACCTGGGTAGCCGAAGGATTCCAGGTCTTCAGCTGGAGTTTGGGCCTCTCCAATCATTCCGACCATACCGCGAGGACACAACCATCTGCGCCAGTACCACCTTCGTCCATCTCGCAAACCCCCATTAGAATGCACGCTGTCGTCGTCCAGATGGAGTAACATAACGTCCAGCATCGCGGTTACCTCGCCACCGTGAACTAGGTGGAACTGTGACATGTTGGTTGCTTTCTGTACCGCGGTATTGTGCGCGAAGGTTTCGTAGGGTAGCACTTCGTCCTAGGTTTTATGCGCGACGTCAACATACGTCGAGAGCATGTCAATGAGCGTTTTGTTCAGTCGTTCGATTAGCCCGTTCGTTTAAGGATGGTATGATTTTGTCCGCTGGTGGGTTATATGTCTGCGCAGCAATATCTGATGCTGCAACTCAGCCGTGAATGCGGTACCCCGGAGGGTTATTGGGATTTCCGGGGCGCCATGACGCAGAACAATGTGATGGACGAATACTTTTGCAACATGCATGGCTGTGCCGCTTGGCTAAGCTGAGGTTTCCGCGTATCGGGCGAGGTAGTCCGTTGCAACGATAACCCAATAATTACCCGAGTCTGAAAGTCGAAAGGGCATGTCCATGCCGATCTGCTTGAAGGGCCAATCTCCCCTGCCTCGACTTTGGTTCTATGGGTTAAAAAACTCAGGGGGTATAACGATCAGATAAGTCCTATTGCGTGCGAGGAAATTTTTCTTCACTAGAACATCGTCGCGAATGCATAACGGCGGCAGAGTGCGCTTCAAAGCTCTCGGGGCAGTCGTGCTTGCACCGTTTAGAAAGTCCATAAAGTTATGAAGTTCAGCGTCGGCAGATTGCTGCTTGGTGAGGCACGCTGCTCTGATGGCGTTCAAAAGGATGACATAGTCGGTAGTGTCACCGGTGGGAAAATCTACAGGGTGCGCGAGAGGCAGTCGGCGACCGAGTGCTGGCGCTCAGACTTGTATGTGACAGTTATGTCGAATTCATCAAGTCGTAGGCTCCATCTCACAAGGCGTGCTGACGGGTTTTTGATGGTCGCCAGCCAACAAAGGGCATAATGGTGAGTGGCGCCATTGAAAGGTGGGAAGACCGGAATTTAGACGTCACCCATACAATGGCTACACATTCTTTCTCGGTGGCGGAATAGTTAGATTCGGCTTTAGTCACGGAACGGCTTGCGCAAGCGATGACAGGTTCGTGACTGCCCTGGATTTGGACCACGACGGCGCCCAGGTCTACGTTACTTGCGCGGTATGAAGCTCCGCGTCGCCGTTTTTGTTGAAGTGGGCCTGTACTGCAGTGCTTGTATGGTAGGTGCCGCTGGAGACTCGAACTGCTTTAATCTCCAGGGCTTGCCAAGTGAAAGCGGTATCTGTCCGTGTCACACGCGTCAAGGGCTCGGCGATTCCAGCGAAGTCTTTGAAAAAGCGCCGATTTTCCGTTCGCCGACGAGGGCTCAGCGAAAAGCTACTCTGCCTGTTTTTTGGACCGTACCGATTGATAAGGACAGTAAGCTGATCTGTCTGTGATAATTAAAGTCCTTGGCGTGTCCTTTCTTATGATTGAAGATAATGTTAGTGTTGTTGCAAGCTTTTGGTACGCTCGTGCTCATAAGGCATTGCGTATACAGGGTGTCTAATTTTTCTAGCACAATCTCCCCTGCCTCCTTCAAAAGATCGACTGTTACCTGATTCTCGCCAGCTGCTTTTCCCCTTTGCATTGCTCCTGAGGCTTTCGTTACTTCGTTTTTTGTTACTGACGGGATGACGCATTGCTGTGCGCTACTGTCTCTCTCATTAATGTTCTGAGTACATTTCAAGGCAGCGACATGCAGTCACTGGTGCTCACAGTTAAATACGCCCTGGTGGAATTAAACAAATCGAGTGAACCCAACTCGCTACTCATTAATACCGCAAAAAACAAGAGCTGCCCTTTTCCATCCACGACAGCGTGCGACACAAACTGCGACCTATTTCTTGGCAATAGCCGAATAACATTGCTTGAAACAATAAAACTCTAGATGTTTAACGCGAATTTGTCATGGGATGCCCACTTTGAACATGTCGAAGCATAACTTTCAAAAAGTGCAGAGAATACTCGCCAGATTTTGCTCTTTTATTTCTGTTTTCATAAAGATTATGATTTATAACGCCCTCTTTCTTTTCTAACTTAATTACTGTTTCTTTAGAATGGGGGAGTTCTAGAGACAGAAACGTTGGCAAAATATACCTTTTGCAAAAAATGGCAGTTCGCTCTATTGAAACGTGAATATTTATGCCCATACCCAGGGACTATTAAAACTCTTCAGTAGTGTCCCTGTATATAATATATATGAATATGGTTAAGTAATTTAACAAGACCTGCTGACGGGCTAGATGGTGCATTGCAGATTTATGGTCCGTGTCTTCCTCTACCAGCCCGTGTCTTCCTCTGCTCTTGTGTGTGTTGACCTGTGCGCTTATTATTCCGTTAATGGTTAAGTAATGGGTATAAAAAGTCTGTGAATGATAATCAGGTTCTGTTTTTTGCAGTTCGGCGATTAAAAGGCAAATGTTCCCACTTAACAAACTTTGACTTTAAGAATTCTGGCATGTTCCAAGTTCCAGAACTCAACTTGGGCACTAGATGTGTTATACTATGCCGCGACATTTTAGTGCCTTATATTCCAGCAACGTACAGGTGGAAAAATCGAGCTCCCGTTCCATCAAAGCCAGGTTCCTGTCGTTGCTCATTAAATACGAATGGCGGAAGGGTGAATGGCGAATAGCTTGTGTATTTGTTTGGTCTCTTGCTATTGTTGCTCATGTATGAAATATATTTGTTATTATTTTATTTGCTGTGTGCTGCTGTATGTCATGTATAATGTATCCTGTATGCTATGTTGCTCCTGTACTATTATCAAATATCAGAGAAGGAATTGATATGTTAATAGCTCAGTTTGCTGTATGTTCGCTGTATACCATCTACTGGGGGGCTCGCGTTGTCTTCAGGCGGAAATCGTTCGGTTTTTGCCTGAGCCTGCCCACATCTGTATGGTGTAAACAAAAATGAAATGAATGATTGAATTGGCTACTGTAAAGATTTGTGTAGAACTCTTCGGCTACTTTTATTATCTTATCCTTATTGCTAATGACATTGCACTCCTTATCTCTTAACGCATACATCTGCTTTTTACCTACCCCTATTTTCCTCTTTAGGGTTAGACGCTCTCATGCTTTGGCATTTTTTAATCAGATCTGTCTTCTCCTGAGATAGCTTGCCGGTATCATGTCGAGCCATCCTACCGCCTACTTCTACGGCGCACTGCGTAGTGATAGCCGTGAGATTATCGTTCATTGTTTGAACATTATATCGTCTTCCTCAGTTAAAGCGGGATATCTGTTCTGTAGCGAAATCCTGAATTCCTCTACTTTTGCTCTTACCGCTAACTCGTTTATATGCTTCCGCTTCTTTAGTTTCTTTCGTTCTGTCTTCAAATCACGCTAACTCGTGACCTTACCGCTCTGTGGCCAATACAACGCACCTTTTTCTCAAACAGCACAACCTGCATAATGCCATGGTGAGCGCATAGCATGAACTCTAGTTCATTTTTAGCCACACCATTGGGGCTGTTCCAGGATCATTTCCTGTTCTCTCGTTTGCGGAAGAAGGTACTCTTGATCCCTAAATTATTTATACCTGTAAATTCTACTAATAACTTTCCCCTGCTATTCCTAGAACCTATCCCATAGTCACCTAACTGTTGGTCGCTAGCCTCCTTCTACTAAGGTAATCGTTGATACAGTCAGGGCAACCTTGGAATTCAATCAAACAAATGATCAGGCAGGCTTTCGTAATAGTTATTCCACAATAGATCATATTCGCACTATCATTCAGGTGATAGAGAAATTCGCTGAATATAACCAACCACTATATATAGCTTTCATAGATTATGAGAAAGCATTTAACTCAGTGGAAACCTCAGCAGTGATACGGGCATTGCGGAATCAGGGTGTAGATGGGTCTTAGGTCAAAATACTGGAAGATATATATAAGAACTGTACAGCTACCATAGCCCCCCATAAAAATTCGAATAAGGAACGGCGTCAGGCAAGGACACACGATCTTGCCAATGGTATTCACCGCATGTTTACAGGAGGTATTCCGAGGCCTGAATTGGGAGCAGTTGGGGATAAGAGTTAATGGAGAATACCTAAATAATCTGCGATTGACAGATCACATTGGATTGCTAAAGTTTCTCAGGAGATGAACTGCAAAGCTTGATCAGTGATTTCAGAACGTTTCAGAACGTTTATTCACGCAGAAATTGATACACAAAATGCTGTGTAGTCATCTGGATCCTTAGCCGCTATGGCTAGTGATGGATCCATTACAAACATTGTCAGAGTTAAACAATCACTATATGGAGCATTGCTATGAGCAACAACACGTGTTTAGCTTGGTGCATCAGATTGCTTGTTAAGGTAGTGGCGTTTTAGTTTAGAAACAAAGTTGGACGTGTATTTCATGTAATACGGCACGGTATTCCATATTTTAGCCCGGATAAAAGAAATTGAGCGCCGCCCGTATATGTTGTGAGCTATGGGTAAATTAAAATTATTGTGCTGTGCCTGCCTAGTGTCACGTTTGGGAGAGATGAATATCGAGAAGGATGTGGAGAGTTCGTGCTAATTATCTGGCGGACTAAAATGGCCGTTTTGTACTCACGTACATTGGTGAAGGGCATTATGTTTAATTCATCAAAAAGAGGTTTGGATGGTATTGCTCTCGGTGCATATGATATTATTCTGACAGCCCTTTTCTGGAGAGTGCTAACTTTTGCTAAGTAAGATGCGAAGGTGAAACCCCAGGGTTCAATGCAGTATATTAAATGGTTATGGAAAACGCTGAAATATATCATTCGTAGTGTGTTCTTGTCAAAATGTTTTTGTGCTTTAATTAGTGCATAGCACCCAGAGGTTAACTTTTTGCATATGTTTTCTATATGAGGTGCCCGGTGTAGATTCTCATCAAGAGTTACTCCTAAATATTTGTAGCTTTGAACCCGTTCAATTGGTAATCCATCGAGATGCAGACTACATTCTACGGGGGTAGATTTACGACGGGAGGTGAAAGCAATGAACTTTGTTTTTTTAACATTTAGCGCTAGTTTGTTAGTGCTAAACCAATTTGCTGCTTTTTGGAGGCTATCATTTGCAAGTCATTCAGCCTTTTCTGCCGACTGATGAGGTATTAGTAGAGCTGTGTCATCTGCGTACATGACTGCTTGTCCATGCTCAATGAAAAGAGGAAAATCATTTATAAAGAGGGAAAAAAGCAGGGGGCCAAGTACTGACCCTTGCGGAACTCCTGTCCTAACTTCCCCCATTGAAGATCTTTGATCTGAGATTTGCACGAATTGCATGCGGTTAGTTAGGTAGCTACGGAAAAAATTGCTGGCTGGTCCTCGAAATCCATAACTTTCAAGTTTCTGTAACAAAATGTCATGTTTAACAGTGTCGAATGCTTTTTAATGTCAAGGAATATGCCTATAATAATCTTGTTTGAATTTAAAGCCCGGTTAATTATTTCTGTTGCTGAGTGTACTGCTGAGCCTGTAGAATGACCTCTGCGGAAACCATGCTGTTCTCTGGCTAAGATGCCATATTTTTCAACAAAATCCTGTATTCTCTTAGCTATTAGTTTTTCGAAGAGCGTATTAATGCAACTTAGTATGGTGATTGGACGGTAATTTTCTACATCATTGGGATTCTCGTTTTTGTAGATCGGTACAACTCTCCCAATCTTGAGAGTTTCAGGATAGATACCCGATAAAAAAGCCTGATTAAATATTTTTTCCAGTGGAAGGCACAAAATATGAATGTTGTCCTTAATGATGTTCACTGATATTTCGTCATGACCCATAGCTTTATTAAGCGACATCTGGCGGACGACAGCAACAATTTCGGCAGCTGTTATCTCTGTGTAAGCAAAAGTATTAGAGCACGGAGTTGGCAAAACAGTACAAGAGTTGATTTGCAAGGTGGCAGCTATACTATTACCTATGTTAAGAAAAAAATGGTTGAACGTTGAAGCAAGACATGCTAGGTCAGAGTTGAAGGCAGTGAGCTCTGGCAAAATACTACATTTCTCGAGGGATCTAGTAATGGAAGCGATTATCCGCCATATTTCTTTTGAGTTACCTTGGGCTTTCTTAACCAGGTTGCTATAATACTGTTTTTTTCGCCTCCGCATCATAGAAAGTGACATATTCCGTATGCTTCTGTACTTTTCCTTGTAATAATTGTTGTTTGGATTTTTCATCAACTTAGTATGCCAATGCTCTTTTAGTCTGATTATGGAGAGTATTTCTTCATTCATCCAAGGACAAATAGGTGAATGAAGGCGCCATGCTCTGCGAGAGTTGTATTGCTTTTGGACGCAACATGATGAAAGCAGCGTGCTGAATGCATTATATGCTTTGTTGGCGTCATCAAAATCGATGCTTGAAAAGTCTTTTTCTTGGATAGAAATTTTTGTTGCCTCATAGTCCCATCTAGGTGACATATGAGTGTTGTCCTTGGAATGATGTACAGCTATTGTAGGAGCGATAAGAAAGGTCGGGAAATGGTCTGTAATGTTATATTTTATCACACCAAATTTCAAGGGGCTGACATCCAAATTTGATAATATGTGATCTATTGTAGATGATGATGTTGGCGTTATTCTGGTTGGACTTGCTATATGGTTTTGAAAGCCGTAGGATGACAAAAGATTTACGTATTCACTACTAGATGAAACAGCTGTGTTGATGTTAACGTCGCCACAAATAACCGCCTTTTTTTCCTTATTTGTGAGGCTGTACAGTGCCTCTTCTAGTTTGTCCAAAAATGGCTGAGTTCTAGACATGGGTGGACGGTACATGACACCAATAACCATGTTGTTCCCTAGTTCTATAAAGAGCATTTCGTAGTTACCCATACTGGTCTCTGTAATGTCCAGTAATTTTTTGTAAGTGATTTCCGATGACAGGTAAAAAGCTACACCACCGCCTCTAGAACCAGCCGCTCTCGGCAAGGACACAAATTTATAACCAGGTAGATTCAGAGATTCGTCTCCTTTAAGCCACGTTTCTGAAATTGCTATGACGTCATATCGCATATCGCCAGAGCAAAACGTTGGTCAATAAATTGATATGAAGAAGACTAAAGTGATGTTCACTAGTCTTGGAATTGAACAGGAGTCTACGATTGGTAGCGAGATACAAGAAGTGGTAAAAGAATAAGTCTACTTAGGGCAGGTAGTGGCTCCTGGTGCGCATCATGAGAAGAAAATAACTAGAATAAGAATGAGGTGGGGTGCATATGGCAGGTTGTCTCAGATCGTGAATGGCAGTTTACCTATATCCCTGAAGAGAAAAGTATACAATAGGTTTATATTACCGGTACTCACCTACGGGGCAGGAACGTGGAAGCTAACGAAAAGGGTTGAGCTTCATTTAAGGAAAACGCAGTGAGCTATGGAAAGAAATAGGATAGGTGCAGCGTAAAGAGACCGGAAAGTGGCAGATTGGGTAAGGGAAAAAACGCCTGTTAATGACATCTTAGTCAAAATCAAGAGGAAGAAATAGGCTTTGGCATGGCATGTAGTGCGAAGGCAAGATAACTGCTGGTCTTCAAGGGTAACGGAGTGGATTCCAAAGGAAGGCAAGCGTAGCAGGTGGCGGCAGAAGGTTAGATGGGCGCATGAGATTAAGTTTTCGGGCATACGGTGGGCGCAGCTGGCAAAAGACAGGGTGAATTGGAGAGACATATGAGAGAAGTCTTTGTCTTGCAGTGGGCGTAGTCAAGCTGATGTTGATGATGATGAGTGACAAGGCGAGTTGGCGACCTACTGCGAGGTCGTCCCAGATGAATTTCAAAAGTCCCGACGATCCGCGTTCCCTGATGAGTTCCACGTGCTCCGCCTAAAACCTTGTTACGATCGGCAGAGTTTTTTTTTTTTGTGTGGGCAGAAATAATCCTCCCGTGCCATTTGTTCTGAAGCCCACTCTTTGAGCGTTGGGACGATGGTTATTTTGTTGTTGTTGTTGTTGTTGTTATATTCTTATTTTCGATGGGGCCAATGACGCGGTGCATTCTTCGTCTTTGCAGTGCTCTCCAGTGCGCGTCTCCTAAGCACGTCTCCAGTGCGCGTCACGGACACCTACGCTCCCTACGCCTACCTAAACGCGACGCGCGCTTCGCCGTGTGGTCTTCTTCTACCGCTCAAGCTCCAGCATCTGAGATCCTGAGATACTGCTTCGTCACCGCCTGCCTGCTTCGTTTCCTGGTGGTGCCGGGCGTTGCTTTTTGGTAAGTCCGTTCCACGTTCGTGTGGTTTTCGCCAAATTTCAGGGTAGCTGCACTGACTTTCGGGATGTAAGGTTGCCGTCGTACTGTTCGTAGGCATATCTTTCACCTCCCCGGGAGTAGGCTGAAAAGCTTGGTTCGCCAGCCTGCCTGTAGGAAGCTTGCCTTTGATTTCATTTGGAAAGAATTGTGTCGAAGCAATTCCGCTGGCGCTTCTACCGATAGTCCAATCAATACTGAAAATGAATATTAAAACTATCGAGAAACAACTCAAGAGTGTAACTAATTATTATCTAGACATCTCTGAAGTGCGACCTTTAGGAAGGAGTGACAATTTTGTAAATGAGCAAAACATTTATTGTGTATAACAGCTTCGCTTCTCTTCCCGTTAAAGTCTTCATTCCAGAACAGACTGCGTGCACAAAAGGCATTGTACGTGGTGTTCACCTGTCATCTACCACCCAAAACATTTTGGGGGAATTTCAGTATCCCGGAGCGGGAGTTATTTCTGTATACCGCTGCTCTCGTGAGGTGGCTAGAGTGCGTGTTGCTAAGGGGTCAGTTGTAACAACTTTTGCTTGTCGCACACACCCCTCGGAGTAGAAAATTTGTCCAACTATCTATTGCGTGAACCTGTTGCATACACGTCGCCTGCAGTGTATCAACTTTTAGCGATTTCGACACAGTGGTATAGGCTGTAAATCAGCGACCTAATGCCGAGCGTGTGGTGAAGGCCACTCATTCGACCGCTGCACCGCTGGACAACCAAGCTGTTGCTTATGCAGTCGTGTCCGCAGCGCCGATGATGCCACTTGTGAAAAACGGTCACAGCAACATAGTTTATTGGAAGTAATTGAGCTGCATCTCTGCTCCCGAGCAGACACTCATCCACCCTTTAAGCGCAAAAAGCACTCTTACGTCAGCGTTGTGTGTTTTTCTGGTCCTGACCTCGAGGCTACATTGTCTGTCTCGGTTGTGTGAACCGTCAAAAAAGCACTTTGAGTTGTGGTCGAGCGCATGCTCAGCAGCTCACGCAAGCGTTGTCTGATATTGTTGCGAGTCAGGTTGTTTATCTACCTCAGCCTGTAGTGCCAGCAGCATCAACTTCACTTCACGCCTGTGCTGGAAGCTTAATTGGCACGTCATCACGCAAAGTGCTGTCTCACATGCCGCCTCTCGACAGCGTCCCTGTCAGTTTCTCTTGCAACAGTATTTGCACTAACGATGTGGAAATGGCATGCGCTACGCAGAAGCGTCATGCTTCTACCTCTCCCTCTAATTTCTCTGTTCCCGAAGTCAAGACTAAAAAAGGGCCTTCTAAAGTCTCTTCCAAGTCTTATAGGCTACAAGATGCTGTGACAGCCTTTATTCTGGATTATTTATTATGACAGGTGTAATAGTTCTCCAATAGAATTGCCGCTCTATTGCGTCTTCTCTTCTAGATTTCAAATTTCTTTTATTTTCTCCTAACCCAGACAATGTTTTTGCAAGAAACTGTAACCTCTGTAAAGTCATTTACATTAAAAGGTTTCGTGTTTTCCGAGCAGATGGCATAAATGGTTGGCTTAGATGGTTTAATGACCCTGATTTCTTCGAAATTGTGTCACTAAAAAAGTAATGCTTCCTGTCTGCGAGCTTTTAGCTGTAGGTCTCAGTTTTCCGCAATCCGCTACTGTCACATTCCCAAATGTCTATTTTCCAGCAGGAGCAGGCGGAGCAGACTATCTAGACACCTTAC
This sequence comes from Amblyomma americanum, assembly GCF_052857255.1. NCBI lineage: Eukaryota > Metazoa > Arthropoda > Arachnida > Ixodida > Ixodidae > Amblyomma > Amblyomma americanum. The sequence continues at coordinate 12,059,257 of NC_135505.1, read as the reverse complement.
TTGCTGATTTTAATAGGGTCATCATTGCAGGGGACTTCAACTCACCTCATGTCGTCTGTGGTTCCTACCTTGACTCACATGGACAGAAGGCATGGATGTCGGCAAATGATGTGCGCTGCTGCAATTCTCAGGCCATAACCGTCATACGTAGAAATTCGCGTTCAGTCCTCAATTTGTCCTTGGCAGCAAGAGGAGTAGGTATAGGGGCATGGTCTACAGTTGTCTGCGGTACATTAGTGACCACTTTCCAACTACTTTCACATCTTGATGAGCCCACTCCGAGGTCATCGTTCTGGCCGAAAATTAGTTACTCTTGGAGCCTACAAATCTTCTTTTCGCGCCTCTCTTACATCTGATCCTTGCTCATGTAAGTCCGACAAGAGCCAGCGAGTGTTTTCTTCAGTTTTGAAGGCTACGCAGACTTCCCAGTTAACTGTGCGGTCTGTTGTTTGCAATAAATCACTATCCCCATGGTGGAAGAATGCGGGTGAGGCAGCCTTCTGCTGCAGGAAAGCTGCATGGAGGAGCTTTTCGCATAATCAGAGTCCGCCAAATTGGATAAACTACAAAGTTGTCTAGGCCTCATTTAACAGAACCATAGCAAAACAAAAGCTTGATTTAAATCAAAATTTGTGTGCGTATTTGTCAAACCCAAACGATAAGAAGGCTTTGTGTCGTTTTATGCAACGGAGTGCGAACTACTCAGCCATGCAGTTAGCAAAGTCGGTTGGGCTGCCTCCACGTGAGGTAAAGATGAGTTAGAGCGAATGGCACAAGGACTCGCATCACAATTTCAGGAGTATCTTATAGTCCCTCTGTCTGTTCGCCCCTACCCCTGCTGAGACTATGTTGCGGTTGACAAATCAGAGTTACTCACTATTGTTTCTTCGATGCAATCCTCGGATCCGGGTTGGGATGGTGTCATGGTCAGTACGCTGAAAATCTTACCTCGAGAGTTCATTAAGAACTCCTAGATCTGGTCAATGCATCAATGGAAACTGCATAGCTGCCGCACTCCTGGAAAAAGGAGAAAATAATATTAACCGGAAAACATTCAAAGAAAGGATTTCATATTCACAATATTCGGCCGACAGCTCTAACATTCAGTTTGGTAACGCTCATAGAAAGAATTGTGCACAGCCACTTATCAAAGCATGTTTCTGAAATCAACGCATTGAGCGTTGCCCGGATTGGCTTTCGCCGCACATTCTCCATATGATTTGAACATGTCGAATTAGAGAGCATAGTACGCCGTGCGAAGCGCAAGAACGAAGTATCAGCGTTAGTGGCGCTTGACATTGCCAAAGCATACGACTTTGTTGAGCATTCGATCCATCTCGCCAAATTGTCATTACTTCACCCGCTGTTCTACATTTATGCGTGGGTCCGCGAAAATCTAACAGGACGGCTGTTCTTTTGCACTCACGGCTCCTTCACCTAAGACAGCTATGCCCAGACCGGAGGTGTGCCACAAGGTTCTGTGCTCTCGCCACTTCTTTCCAATCTGCTGGTGTGCTACATTCCCGTACACACTGGCGTTACAGTTTATGTTTATGCAGATGACATAGCCTTCTTTGCTTTTGCAACAGACATTTATGCCTTATATCGTTCTCTCCATGCTTTTCTCAATGCACTCGATGCTTGGCTGGATAGCATTAATTTGGTATTAAATGTGCAAAATGTAGTCTGCTAGTTTTTCAATCCAACATTCATTTATATATACCGTTACACTATCGCTCGCACAACGTACCCAGGTAGAACCTTTGAGGTATCTAGGCGTTATTTATGATGCCACTATGTATTGGCGGCTCCACATCAAGACTAACGTTGAGAAAGGTGAGCGTGCACCTGGTAGGCTACTACGAACAAATATTAGGAAATTTGGCATGCACTGGGACACGAATCTATTTCCTTACAAAGCCTATGTCAGACCAATTTCGGAATATGGCTGCATACTCTTTTCAGGCTACCTAAATACAATCTTAATCCGCCTCTGCCTAAGTCACCCTCAACGAGTTTCCGCCGCAGTTCTGTACCTGGAGGCTCGTATTCCCGACGTTAATTCTCGTTTCCACTTTTTAACTGTCAGAATTTTTTTGCGGGCATTTGAGTCAGCTCCTGCAGTGGCTACATCTATTTTTGTTTCTCATCGAGCCCTCTTTCTCGCCCATCATTGGCGAAGGTTCGGCCTCTCTCAAGTTCTTTTTACTCAGAACCTTTTATCGAACGTTAGTGCGGATCTCAGGTTTCTATCTACAGTTGGTTACGCTATGTCCTCTGTGGATATTGCATTTTAACAAACTGTTACGTACTCAGCAGGCACTGAGCAAATCCGGGGGTCTATTTAAGACGTTTTGTGGCGGAGGTGGAGAGGTCAACGCGGCCAGGCCGACCAGCTTCTTTTTGCTTCGTCGTCAAAACCAAGCACGTTACACTTCTCCCTCCGCAGACGAAGCCTCCCACGGCTACCTAAGCAGTGCGCCGAGGGCAGAATCGTTTGAGCCGAGCAATATGCACCACCTGGGTCTTTAGTGAGCATCGGTCACTGTCTGTAAGGCGCGAGATGACGTAGTTCAAATCACTGATGCGCTCAAGCTCAAGCACAAAAAGGGGACAATGCTGTGGGACAGGTGCTTCCGACACAAGCCGCGTTTGCGGAGCGGCTTCCACAACCATACTTGATCGGCAGGGTCATAGGAATGGGCTGGCGGCGGATGTCATATAGGGGTTTAGAGCACAGCTGCGAGTGCAAAATGTGCAGGCGGGCGATTCGACGTGCTTCTTCAGCTCGGCAGAGTATTGCGGCGATGGGAGGCTCGTCGTGGATAGAAAAAGGAAGTATGGTATCGATGCAGCGGCGAACACGAGCGTACAGGAGGTAAAATGGGCTGTAGCCAGTTGTTTCATGTTGGGCAGTGTTATACGCATAAGTAATAAAAGGGAGGATGTCTTCTCAGTTCTCATGGTCACAGTCGAGGTACTTTGCCAACATAGTAGTGAGTGTGGTGGTTTGTGCGTTCGACGAGGCCGTTCGTTTGTGGGTGATTTGGTGACGAGTGACGAAAATTGCATTTGCAGCGACGAAGAAGTTCGACGACATCCGCAGTAATCTGGCACCCACGATCACTGATGATAACGCGAGGTGCGCCATTTGTCGGAGGATGAGAAAGCGCAGGAGAAATAGAGATATATCGGATGCAGTGGCGGAAGGTTTCCCAGTATCGTGTTAGGTGGTAAACGCACACGATAACCCAGCGGTTAACATTCGGAGATCGGGGAAAAGGGCCTAACCGGTCGATGCCCACTTGCTCAGATGGTGCAGTCAGAGGTTTGACAGCTGGCCTGGTGAACACGACGAAGGAACCTTAGGATAGAACGCTGGCAGCGTACACAGCTGGCTATGTATTGCATCTTTTGACGCATTTTGGGCCAGTAAAAATGTTCTTGTATGCGGTGAAAGGTCCGGACAACTCCCAAGTGGCCAGACGTGGCATCGTGGTGCTTCGGTTGAAGAACGGGGTTGCGAAGGATTTCCGGCACGACGAGAAGAAAGCGTGCACCGCCAGGAGTGAAATTCTTCTTGTATATTAAACCGGCGCGTGTACAGAAACGGGCTGCACGGAAATCACTGGCGGCGTCGAAGAGCGCCGTTAACGTCGTGCCCTTGCGTTGTTCAGTCTTAAACTGGTTAAGATCAGGAAACGTGGGTGATACAGACGCGAGGTAATCGTCGAAGTTGTTGCCTTCGCAATCAGTCGTTGGAAGCGGCAAGCGCGAGAGACAGTCGGCGTGTTGACGAGCGCTTTTGTACACGACTGTGAAGTTGAACTCTTCTTGTAGCCCCATGGGTCACGGAGGTTCACAAGCCAACAGAGCGATAGATGGCCGGTGACGATGGTGAAAGCATTTCCATAAAGATATGAACGAAAGCGTTGCACAGCAAAAACTACAGCGAGACACTCTTGCTCGGTAACTGGGTAATTGCTCTGCGACTCGCTCAGCGAACGGCAGGCATAAGCTATAACATGCTGATCTCCGCCGTGGCGCTAATCCGATGAGCACAGCGCCCACTCCGACACCACTGGCGTAGGTGTGAACTTCGATGGGAGTAGACTGGCAAAAATGGCACAGGATAGGGCCCGATGTCAGGAGAAATTTCAGACGGCAGAATGCAGAGTCACAGTGAGGGTCCACTGGAATGGCAAGTGTTTTTGTAGGAGACACGTGAGAGGAGAGGCAACGTCCGCAAACCGCGGAACGAAACGGCGAAAATAAGAGCACAGCCCTCAAAAGTTGCGAAGTTTATTGACTGGTTGCGGCGCTGTGAAGCTGGTGACAGCAAATTTCAGGGGATCCGGCCGGATACCGCCCTGAACAAACAAGTGAGCGAGGTTAATTACTTCGCGTTCGCCAAATAAAATCGGCACTTCTTAGAGCTGGGCACTAAGCCCGCTCTTTCGAAGCAGCCGAAGACGATAGCGAGGCGAATGTTATGTTCGATAAGTGTCTTCCCAGAGATCACATCATCATCGAAATCAAGACGAACAAATCTGCCACTTCATTCGGCGCAAAATAGTGTCCATAAATCTTTAAAACATGGCAGGTGCATTGCACAGTTCAAAAGGCATAACGTTAAACTCACACATTCCGTCAGGTGTGACAAATGCCCTCTTTTATTAGTGGTTCGGGTGCATGGGTAGTTGTCAGTACTTTGATCTCATATCAACCCTGGAAATTGTGGGGTGGAGTGAAGACAGTGGATGGAACCGTCTATGCGTGGGAGCGGGTGCACACCTTTTTTTTGTGCGACGGCATTTAGGCGATGATATTCTACACAGAATCGCCACTTATGGTCTTCTTTTTTACGAGGATGAGCTGCCCAAGGGCTTGAATATTACTGGACAACTCCTCGGTTTAACATGTCACGAGCTAGTTGGTCTAGTAGCTCACATTCGGCCGGTGATACGCGGTAAGGCTTCTGTCGTATTCTTGGTAAGGATTCTGTCGTCGGTACGTGTTCTGTCGGTATTTTTCAAAACTATGCAGCACACTTCTTGGCAAAATCAACTTTCAATGCACCTGTTGCCTGTAGTGTCTCTAATCTCATTCATTTCAGAATGTCTCGTTTTCAGCACTATCAGTATATAACTGCCACGTGCAACAATTCCTTGCTCTCTGTCGTTGACTGCCAACATCTCGTGTAGCGATGGAAGGCTCCTTAGTGTAAATCCCTGCGGTGTTAGGCAGCGATGACTCTCAGGCGGTGCAGGATCCCCCGCTTAAATCTTGGGCTTGGCAAAAGCACAACCGGCACTTCGTTAATTAACCACTTCTGCTTCATTGTGCAGTTCTTTGCCGCACCGCTGCCCGTACAGCAGCATTCATGCGAGTTTGCGTCGACGGAGCTGCTTATCACGTCAACCAAGGAAGCACAACTTTCAGCACGTGGTGAATGGTGTGAAATCATCGAGATCTTCACGCCAGTTGTCCCACCATCTGCACATGCGCCGAGATCGGCTAGGTCACAAGACATCGGACTATAAGATGCTTTAAAAGGGGGCGCAGCGGACGTCCAGTTCAGTGGGCTTGGCACCGGCACTAAGGGCACTTCGTTCTTGAACCACTTCTGCTTCATGGTGCAGGTTAGTACCAACCTGCCTGCTCCCTGCTATCGCAATAAACAATAGAGTTTTGCTGCTGCGGCCGTGCCCAAAGTGTGTTGGTGAGTTTCTAGCTGATGTACACTCCTTCAGGAAGAATCTACTAATGATTCTACTAATGATGCCGCGGTGGCTCAGTGGTTATGACGCTCGGCTGCTAACCCGAAAGACGTGGGTTCGATGCCGGCCGCGGCGGTCGAATTTCTATGAAGGCGAAATTCTAGAGGCCCGTGTGCTGTGCGATGTCAGTGCACGTTAAAGAACCCCAGGTGGTCGAAACTTCCGGAGCCCTCCACTACAGCATCCCTCATAGCCTGAGTCGCTTTGGGACGTTAAACCCCCATAAACCGATAGCCATAAACCGGAATCTACTAATATGAGCAGATGTTGAATCTAACCCCGGCTCAACGCAGGAATAAATGCTGTCGCAGCTTCTTTCAGGCCAGAAGACCATGGCTGCTTCTATAAATGCAAGCAAAGTGCACTTCACGAAAAACTTACTATCTTTACCGAGCTCATTACCAGTTTTGAAGTCCAAGTCACGGCTATAAACGCACTGAAAACACAGGTGATCTCAAACAGACAGTAAGTAAATCCTAAAAGAATTTTTCTTATATTCTCAACTTCTCTGGCACAATTTGAGATTTTAGAAAAAAACTTTGGCAGAACTCGTCTCAGGAAAGAGAAAAGGGTGCCAATGTTAAACCCATTTTCGATGAGTTAAGCTTAGATAACATCATGTATGCATGGACTCAAGAAGAAAACAGGCGCGTCAAATTCCTAGAAACAGTGAATGACGAGGAAAGCGGCGCGCAGACATTGCGAATTCTAAACATAACTTGCCGTAGTGTTTTGAACTGAAATGCGCAATTTGAGTCTCTACTATGTTCACAGAACGCGGATATCGGTCTCCTGTGTGAAACATGGTTGAGCACCAATATTTATGGCAGCGAGTTTGTACCAAAAAATTACAATGTGTTTCGCAAGCATCGCGACAGAAGGGTAGGTGGAGTAGCAGTTGTTTTCAAATCGTCCGTAAAACTCTTTAGAATGCCTGATATTCAGGACATAGAAAGTATACTTTGCAAGGTATATATTAACAAGGTTGGATACGTTTTCCTTATAGTGTATAGAGCTCCTAACTCTGCTGTTGCCGTTTTAAATAATCTAAAAGCGTATCTACAACTACATGTGAAACAAGAACATAGATTAATCCGAGCAGGAGATTTTAACCTACCAAACATTAACTGGGCCTCATTTACATCATTCTGCAACAGCGTTATTGTAGATGAAATGTTGGATATTGCCGTGACGTTTCAGATGTTGCAAATTGAAAGTAATTTTACTAAATTTCTACGCAATTCAAAACCATTTTTTGATTTGTTCTTTGCAAGCGGAGCAATAAGAGCTGATCTCACCTTTGACGTTGTGAGTGGCATCTCCGATCACGAAACAGTCATGAAAGGAAGCTAAGTTCCTTCTGTATGAGGTAGGTAGAAGGACTGCTGATACAATCATCTCCTTGAATACTAATGAGGAACGCTTCGAGGATTTCGCGCTCAACTTTTCCCTTGCCTCTGCCGACAATACTAACATTGGAAAATAGCGGGTAGCAACCGCATTCCCGGCAATGTCGAGGCAAGTTAGCGCCGTCAGTAGGGGACAGAGAGTTGTGGTGTTCTCTTAGTCTGTCATTAATGCATCGGCCTGTTTGCCCAATATACACTTTTTCACAGGTCAACGGAATTTTGTAAACCATACCTGTGGCACAGTTGACGTAGCGGTTTTCATGTTGCGTCGAACAAACCGGCCGATAAGTCCTGCCACGTGCCACACGTGAGCACAGGCGTGAAAGCTTGCAGGGAGCTGAAAACACAACATTGACGCCGTGCTTTCTGGAGACCTTTTTGATGGTGTGGGCTACTTTATGCACATAAGGCATGACTTCAATATTTCTCTTTTCCACTGTCTTTGGGTCAACCCTTTTGACGTCTCGAACCTTTATCTTTTGCAAGAGCGTTTCGGCCACTGCCCTCAGAAGTTCTTTTGGAAAACCGGCCGCCTCCAAACTTTCATACTAGTTATCGAAGCTAGTCTTCATGCTGTGGTGGCAACTCTTTTGCAGTGCATTACGGAAGCAGTTAGTAGCAATCCCCCTCTTGACAATCTTGGAATGAGCTGACGAGTACGGTAATAAGGAATTTTTAGTTCTAGGTATGAAGCACCAGCAAACATGGCCACCGTCACGAAATGTTAATCGAAGTTATAAAAATCTAGTCGAGTGGTTAGCGGGTAGTTCATTTGTAAAACTGAGGGCACTCGAGCAAGCTTTAAAAGCTGTCAAAATCTGGTTTACAACCACATGCAATGAGTCACGGTTCCAAATGAGTCACGGTTACTGGCTGCACGGTTCTCTGCGTGTTCTAAACCATCCGGTAATGTAATCATACTTGCATCCCACACCGCGCTAGCATGCACAAGAATAGGTCTAATGTTTATGAGGTACAACAATTAGTTCACATTTTTGGGGGCTTTATGCAAATTGCGCCGGAAGAAATTCAACCTTCCGAATGCTTTGCATATCACATATTCAATGTTGGTTTTCCGTGTTAGTTCTCTGAAATACACACCGAGTTACTTAAATTCATAAACTTTTTCTAAAGGAGTAGAATTTAAACCCTACACAGAGTTTGTTCGGTTACATATTCGCCTAAAAGCAAAATATTTAAATTTATTTGAATTCAGTGTCATTTTCAACTTGATGCACCAATGATGGATGCTGTCTAGATTTTGCTGCATGGTGCGAACAACATGGTCGGTGACTATTGGGCTTTACACGACAGAGTCGCTTGAGTACAAACGGATTTTTCAGGAACTGTTCTTGACAATATCAGTAATACATACTAAAAACACCACTGGCCCCAAATTCCAAAACTGACCCCTCAGGTACACCGGAAGTAATATCTGCAGAGTGGGATGTAACACCATTGATTACAACATATTGAAATCTATCGGAAAGGTTTCCGCGAATCTATGTATCTGCAGCATGGTCGATCCCGAGGGAAGCAAATTTATGCAATAAAAGGGCATGCTGTACGCAGTCAAACGCTTTTTTTAAAATCCAAATATATGTAGTCAACTTGACTTTCACGGTCATAACGCAAAATAATATGATTACTGAATTCCAACAACTGTATAGAACATGAATGCTGAGACCTGAAATCATGCTGTACATTAGCAAACAAGTTGCTATTTTCCAAGTGTTTTATATAACGGCATTGTAAATAATATGTTCTAGAATCTTGTAGTTTACGCTTGTGCGGAAAATTGGTTGGCAGCATCAAACCTCAGTTTTGCTGCAACTTGATAAATTGGGACAATGTTAGCTACTTTCAATTCTTTGAGAAGACGACCAGTCTAACGACTTGTTATACAGCGCAACCAAATAATGTGCTACCACCTCAGCGCATGCTTTCAGAACATCAGATAGAACTCGATCACGACCAGTAGCGATTTCAGCACTGAGCGATCGCAGTTGCTTCAAAATTCCATTATACGTAACTGTAATAGGTGACACAGGTACTGAAATTACTTGAATGGATTCAGGAAGTAATGCGCAAAAGGAAGCGCTAAAAACAGACAGAAAACAGCGGTCTAAACAAAAAGCTTTGTCGTAATCATCAGTGACGTCACCCCCATTAACCGGTATGTGTGGAACGCCAACCTGTTTCCTTCCATAAGATTTTGAAAACTCTAATAGCTCCTTAGGGTTGCGCTGAATTTTTTCAAAGAAAAAGAATTTATTTTTTTTTAATCTTTAATTTGGCTTTGATATCGCGCGAAAGGGCCTTCGTTGCTTGAAACGTACCTGAGCAACGCTTTATGAGTACGAGATGAGAAGGCGGGGCGGCTGGTTGGCCAGTGCACGGATATCCCTATCGAACCACGCCTTATTTCGCTCTTTGCAAGACACCACTTTTGACGGTACATGTATGTTAACAAGAAAAGACATGAGAGCGCGAAAATGGCAACACGGACGAGTAAGGGAACAGGACGAGTGCTGCACTTTCAACAGGATTTATTCAAGCAAGAGCGTTTATTTAGCCCCTGCCCTTATCCATGCTCTTAATCGCAGTTGAAAATCACCTCTCACAGATGTGCATCAAGAAACAGCATTTGACTGTGGCGAAGAACAACTGACGTGTCACTGATGCAATAATTACCTCGCATCTTGATATAGAAGGCTTCACGAGCTCACGTTTTGTCTTATCTCGGCTTTTCAGGAGCACCTTGCATTCCGATATGTCGAGGCTTGCAGGCTATACGCTTCTCTTTTGAGCAGGTTTGGCAGTGGTCAGGCAGATGGGTACCTTTCTTGTTTAATGAATTCTTGTGTTCAAGCAGGCGCTCATTAAGACACCGTCCGGTTTGTCCAATGTACACCTTGCCGCATGTAAGCGGGATCTCAAAAACCAAACCTTTCTTGCAACCAACATGTGGAGTTCGGTGTCTGATGGCGCACATTTCTACTTTTTTTCTCCCATTGCGAGAACACATTGCGGCGAGTTTTTGAGGCGCTGAAAATACCACATCGACGTCGTATTTATTGGCCACCTTCTTGAGGTTATGAGATGTGAGGTGTACGTAAGGTACAACTTTCGGCCTTGCCAGCTTTTTTCTTGAGGTCGGTTGTTTCCTTGCTGCCCTTCAGCTTTTTCAGCGAGGTCTGCGTCACGGAGAGAACCAGGCAAGCCGGGAAGCCTGCTTTCTGCAGCCTGGGCACCTGAGATTCAAAGCTGGCGTGCATCGCATGCTGGCAGGTCTTCCTTAATGCGCACGCTAAACATTGGGAAGCGACAGCCCTCTTAACAGTCTTTGAATTTGTTCGAATGAAATGACAACAAATCTTTCTTGATGCGCGTACAGTATCGCCAGAAAACATGTGAAGGATGAAAGGTTAGGGGGAGATGTAAAAACTGTAATTGGCTATTACTGCTAGCAGTTTGTGAGCGAAGGTGAGACCTATGCTGTTCCGGCCAAACGTACCTTAACATCAGCTACTTCTTTGTCGAAACTGAAATCGCTATCTGCCCAAAGGACCAGGTAATCGTCTACATATCTAACAACGTGGACTATACAATCCGTGTCAAGTGCTTCACTCAAGGAGCGGTCAATTTCAGATAAAAATATATTACAAAAGACCGGGGGACACACGAGCCAATGCAAATTCCCTTTTTCTAGATACGTTTGGTCACTAAAATCAATAAAAGTGGCCTTGAGATAAAACTCAAGTAATGACATGAAGTTGTTCACATTCAAACCAGTAGCGTTTTGAAAAGCCGTGGCTCCATTTCTGTGTATGTAATCACGCCCTGCAGAAAAGAGATGTCGATGTGGAACAGAGTAGAAAAGATCTACATCAATTGAAATACCAGACCTTATGTTCCTATTAGTCTGAAGCAAGGCTATCACATCATCAGAGTTCTTAGTTGCAAAAGGGTCTTCTACTTCCAGAGGTCTTCTACTTCCAGAGTCCTCAGGTTCTTGAGCAAAAATAGAATGATTTGTCGTTGCCAGGTTTCCTGTTCGCCTACAATAGTCCGGAAAGGTATTTCCCGCTTGTGTGCTTTCGCGGCGAAAAAAACCGAAAGGCTGTTCTTTCCAGACTTCCTGATGGCACTACCTAGATTGTGCAGCTGCAGTTCCCCACAAAACAACATTGCACCTTTTTTTATTTGCGTCGTTGTCACTTTCACGGACCTTGAATTCTTCTTGACTGCCTCTATTGCATTTTGGTTGTATAAACCTGACGGTAATAGAACAAGACCGCCTTCTTTGTCTCCCTGCACGAGCTGCAGGTCATTCGCTCTAAAAACGACACGACCTTCGCTGTGGGATCAGCTCAATGGCTGGGAGGATTTGGATACCTGACTAACCTGGTGAATGTGTCAATGCCGTCCAATAGGGACCTTTCCTGGTTTTCTTTTGTTGTTTTCTTAGCCAGTCGTCTGTTGAGGGCTATCCATTCGTGTGGCTTAAGTTTGGCTTGTACGCTGAATTTTGGGCCTTCCTTTAGCACTACCACTATTCCTTCAGGGAGTTGGGCTCCTCCCACGACTATCACATCACAGCGTCCGGGATCCTTGGTCTCCCCCTTCTTCAGTTGTTCCGATTGTCTCGATACATGGTTCATGAAGCACTTCCTCCAAAGCTCTGTTTATTAACGGCGATTAAGAGCATGAATAAGGGCAGGAGCTATATAAACGCTCTTCCTTGAATAAATCTTGTTGAAAGTGCAGCGCTCGTCCTGTTCCCTTACTCGTCCGTTTGCCATTTTTGCGATCTCATGTGTTTCACGAATGCATACCAAGCCCAATTGGAAGTACTTCTTAGCCATATTTCTTCTACATCGCGCTCTCTGTTTTGTGTTCAACCCTTGCCTTCCGATGTTCCCCTGCCCATCACAAACATCGTCACCTCAACATGCCAGGCCAGGCTACTTGGCTTCTACATGCGAAAAGGACTCGTACGTAGTGAAGTTACTGGTCTCTTTGGTCCTTTTAAACCCATCGTAGGCCACCCCAAACGTGTCTGCAAGACACTCCGCTCCGAACTGTGGTACCAAGGGAGGCTTCATCAAGATCTTCTACGAGCAGCATGCTACGCCCAAGACCAAGAATGGCTGGCGGCAATCAGACATCGAGAAAGCAAAAAGCTCGCAGCCAAGACAACAGAGCTTTGGTGGAAGTGCTCATGAACCAAGAATCGAGACAATTGGAACAACTGAAGAAGGGGAAGACCAAGGATTTCGGACGCCATGATGTGATAGTCTTGAGAGGAGCCCAATTTCCGGAAGGAATAGCGGCGGTCCTAAAGGAAGGCCCAAAATTCACCGTACTAGCCGAACTCAAGCCACACGAATGGCTAGTCCTCAACCGACGACTGGCCAATAAAACAACGGAAGAAAACCAGGAAAGGTACCTATTGGACGCGTTGACACCCTCACCAGGTCAGCCAGGGATCCAAACCCTCCCAGCCATTGAGCTGATCCCATAGAGAAGGTCGTGTCGTTTTTTAGAGCGAATGATCTGCAGCTCGTGCAGGCAGACAAAGAAGGCGGTTTTGTTATATTAACGTCCGGTTTATACAAGGAAAAGTCAATAGAAAAGTCAAGAAGAACTTCAGGTCCGTAAAAGTGAAAACGACGCAAATTAAAAAAGGTGCAGTGTCGTTTCGCGAGGAACTGCAGCTGCATAATCTAGCTAGTGCCATCAGCAAGTCAGAAAAGAACAGCCTTTCGGTTTTCCACCGCGAAAACACATAAGAGGGAAATACCTTTCCGGACTGTAGTAAGCGAAAAGCAAACCTGGCAAAGGCAAATCAGCCTATTTTTGCTGAAGCACCTGAACGCTCTGTAAGTTAAAGACCCTTTTGCAACTAAGAACTCTGATGATATGATAACCTTCCTTCAGACTAATAGGAACATAAGGTCTGGTATTTCAATTGATGTAGATCTTTTCTACTCTGCTCCACATCGACATCTCTTTTCTGCAGTGTGTAATTGCATAGATAGAAATGGAGCCACGGCTTTTCAAAACGCTGCCGGTTTGAATGTGAGAAACTTCATGTCATTACTTGAGTTTTATCTCAAGGCCACTTTTATTGATTTTGATGACCAAACGTATCTAGAAAAAAGAGCATTTGCATTGGCTCGTGTGTCTCCCGGTCCTTTGTAATATATCTTTATCTGAAATTGACCGCTCCTTGAGTGAAGCACTTGACACGGATTGTATAGTCTACGTTTATAGACATGTAGACGATTACCTGGTCGTTTTGGCAGATAGCGGTTTCAGTTTTGACGAAGCAGTAGCTCATGTTTTAGGTACGTTTGGTCGGAACAGCATGGGCCTCATCTTCACTCGCGAACTGCCTAGCAGTAATAATCAATCACAGTTTTTAGATATCACCCTTACCTTTCACCCTTCACATGTTTGCTGGCGATACTGTCCGCGCGCCAAGAAAGATTTGTTGTCATTTCATTCGAACCATTCAAAGACTGTTAAGAGGGCTATCGCTTCCCATTGCTAAGCGTCCGCACTAAAGAAGTCCTGCCATCATGTCATGCACGCCAGCTTTGCATCTCAGGTGTCCAGGCTGCAGCAAACTTCCCGGCTTGCCTGGTTCTCTGCGTGACGCAGACCTCGCTGAAAAAGCTGAAGGGCAGCAAGGAAAACAACCGAGCTCAAGAAAAAAAGCTGGCAAGGCGGGAATTTGTACCTTACGTACAGCTGACATATCATAACCTCAAGAAGGTGGCCAATAATTACGTCGTCGACGTGGTATTTTCAGCGCTTCGAAACTCGCCGGAATGTGTTCTCGCATTGGGAGAAAAAAGTGCAAGTGTGCGCCATCAGACACCGAACTCCACATGTTGATTGCAAGAAAGGTGTGGTGTACGAGTTCCCGCTTACATGTGTGCTTATGGCGCATAAGCGCACAAAAGACTTAGTAAAAGCGTCAGCAACACAGGCAAGCTTCTTCAGCACAATATCGGCTTCGCGCGGAGGATCCGAATTCACTCATTAAAACACCGCTTGGGACAGAGCGCTGGTAACTTGATAGCAAACAAGGTTACTTCCACAACAAAATAAAAGGTACCGGACACCGGACTCCGACCACGAATATAACGTCACTGAACTAAGAAGTTCTTTTTGTTGCCTTAGTGACATGGCGCATACCTACGACGGGGAATAGGCCAGGATTCACTGAGGACAGCCAGAAGAGGGAAAACTGGTGCCAAGCAAATGGATGTGCTTTGGGTAATATATGAGAATAATTAAAAGGGAATAAAAAAAAACCAGGAGAGAAGATCAAAGATTTGAATAGATGAAAATTACAAAAGATCTTTTAAAGGGGCTCTGAAAGGGGCGCTAATAAAGTGGTGGTATGTCTGGGATATTAAAGCACGCCGCTTCGCGAATATTGTCCAGGAAGAATGGAGGAAAAACGCTAAGGCACCCGTGTGCTGTGCGATTTCAGTGCACGTTAAAGATCCCCAGGTGGTCGAAATTATTCTGGAGCCCTCCACTAGAGCACCTCTTCTTCCTTTCTTCTTTCACTTCCTCCTTTATCACTTCCCTTACGGCGCGGTTAAGGTGTCCAACGATATATGAGACTATCTATTTCATCGCATCTATTTCAGCAAAGCCGGGAGTGATAAAACTCTATGTACAGCTCCCTCATTTTATTTCTACACGTTGTGATAATGCTTTTAAAGTGTGTGAAATCAAATGTCGAACTAACGTTAATCAGAATTCTTTCTTTTGGCATGTCATACCTAATCGAAACAAACTCTCCAAAAATGTCGTTCACTACACATCTGTGGAAGCGTTTCCTATTTTTATTCGTGCTTTGCTTCATAGAATCACTGACTCTTAACTTTATATCATTAATGTACGTGTGTGTGTGTGCCTGATTTTTCTCTATATGATATGGCTGTGCCTTGTGTTTGTTTTATGTGTCATCATCTGGATATAGCACTTATAACGCTTGATTTCGTTGTGCGTACCACTTCAAAAATGTCTTCGCGAGCTGCAGGTATCTGTGAATAAATTAATAAATAAAAGTGGCGCGGGAGGGAGTGCTCGCGCTAGGCCCGCCGCCATTTAAATTCATATTTAATCTCTCATCATTTCGTCCTGTTCTTTGGATTTCCATCCCATATCATTTGGTGTGAGGTGCTGGGAAACGTCGTCATCCTGGTCCCAGGAGCGCCGCAACCTTCTGTTCGCCTTTTCCGTCGGCTGAGGATGCCTGGGCTCCGCCGCTCGGATCAAACACAGCTCGACTTGACCAGAACTGATCAGTCACTTTCCCTCCACGCTGCCCCAGCCCCGGACACAAGACACAACGACCAGGGCCAGACGCGCTATGACCCGACGACGACACGAACCAAGACGGCACCCCCGCCCAAACTGCCCGGCGAGTCCATAAACCTTGATCATTGGCTCTGGGCGACCGACCAATGTACCTGAAGCTCCACCAAGATCAATGAGATTATCTAGTGAACGGTTCGTTCACTAGATAATCTCATTGAACTTGGTGGAAAACCTTTCATATTCTTCTATCCTTTCCGGCCATGCTCACCTTCACCTAACCCATCAGAATTCAAGCAATCAAACTGGGTGATCGCTCGGTTCCAATGTTACGAAGAAAACCAAGGAGCGACCAGTGGCGTGGGATGAAGCGCCCGTGCTAGGCCCGCAGCCAATTGAAATCATCAGTCATCATTTTTTATTCCGCCGCCGCCTTGAGCACCGCTTTCATTTCACCAGTATTAATAGCTTCTGATCCTCGGAAAAAAAAAGTAATCGCTGGCGCTCAAGGCAGCATTGTCGGGCCTCTACTTTTTAATTTATACATTAATGATACTGTTAATGAATGCCCTAATGTGAAATGTATTAAGTATGGAGATGATGTCTCACTTATTTTCTCGTCAGTCACAGGTGAAGAAGGCATCAACCAGGCAAACAGAACATTGAGGACACGGCACGAATGGTCACTTGCAAATCAGTTAAAAATTAATGCAACTAAGACAAAAGCTGTTATCTTGAGACCAAAAAATAAATGTATTACGACATAATGCGATCTTAGGCTTGGTTTGTAAAAAATTGCGGTTGTAGAAAATGTTAAAATTAGGGATAAATTTTAATTGTCAGCTCAGTTGGGACAATCATGTTGACGCTGTCATTAGTCCATTTTCTCGTGTCACGGGTATCATCAACAGGCATCGTCACATGCTTCCATACAGAGTTAAGCTTCTCATATATAACTCCCTATTTATGTCCCGCGTGAACTATGCTCACCTAGTTTGGGGTACAACTACAGTTGCAAATAAAAATGAAATATATATTCTACAGAAGAAGGCTCTGCGTGCCGTACTTAACGTCGGTTATGAAGTAAATATATGAGATCTATTCAACCAACTCAGTGCTGTAAAAATATTTCAAATGTACCATGTTAGGCTGGCTGAAAGGTACAAAAAGGAAATAAAACAAAATTTCAATCACATGAGCGACATGGCGTACCTTTCGCTTAAAGTACAAACTTACCCACCCCGACATAGCGAACTGTGGCACGTTCCAACATGCCGCACCAATGTATGGAACCCATAATCTAGCAAACACGTTACGCGGTCTTTTAAATAAGTTTCATGCTGCAAATGTTGACGTCTCCCGAGTGTGCCGAAGAGATATACAGAGTGTATGTGCTACATTTTAGATGGTAACATGCATATTTCACTGCTTCTTTCGAATTCTTTTCATGAAACGGCGTTCTTGAAGTAACCTCAGACGCGCTTTGTTTGCGATACTTTCTTTCTGTTCTTTTGTTTGTTATTATTGCTGTTTCATCCCCTATCTTGATTGCATATGTTGCTCTTCATGTTGCATGCTGCCCTGTGTGTAGGGGCCGAGGGGCACGTCAAGCTACATCTTACTGGCTTTTTTCCCTCGACCCTCTCTATGTCTACATGGAAAATAAAGAATTGAATTGAATTGAATTCTTTGGATTGCCAACCCGTATAATTATTGTAAAGATAAATACAGTTAATTACAACCACAAAGGAATATATATTGTCAGGAGATTAATGTTAAAGAGCAGGAATATATTTTCAGGCCTTTTTGTTACTTAATTTTGTTGCTCTAAATGCTTGCCGAGAAGAGCGTTTCTTCAGAAAAAATATTTTCTTTTAAATGCAAACAACATATGTGATTCAAAAAGCTTTTACTGAAATATACATGAAACGCCTAGCTCCTGTAATCTGTATAGATCACCAGAAGAAATTTCTGTTAATTTCATTAGCTTAGTCGTTCTCCACAGTGAGGCCACCTATGGCAGTGTGGGTAGTGGTATAAATACGTTCGCCGCACTGTATAGTTTAGGTATCTTTTCAAATTTCAAAAAGGCGCCTGATTCGATAAAGTATACAATTGTTTTCGCTAGATTTCCTTACTACGGCATAAAAGGCCTGCTGGTTAAGCTGCTGCTCAGATATTTATCGAATCGTATGCAGTTTGTCGCTATAAATACCACAATCTCGGATACAGGTTTGGACGAAAATTGGTGTTCCGCAAGGCTGAACTCTAGGCACAATATTAGTTGCTTACAAATGACGTTTTGTCTTCATGTAATACGTGGTACACCATTTTTTACTTATGCAATTATTTTTCTTATGAAGTCTTATCATTCCTTCTCGCTACCGAAAATGCCTGTATCCAGAATCTATTCCACTGGATTGATGGCAATAAGCATAGTTTAAACTTGAAGAAATAAAATATATTACATTTAGTCTCATCAATAAGCTGGTCAGCCCTTCGTGCACATTTAAATTTTACATGCAGTCTTTAGAAAGAGTACCCGAGAATAAAATTCTTGAGGTAACACTTCACCAACACCTTCCTGGACAGGTCATACGAATTCAATGAAAAGTAGCATTGCTCGATGTTAGGCTTGGTGAATAGAATTCGAGCTTACCTCCCAAAGAACCTTGAACATCAATCATATTCTGCTCTAATTCACGCCCGGTTACTTTACAGTCTACTTGTGTGCTGCGCTACCTCAAAAGTTGTATTTAGCGCACCAAAAAAGCTGATAAGCCTCTGCAACAAGGTGAATGCGAAAGGAAAGAGTGAAGAGCGCAAGAAATGTGTCATTGCTCATAGGGAAAGGTTCGTACCATGCCAGAAAGACATCCTCTATAAGATACCAACGTCATGCGGAAAACTATACATTAGCCAATCGGGTAGATGTGTCAACACGAGACTTCTAGAGCATAATAATGACTGCGACAAAATTAACCACCCCGGGAATCTGGCGCAACATTGCAGCAGGGGTAAGAAGAAATGCGAACCAATTTTCCACGAGACCACAATTGTAGGGAAACAGAAAGAAATGATTGAAAGGAAGATAGTCGAGGCGTTTTTAATCGAAAAGGCGGAAAATGGAACCTGTGTAAGCACTTCTTGTATTGCACTTACAAAAACTGAAATTGACATGATAAGTGCAGATGCTGTGTCGTGTTTGATGATGGGAAGGTTGCATTTTTCAAAAAACTGACGTTTCGTATATAAACGCATCTTCCGTAAGGAATAAACAGTTTGCGCTTGTGTCGTGTGTGTGTTTTCTTCTTGTGCCGCTTTTAGCGCATTCCTTCTCATAATGAACAACCAACTGGCTCCGGTAATAGCTTTGCTACCATGGGTGACGTAGGTATATGCATAAGTAAAATAAATAAAATCTGCATGAACTGTAAGAATGCTGCAGATTTTTTTCGATGGCGGGACATATCATATAGGCTCTTTCGTTTTATCAGTTTGTTTATTTATGCATTTTTATTTTCTGCCGAGCGAAATGTTTCCAGCTTCCTTTTAGTTAAGTTCAAGGTCACGTTGTTACCATTTACTGAATGCAGGGTGTTTTATTATTGTATGATTTGAATAATTTGTGCTGCTTGCGACGTTGCTGCTTTTTTCTTCATTAGACGATACCTATTCTGCCTTTTCTATTAAATTTTGCTTTATATGCAACTTGTGTTACCTTGAGGTCCTCAGTTACTTCAAAAGAATGTCCATGGCTCAATGTATATCAATTTTACACCTTTGATCAATAATGATTGTATATGATGCTCTTTTTGCTTTCTTTTTCCTGCAGCGCAAAGAAGGGTTGCGCAAAAGGAGCACTCACTTGAGAGAAAACGGGAGAACCGCAGTGTACCGCTACACTGAACCAACTCGCTCAACAACTCATCATGATGAACTACAGTTCTTGTTCTTGTTATTGTATTCGTTCGCGATGCTGTGTGAGTGGTGCTGCCTGTTTGTGCTGTAAGTTATTGCAGGGACAAGGACCAAGCAAGGCCATCACTGCTATCGCCTTTTACCTCTGCGCCATGACGGTACTTGTGTACTATTTAAAGCACAACAAACAAACGCACTGCAGGGCATTGACTGCAATATCAGGGAAACACTACTAAACCTAGAAAATATATTGCTAAAGCATACCTCACAATATAGCATGCGATAACTGGAAGTTACCGAACAGATAAGCCGAGTATTCGTTTATAACGGACTGGGAAAAATGGGCTTTCTTGGGTACAGAGCTTGCTACTACGGCGTAGTAAGAGCAGTGTTGGCGAACATCAGAAATCAGGTGGGATCGGCAGCCAACAATTCGACGCAAATATTTTTCTTGCCAAATCGGCGGGTCACAGAAATACCTGTCTTTTTTTTAAGTTTTCTGTCAGAGTGGTGTGTTTATGATTAGAAGGCGGTACCGAATTTAAAGAGGCCAACTTCTATTTGTCGTCAACGTCACCTTTAGGCCGCGTTATATGATTCTGTAAGGAAAACAATTTTGTGGTTTATTTGTTTATCTCCAAAAAATTATAAAATATTCTTACTAAACCATTCCCGGATGAGAGTTGTACCTAAGCAGGTAGTGTTCATAGCATCTCAAGGTCCATCTCCTTGCTCATAGTAACATTTGGCTCCCGGGTGTAAGCATTACCTGATATTGCCGCCGCCGAAGTGGCTCTGTGGTTATGGCGCTCGGCTGCTGTCCCAAACGACGCAAGTTCGACCCCGGCCGCGGTGGTCGGATTTCGATGGAGGCGAAACTCTAGAGACCCGTGTAGTGCGCGATGTCAGAGCACGTTAAAGAACCCCAGGTGGTCGAAATTTCCGGAGCATTTCACCACGGCGTCTCTCATAGCCTGAGTCGCTTTGGGACGTTAAGCCCTCATAAACCAAACCAAACCTATGTTTTTTGCCGACAGGAACCAGCGCACGAAGACAGAACGAGCGCAAAGGCAAGGAGGAGGACTGGACAGAGCACTGTCGTCGTCCTTGCTCCTACGCTCCGTTTTACCTTGGGGCCTGGTTCCTGTAGTCATGAAAAATAACCAACCAGTCCAGCAGCAAGCGTTGCTTAAAGATAATGTTTATTTTCAAGAGTGGAATTAGCCAGGCCACTTGGCTCAGGACACAGAAATAACAGTGTGACTAACAGGACAGTATGGAAGAGACAAACACGGCGCTCATTTTTATGTCTCTTCCTCATTGTCCCGTCTGTCGTGCTGTTATTTATGTGTTATTTATATTGCTTGCATGGGGACGTATTGTGCTAAAGTATTACTTTCTACAAACCACTACCATCGTAATGCGATGTAAGTGTTCAGAGTGCAATAAAATTGCACAATAATTACACTGAAATATTGGCGCTTCGAAATTGATGAAAATCATTATCCAATCAGCGCGCTACGTTGCTGGTTGTGGCACTTCATACTTAAAAAAAACGTAGCGCGCAAATGAAGGGACGAGGCAAGGCACAGAGAAGCGCTAATTACACTGCTGGCGCCTATTGCAACGTTAGCACAAGAATCAAAAGAACACGCAGAAACGCCTGATGAACTTGAAATACACTTTAGAATTCACTGGGTGTAAACATTTTACAATTCATACTTAAAACGAACTCATGGTGCGCAATTGAAGACGGGACGACAGGCAAGACACGGACAAGTGCTAATCCCAGTGTCACATATAATAGGAAGTTTGAAATAGACGTCTAAACTAAAGAAGTTTGGAGAAGACGACGAGGATGCCGATGAGCATGACATGTATTAACCCAAAAATAAAGAACGCACCATCCTTGTTTGCCCTCTACAGAATCCTGTAGTGGCCTCTCTAACTTGCCAGTTACAGCCAAAACAGCAGGTTCAATCCTGAAAATACCTAGGTGTCATTTATGACGAGAAACTCACCTGGCGACCCCGCATTGACCATGTCGCTGTGAAAGGGGCCCTTGCCGTGAGCATGTTACGTAGATTATGTAGGCACCGGTAAGGCATGCGAAGAGATGCGCTATTAATGATTTACAAAATATATGCCAGGCCAATTTTAGAATTCGGATCTGCGTTGTTTTAGGCTCGGCTGCATACAAACTTCGTCCTCTCGTCCTTTTGGAGAGGCAAGCACTTAGGATGTGCCTCAGCCTCCCAAAATGTTTGGCCACCAATGTGCTGTACCTTGAAGCCCGCGTTCCCCCTCTCTTATCTCGAATTCAATTTTTAACTGTGCAGACTTACCTAAGAATCTACGAATCTCATTTCCACCGTTCACAAAGCGCATTGTGTTCGCAGCCGACCTCCTTTTTTAGTGCCCTCTGGTCTCGTTTTCATACCCCACATGTAGTGTATGTGCAAAGATTACTTGAGCCTTTCGATGTGAAAATTTGACATCCTTCCTGCGCTATGCAGAGGGCCCGCTGTCCACATTGTTTTCGACGATATTTTCTCCAAAAATGCCAAACTTTTCCCACCCTGTATTCTAAACAGTCTACTAGAAGATCATCTAAGAACATATACCTACAAATATTGCAGTAGCAACCGACGCATCGCAGTGCAATAAAAAGGCAGGTGCGGGAATATTGTGTTCGCATTTAGACTGGTCCTTTTAACTGCGCCTTCAAGATTTCACCCCTATATTTAAAGCAGAGTTTCTGGCAGCAGTAGTTGCCCTGCGCAAGCTACACCCCTGTATTACCGCAGGGGTATTAATTACCGATTCTTTATCTCTGTGTTCGTCCCTCGCCGCTCATGTTGACGGTCCCATTTTCAACACTTTCTTGTCCCTGCTTCCTCCGCATTTGAGTCTTGTTCATTTAGTGTGGGTTCCCGGTCACAGCAGTGGGACGGTTAATAAGATTGCTGATACTCTCGCAAAGGCTTCCTTACGCGGCCACCTGTTGCCTATCATCCCGGCTACAGCCTAAATTACAACATCTAGGTTTCGGCGACGCAAGACACAACACTTGTAACATCGGCGGATTATCGGCAACTCAGATGTTTTTAGAACAGGCAAGTTTGTCTATCTTGGCAGCTTGAAGTATCTCTGACGAGGCTGCGGTGCCGCATCCCTCCTCTAAATTTATATTTACACAGGTCGGGTTTGGCGCTCTCTCCCCTTTGTGCATTTTGCCGTGAGGCTGAATCTATTGAGCATTTTTTGCTCTATTGTCGCCGTTACACGTCTTTGAAAAGAAGGTTGCTGGAGGAGCCCTTGCGGCCCCTTTGCCTTAGTTTAAGCAGCCCGCTCTTTCAATCATTTGGTACCGCCACATTTGGGTTCAGCCACATATCTGTACCGCTGTTCTAAATTTCCTGCTAGAATCTCGCCGACTGCCATGCTAATTGTCACAAAATTTTCTTTTCTGTCAATAATTACATTTTGACTTAGTAATTCTGTTTCAGTCCGTCTGTTTGATATTATTATTGTTATTAATATTACTTTCATTGTTACTACTAATTTTGGAATCAAAACCTTTATCCCTTTTGTGTTCATGAGAAAGAATCCTCCGGTGTTACTTTCCCGCGTGCTTTTCATTTTAATTACATGAGTACAGGTGAATTGCCACCCGATTCTTGGCCGGTCCTCCAGTGTGGGTATGTGCAATCTTTTGATAGGCTAACAACGACAACAACAAGAAAGAATATGAAGAAGTATTCGGTGAGGTGGGAAGAGATGATTGCTGGAGAAGAGCAGAAGACGACGACGACCAGGACGACGTGTATCATCGCGAATGTTATAAAAGCGAGAGGGATAGCATGGCACGGGGGGAAAACACAAGCGGAGGTTCCGGCGGGTCAGGAACACCTTGTATGAAAGAGAGCAACGCCGGCTACTGCTCCGGTGATCCCGAGTTCCACGGCGTCGCACCGTGGACTTGCTGCCGTTCCTAAGCCCGTTACGGGGATTTAACGCATGACGGAACCACCTGGTACCGCCAGGGTCGCCTCCAGCGCTGTTACCACCCATTCGGGGGGTGCTCACAACGCCAACATCTTCAGCATCACCTCCACGGGCACTTGGACCGGGAGCTTGTACGACGCAGCCAACGACGCCGCCAGCGACGCCTGCCTTAATAAACTCTTTGTTTTTGTGCTAGGTTTGTTTGTTTTGTGTGCTAGTGTTTGTGTCACATAGGGTGTATTAAATGTGCGCCTGTGTGGGTACACTTGTCGCCTAGCCAATTTTGTGGGCTCGAGTGCTCTCCGGGATCCGTGACACTCAGCGGATCTGCAACATGGAACACTAGATCCCTTTTCCATGCAGGAACTTTATTGCGCAAGGAGAGAGGTGAGTAGGGGAATAGGCGGGCCTCAGTGTCCTTACGGCGACGTAATGGTGGAATCTGTCTTGGAGGCGAAGCTGCTCCGGCGGCTGACAGACTCCGGGAGCTCGACCTTATCCATGGAGGTGAGGATGTCGCTCAGGGTGACTTTGAGCACACCGCTGCCGCCAGAATCCACAGCCCGGTCGTACACGTGCTCGCACACTGCCCGCGCGTTGCGCAGTGCGTCCGCCGCCAGCATGGCCAGGAAGGTGCTCGTGAATCCCTCAGTGCGCTTGGCAAGCAGCCTGCAATGCGAGTGCCATTTGCGCAACTACAAACGCCTATCCGCAGTAAGAAGCTAGTTAACGGAATCCCCTGAAGGTAAGTGCGCCAAATGATTGGCTTGAATGCCAAAATTTACACTCACCCGAAGAATCCTCAATGTAAAGTTATCCGCGCAGCGGCACGACAACCGCGTCTAAGCTTCCTTTCAAAAGGGGAATACAGGTCAGTGAGAGGGCGGAGAACAGCACTTGGTAAGCAAAACTACTGGAGAGGAAATGACTTGCTACTCCGTGGTCTCTGGACTCATAACACGAATTAACTTTTACATGAGCAAAAAGCGAGTAAGCTGTCTACCAGCGCGCACTTCCTTTTATGGCAGAGTATGCTGCCCAAGCTCCGAGCAAGATTTCCGTCCCTAAAAATACGAAATACTTAGGGTCAGCAACGAAAACAAATCCCCAAATCAAAACATGGATACTTAAAGCAATTACATTATTTTATCTGCACATTCAATGTCCTCTATTACCTGACCTCAAAACCTCCAGTGCTGCGTTTAAAAGACACTTCCAATTGCTAACTGCAGCAGATTACTGTGCTTTGCAGTGGTAATATGCCTCATTCGCTAATATGTGTTTAGTGATCGAAATCTACTTCGGGACTTGTGCAGCGGCTCTGCCCCTACAAGAGAGTGCAGTATAGGACAGCGCACTCTAATTTTGCTGTAATTTAGTTCAATTCGTGTTTAGAGTGTGTCGGCTACCTGTGGTTCAATTATTAGCTCTACTCCGCTACTTTTCTCAGGAAAAGTGTCCGTATCTTCACTCTTCTATTCCTCCTTGTGCACGTGCTTCCGTTAGGGCTAGCTCCAAAATAAAGTGCAATTCAATTAAGTTATATTTACTTTGGAATATTGTTCCATACTGATTCATAAGCGGCATCGTCTTTCTGATTCGGACAAAAACTACTAATAAAATGAATTATCGGCCCCTTTTCGTTATTACAGACTAGTAGTCATCTCCAGGTGCGTGAAGTATGGTGCAGGGAATGTACCCAGAGATCATTAGCTTTTCACGTCTTTAAGGGCACTACGTGTGTACAGCCTAGCAGTGCCGACGTCGTAGCATGTAAAGCAATACTGTCGTTGTCACGTGCTCTAAGGACAGGATGTTGCGCGCGTCAACATTTCTGCAGGAGAATAAACGAAAGATGTTACTGCCTTGCAAACAACGTAATGCTTCTTCTATAAATGCAAGTACAGGCCTGAACCCTTAAACGCACTCCTACATGCAACTGGCTTATAAGAGCAAGTTTTTCATCACACATTTGGTCAGCTAACTCCTAACTGCACTAATAGCCAGAATTGCACGGTCAGTTACAAAAGAAGCCTTATAATCATGTCTTGCACGGATACCAGCTAGAATTCCTATGGAACGTCGTACAGCGAGACCTCGCGAGAGTGGTGCGCGTTGCACTCCGTAGGCGATAGCTTTTCGATACCGTTCAACCAGTGACCTCTTACAGCGCGAGCCTCTCCCTTCTGCAGCCTGCGTAAGTTCACAAGCACCTTTAGGCTGAAGGGAAGTTGAATAATCAACAGTTCACCACACGCGCGCCAGAGAGCGGCGCACCGGTAGTCGTCGTCGGTGAGCGCGGGGCTTCGCACTAGCTGCCTGAGGAGGCGCAGCCGGTCGGCCTCCTGCGGCAAGGGCGCGAACAAGATGAGCTCGAACTGGCCGCGCACGTCGTCGTCAAGAAGCCATGGGTTGTTGATCACGCCCATTACAAGTACAGCGGGGCCTGCGCCCTTGGCCGGCGGCAGCCGAGACACGCGCTCCAACCAGGCACACTTGAGCGCGCGAAGCCGCTCCTGCGCCCCAGGACAACCGGCTCTCATACGGCCCTCGCATGTGTTGCCACAGAAGGTCCCAGCGTTAAAGCGCGCAGGAGCTCCAAGAGAAATCAGAAAGTGTGATGCCGATAAACGTCTGCTCTTTGCTTTACCGCCATGTAAGTCAAACACTTTCATGGGTCAAAACGTGACGTCAAAAAACTTGCGATGACCAATCGGGTGATTGCTCCCAAATCTTATAACGAAAATAAATTTGCTGCACTATAAGTGCCTGAGCGTTTTCCTTTTTGGGGGCAGTAACGGCTGCATAGCCGCCTTAGTCCTCCATAAATTCAGCAAAAAAAAAATTCCGGTAAAGAAGGGCGTCACGCAGGGAGAAACCATCTTGCCCATACTATTCATCATAAGATTATAGGAGATATTAACAGGCTTTGACTGGGGACAGTAGGGAGAAGAGTTACTAGAGGACACATCAGTAATGTGCGATTCGCTGATGACATTACCTTGCTGAGTCATCCAGGTGATGAATTGAGAAGCGTTATCAATGACTAGCACTGGCAGAGCAGAACTGCTGATCACAAAAGTATTATCCAGGAAGCCAAAATATTCTTCGGAACTATACTAGAGGGAGAATTAGCAGCACGGCACTCAAGATCCTCATTAGAGCTCTGCTCCCTGAGGGACGACCAATACACAACATAATCTGGATACCGAGTCACGCAGGGATCAGGGGCAACGAAGGGGCAGACAACCTAGCTCGAGGAATGACCAGCCGAGCAGGAACGTCATTAACCACGGAGGGGCCCCAGATTAATTGCGGGGACAGCCATTCGGAATCATTAAACCTATATAAGGGGCTAAGATTCCAATACCCCCCACCACATAAAGCATTATCCAAGGAGGAAGCCACAGGATGGCGAAGACTGCAAACAGGCTCCTTCCCAAACTTATACATATTAAACAAGATGTTCCCCACATAGTATAGCGCCAACTGTCCGTGGTGCGGAGCAAAGCCAACACTATATCATGTCACATGGGAGTGCGGAAGAAATCAAGCATTCCACAAACACAAAACACCAAGTGCGGAGCAATGGGAGAGCCGGCTCACCAGCTGCGAGCTAGGGGTCCAAAGGGCGCTCATAGCACACGCAAGCGAGGTGGCCCGACTCAGTGGAGTCCTGGACTAGGGGCTCAACCACGGCCAAGGAGGACCCAAGCTTCAAGACGAAGACTTCGTCCTCTACCGCTACTACATCCTAAAGGAACCAATAAAGTTTTTCATTCATTCATTCAGCCGCCTCGGAAGAGAACAGCAGTTAACAATTGGTAGCGAGGCATTGGATCATCATCATCATCATCAGCCTGGCTACGCCCACTGGAGGGCAAAGGCCTCTCCCATGTCTCTCCAATTAACCCTGCCTTTTGACAGCTGCGCCCACCGTATGCCCGGAAACTTCTTAACCTCATCCGCCCACCTAACTATCTGTCGCCCCCTTCTAAGCTTGCCTTCTCTTGGAATCCACTCCGTTACTCTAAAGGACCAGCTGTTATCTTGCCGTCGCATTTGATGTCCAGTCCGAGCCCATTTCTTCCTGTTGATTTCGAATAGGGCGTCATTAACCCGCGTTTGTTTCCTTACCAAATCCGCCCACTCCCGGTGTCCTAGCTTTAAACATATAATTTCTCTTTCCATAGCTCGCTGCGTTGTCCTTGAGTGGAACCCTTATTGTTAGCCTCTTATGTTTCAGCCCCATAGGTGAGTACCGGTATGATAGAGCTGTTGTATACTTTTCTCTTCAAGGATATCGGCAAACTGATTCATGATCTGAGGAACCTGCCATATTTGCTCCACAAAATTTTCATTTTTCTAGTTATTTCATTTTCATGATCTGGATAAGCGGTCAGTATAACTGCTCTAAGGAGCCAAATTCCATTACCACTTCCAGCACCTCGCTGCCAATTGTGAACTGCTCTTCCTTTGCTAGGCTGTTGTACATCACTTTACATTTCTGCATCTTAATTTTTAGACTTACCGTTTTGCTCTGCCAGTATAACTCATTGATCATTACTTGGAGTTCACTTCCTGAGTCGGCAAGGCAATGCCATCAGCGAATCGCAGATTGTTTAGGTATTGTCCATTAACACTTATTCACAACTCCTCCCAATTCTGGCCTCAGAATGCCTCCTCTAAAAAGGCGGTGAATAGCATTGGCGAGGTCGTGTCTCCTTGCGTCACGCCCTTCGATATTGGAATTTGATTAATTTGATTGTGTGAAAATGACTTATTGTGGAATGTCCGTTACGAAAGGTTTCCAGATCATTTGGTTGATTAAAGTGAAAGGTTACCCTTACTCTATCAGAGATTTCCTTAGTAAATACCTTGTAGGCAACGGACCGTAAGCTGATCGGTCTGTGATTTTTCAAGTCTTTGGCGTCTCCTTTCTTGTGAATGAAGATTATGATTGCGTTCTTCCAAGCTTCCGGTGCGGTCGAGGTCGCAAGGCATAGCGTATACAGGGCGGTTAGTTTTTCTAGCACAATCTTTTCTCCGTCCTTCAACAGATCTACTCTTACCTGATCCTCAACAGCTGCTTTTCCCCTTGGCACTGCTCGTAAGGCCTTCTTTACTTCCTCTGTCGTTAGTGGCTGGATGATTCATTGCTGTGCGCCAGTGTCTCTCTCATTAACGTGATGATTGCACTGGCTAGTGCATAGATTTGTGCAAAACTCCTCGGCTACTTTAACTATCTTATCCATATTGCTGACACTGCCCTCTTCGTCTCTTAAAATTTACATATGGTTTTTACGTATGCCTATTTTTTTCTTCCCCAATTTTAGGCTACCTCTGTTCTTTAGAGCATGCTCGATTCTCTCGATTTTAAAACTTTGTTATGTCAAAATACTGGAAGATATATATATAGCAACTGCACAGCTACCACGGTCCTCCATAAAGTCAGCAATAAAATTTCAATAGGGAAGGGCGTCAGGCAAGGAGACGTGATCTCGCCAATGCCATTCACCACCTGTTTACAGGAGGTGTTCCGAGGCCTGAATTAGGAACAGTTGGGAATAACAGTAAATGGAGAATACCTATCTAATCTGCGATTCGCTGATGACATTGCTTTGCTGAGTCACTCAGGAGGTGAACTGCAAATCATGATCAATGAGTTAGATTTGCAGAACAGAACACTCGGTCTAAAAAGTAACGTGCAGAAACCAAAATAATGTTCAAAAGTCTTGGGGGAAACAGCAGTTCACAACTGGCAGCGAAAGGCTGGAAGTGCTAAAGGAACACCTCTACTCCGGGCAGGTAGTGACAGCTGATCCGAACCATGAGAGGGAATTGACCAGAAGGATAAGAATGGGGTGGAGCGCATATGGCAAGTCTTCTAAGATCATGAATAGCAGTGCACCAATATCCCTCAAGAGAAAAATGTACAGCAGCTGTATCTTACTAGTACTCACCTACGGGAATGAAACGTGCAGGCTAAAGAAAAGGGTTCAGCTTAAGTTAAGGACCACGCAGCGAGCCATGGAAAGAAAAATTATAGGTGTAACGTTAAGAGGCCGTTAAGCGGGCAGAGTGGGTGAGGGCACAAACGCGGGTTAATGACATCCTAGCCGAAATCAAGAGGAAGAAAGGGGCTTCGGCAGGGCATGTAATGCGACGGCAAGATAACCGCTGCTCTTTAAGGGTAACGCAGTGGATTCCAAGAGAAAGTAAGTGTAGTGGGGGTGTCAGATGGTTAGGTGGGCGGATGAGATTAAGAGGTTTTAAGGCAAAGCGTGGATGCAGCTGCAAAGGACAGGGTTATTTGTAGAGACATGGGAGAGGCCTCTGCCTTGCAGTGGGTGTAGTCAGGCGGAGGATGTTTATGATGTAGGCTACCTTGCGCTTATTTATTAACTTCGATAGCTCTGCTAGTTCTATTCCGTCAGTGCGGTTAGACGCACTCATGCTTTGGCCTTTCTTTATCAGATCTTCGTCTCCTAAGATAGCTTGCCGGTATCCTGTCGAACCGTCCTACCGCCTACTTGTACTGCGCACTACGTAATGATAGCTGTCAGATTATCGTTCATTGCATGGACATAAAGATCGTCTTCCTCAGTTAAAGCCGAATATGTGTTTTGCAACGATATCCTGAATTCCTCTCTTTTCCCTCTTACCGCTAACACGTTTGTGGACTTCCTCTTCACTAGCTTCTTCCGTTCGCTCTTCATGTCTCAGTTAATTCCAGACCTTACCATTCTGTAATTGCTACAACGCACCTTTCGGAGGACGCCCACATTTCGAACGGTTCCAGATTGAGCACATTGTATGAGGTCGATTTCAATTTTTGTCTCTCTTCTTTGTGGAAGGAGGTATTCATGATACGTAATTTATTTCTACCTGCGAACTCTACTAATAACTCTCCCCAGCTATGGCTGCAACCTATCCCATGCATAGTCGCCTACTGCCTTGTCGCCAGCCTGCTTCTTGCCCACCTTAGCATTGAACTCATTCATCAGTACAGCAAACTGCGATTTTACTTCGTTCATTGCCGATTCCAAGTCTTCATAGAAGCTTTCAACAGATCTACACCACCATCAGCTTGTACCTCCTAATATTACAGTATTCTACGTTGCCGTCTATATTCTGATCAATGAGGAATCTCCAACCTAGTTCTTATTTATCCGCTAATCCGCGGTAGCGCAGTTTATGCCCGTACTTCGTCTTTCTTTGCGTCCGTATGTTTTTTCCCGCTTTTTGTCTTACAGTACTGTATACGCCTCACCTGTCGTCCTAAGTTCACTAAGCCCAGTGACATCCCATTTAAGACCCGCTAGTTCCTCGAACAGCACTGCTAGGCTAAGGTTATACAGCTAAATGTCGCCAGGTTCTGATTCCAATGGCTGCCTGTCCGGAGGAAGAGGTTCTTGGCACCCTCCGCTGCGTCACGGCGTCTGACCACCGCCGTGGTCAGTTGCTCCGCAGCCGCTGGGAACTGAGGGCCGAGGGTTAATGAATTGGTTTGTTCATAGAAGGTTGTGGCCAAGTTGTACATCAGGATGGCCAAATCTTGTTATGCATTTCTACCGACGCGCTGAGTTTTTTTTTTCAAACACGGTGGAGAATTGCGGGATTCGAACACCGGTCCTCTTGCACGCGAGGGGGACTCTTTACCTCTACGCCATCGCCAGCTTAGTAGCGAGGCACTGGAAGTGGTAAGAAAATGCGTATACTTAGGCGCATTTGGCAGGTTCTCTCAGATTATAAATGGCAGTTTAGCGATATGTCTCAAAGAAAGAAGTATATAACAACTGCATCTTACCAGTAGAGACAGAAACATGTAGGATAACGAAAAGGGATCATACTTAAACTCAGGACCCCAAAGCAAGTTAGGGAAAAGAAAATTATTGGTTTTAGTTTGGTTTTTTGAGCTTTAACCTTCCAATTAATTTTAGTTCGGTTTTATGAAGTTTAACGTTCCAAAGCGACGCAGACTACGGGGACGCCGTAGTGGAGTACTCCGGATAGTATCGACCACATGGGGTTTTTAACGTGCATGCACAATGGGAAGTACACGGGTGTCTTACAATTCGCCCCCCTCGAAATGTGTCCGCCACGGTCGAGATGGAACCCTCGCTTTGGCAAGACGGAAATTTGGGCGAGTTGGTAAGTGTTCATTTTAGCTCTCAGCGCAACACTAACAGGACACAAGACGAAGGACTAGCACAAACTTGTGCTAGTCCTTCGTCTTGTGTCTCGTTCGTGTTGCGCTGAGAGCGAAAATGAACCCTAGCTTTGAAGTTCAGCAGCCGAGCTCCATGACTACTGAGCCAACGCAGTGGCCGGAAAATTATAGGTGTGACGTTAGAAGACACGAAGATAACAGAGTGGGTCAGGCCACAAGCGCGGTTTAATGGCACTATTAGTGGAAATCAGGAAGGAAAAATGGGTTTGGGCAGGGCATGTGATGCGAAGGCAAAATAACGGTTGCTGGTCAGTGGTAACGGACTCTGTACTAAGAGAAGGGAACCGTAGCACAGGGCAGTAAACGCTTAGGTGAGCAGATGAGAATAAGAAGTTTGAGGGACTGAGGTGGCCGCAGCTTGCACAGAAAAGTTTTAATTGGAGAGGGATGGGAAAGGCTTGCAGCAACATAGCATAGTGGGCGAGTTGGTATTGCATCTTAAGGAACGAAACAGCGCTACTAAAACGAAGGACCAGAAAAAGAGATACACGGACACCCGCTGACTTACAACCGACTGTTTTAATCGGAAAACCACATATAAATAATCTGTAATCACTGCGTCACATACTCACGTCATCATCACGAACTTACTAACCTAAAAAGAAAGGGAACACTAAAGAAAAGTTGAGCAAGATAAAGAAGGCCCAAATATGCCTAAGCGTATAAGGTCCTGCCCGTCACGCTCTTCTGAGCCATGTTTTTCCGGTGCGCGAATTCTAACAAAAAGCAAAGATATAAAAGCCAGAGAGTTAATTCAAGCTTTTCTTATTGCAAAGAAAGGAAGCATGTACATCAGCGACACGCCCATATCTTTGTATAAGGCTGAGAATTTTTTCACTCGTACGCTATTATATCAACTTTGAAGATGATAGCATTCCTTGCGTGTACGATGGTGTGTATTTCTCCGTGTTGCCTTCAAATAAATCAGTTGCGAGTGGCGCTCCATCCCGTCTTTCTGCCTTGAGAAGAAAGGAAAATCTAAATCTTAGGCACCTACAGGCTTCCAAGCTGTTCCAACAGCTACAGAAGGGTGTGGAGTTCGTTACGTCACTCAATTTGTGCAGTGCAGAGTTGGAGTGGTGTACAGGATTCCGTTCTCGTGTTGCCATTTCTACGTGGGGTAAACAGGCAGGTGCCTCAAGGAACGCCTGTCAGAACACGCTAATTGTTTGGGAGGCTCTTGTTCGTCAAAGGTAGTTAATAATAAAAATAATATTAATAATTGGTTTTGGGGGAAAGGAAATGGCGCAGTATCTGTCTCATATATCGTTGGACACCTGAACCGCGCCGTAAGGGAAGGGATAAAGGAGGGAGTGAAAGAAGAGAGGAACAAATAGGTCCGTAGTGGAGGGCTACGGAATAATTTCGACCACCTGGGGATCTTTAACGTGCACTGACATCGCACAGCACACGGGCGCCTTAGCATTTTTCCTCCATAAAAACGCAGCCGCCGCGGTCGGGTTCGAACCCGGGAACTCAGGATCAGTAGTCGAGCGCCCTAACCACTGAGCCACCGCGGCGGTTGCACATTGCAAATCTTGCCTGTGCACACCGTACTTTGACAACACTGTTGTGCTGTATCGTCATAAAGAGCAAATAGTACGGGAAGTAGTAGAGGCTATATCTTCGCAGTAGGTGACTCGTGTGTGAGCAGCACTTCGATGGCCTTGTCTAAGCGTGAGATATGGCTGTTGGAGCAACGTGGGAGCCGGTAAGTGCTTAAGATTCAGCAATTGTTAATTTCCTTTTTTTTGGGCTTGTAAGTGTGTAATGATGACGTTAGAATGTGATGCAGTGGTTAGAGATTATATGTGATTTTTCGATTAAAACAGTCAGTTGTAAGTCAGCGCGTGTCCGTGTATCTTTTTTTCCGGTCCTTCGTTTTAGTTTCGTCGTTTCGTTCCTTAAGAGAAAGTCTTTTGTCCTGCAGAGGGCGTAGTCAGGCTGATGCTGATGACGATTATGAATACTGCGGAAAGCTATAAAAAGGTGTTATAAAACGTTCTACTTTGACCACGCTGCCTTGTGAAGCCTGACCACGAGGAATGCAAGACCTACCTGGTCCCTCGGAGACTTTGGGAGGCCGCAGAGGGCGTCCAGGTCATCGAAGCAGAGCACGCAAGGAGCCCGGCGCAGGGCGTCGTCGAACAGCAAGTGCACCAGCACGACGTCGCCGCGCAGACGACACCTGCGCGCCAACAACCGCCAGTTTCGGAGCAATAACGTTGCGAGTGAAACACCACACATGCACCGTCTGAACCGTAGCGGCAAAAAACAGCAACAAAAACTCACTAGATGGTTGGAGTTGCGCAGTTGAAGATTTCCATACACTGGTGGCGGTGAATTTAATAATGATTGTTCATTATTTCTTTCCTTCTCTGATACAGTGCGGGAGACGTCACTACAATGCCACTCGTGACGTCACTCTGTTCGGTCTACTCCGCGTGGCACATTGCCTTGACGCGTTGCAATGACGTCACTGCATTCTCCAATTAGCGGCGCTGTGTGAAACTCCTACGCCACACATCCGCGAAATGCTCCCGCGGGAACCGCATAAGAGCTGCAGCTGTGAAAGGTGAAGTATACGCGCTCTTGTCGCAGTCACCTATGGACGTCACTGGTTCTTTAGTGCACACTCCATTTTACTGGTTCTTGAAATAGGCAGGAAGCAAGAGATGCAAGGCGACGACTTACAGAGGTAAGCAGCCGGCTCTCTACTGCGTGAGGATTGTGCTCACTGTGTTCATTTTTCCAACGTGTTTTGTGAGACGGTGCAGGCGCGCGGTCCACGCATAAGCTTTCTCTATGCTAAAAAGGCAGAGACAATTGTTGATATACTTTTTTTTGCCGTCTACCCTTCTTTCATTGGCGATGCTCCATCTTTCCAGCATCAGCGGTTCGTCTGCTGAGATTATATGGTGCATCGCGGGGGTGTCTGTGATTTCCGTTGTAGTTCGGAACAGATTTGAAGTTCAGAGCAGCGCAAGACGCGGCCGCAGCGTAGGCGATTGTAAAAGCAATCAGAAGATTACCAACTAAGGATGAATGATTCTGGCATGGTCACTGGAAGTGAAGCGAAATTTCTAAAAAAATTTCTAATCCAAATGTTCTAAACTGGATTAAAAACTTTCTGTCAAATCGAACTCAGTACATTTCTGCTAACGACTGCTCATCTTCTCACCTTTCCAAAACATCGGGCGTACCCAGGGGATCGGTACTGGGACATCTTCTCTTCCTTATCTACATTAACGACCTACCTAAATGCATTTCCCATCCAGCTACCAGGTTTTTCGGAGATTACAGCGCTATTTATCGCAAAATAAGCAGACCTTACAAGCATATCTAATGGGTGCGATAAATGGTTCATGCGACTAAATGCTAACAAATGTAAGACAACACATGTATCGCGTCGCACTAACACCTCTGACAACACGCGCGCCTACTTTCTTCGTGACACTTCCCTTCAATCCGTCAGCTTATACAGATACCTAGTTGTTCATATTTCACGTAATCTATCATGGCGTATGCACGTTTAACACGTCACTAATAACGCTAACCGGGTTCTCGGGTACTTAAGTCGAAATTTCTTTCCTGCGCCTCTGCCGAAAAAACCAACACTCTACAAAACATTAGTGCGGCCAAAGCTAGAATATGTATGCGCAGTATGGGATACCAGCCAAATCACACTAATAAACACACTTGAATCCATTCGAAATCGCGCAGCACGTTTCATCTTATCTAACTATTCCCGTCACGCCAGCCTGACTTCCATGAAAAGCACCCTTGACCTGCCGGACCTTTCTTCGCGCCGTAAATGTTTTCGACTTTGTATTTTCCATAGAATGTATCATCACAGCCCTGTATTAAAGGAGCATCTTTTTTCTCGCCCATCATACATATCCTCCCGTTCTGACCACATGTTTAAAGTAGCTGTTCCATTTTTCAGAACAAAATTGTGTCCTGTTTCATTTATTCCCAAAACCAGCGCAGACTGCAACGACCTTCCTTCCTCCATCGCTGCCATTTCGGACAGTAACAATTTCAAGACAACTGTATTTTCTGCCGTTTCGTAAAATGATATTGTATAATACGCACTGTTTATGTTATGTACCATTACCACTCCTTTCTGTAATGCTTACGGGCCTGAAAAGTATTC
This sequence comes from Amblyomma americanum, assembly GCF_052857255.1. NCBI lineage: Eukaryota > Metazoa > Arthropoda > Arachnida > Ixodida > Ixodidae > Amblyomma > Amblyomma americanum. Next base: position 12,023,404 of record NC_135505.1, on the reverse strand, counting down.
GAAATAAATAAGGTGTGCCGAGCCTCGCGGTGGGCGTTATGCAAGCGCTTCATGAAGATCGATAGAGGAGGGCGTTACATATTTGGGGAAAGCCTTCATCTTGTACACAGTCCCCTTCCAGGATGGCTATGCAAGTTTTGAACATGAGTGTTGCTGACGTGACGCACACAAGCTGGAGCACAAGACTGTCAGCAACAAGAATGAGGAGGTATATGATAGAAAAGGCAAGGTAAAAAGGAGAGAGTGGTGTCTGCTGTGGCAACTGCAAGGTCCATCTATCGCTTAAAAAGCAAAAAAAATTTCTTTCGTGTTCTAAACAGTGGTAAATAAGACACTTATTCGCTCATTCCTTTGTTGTCAGGAGAGCAAGCTGCCGGGCTAGTTGGTGATGCATCTTGTTTAGAATGCGGCGCGAAAAACGGACCATAGATGGATTCATCATCATCATCATCATCATCATAAAAATCAGCCTTACTACACCCACTGCAGGGCAAAGGCCTCTCCCATGTCTCTCCAATTAACCCTATCCTTTGCCAGCTGCATCCACCCTTTGCCTGCAAACTTCTTAATCTCATCCGCCCACCTAACCTTCTGCCGTCCCCTGCTCCGCTTACTTTCTCTCGGAATCCACTCCGTTACCCTTAAGGACCAGCGGTTATCTTGCCTTCGCATTACATGCCCTACCCAAGCCCATTTCTTTCTCTTGATTTCGACTAGGATGTCATTAACCCGTGTTTGTTCCCTCACCCACTCTGCCCGCTTCCGATCTCTCAACGTTACACCTATCATTTTTCTTTCCATGGCTCGCTGCGTTGTCCTTAACTTAAGCTGAACTCTTTTCGTTAGCCTCCACGCTTCTGCCCCGTAGGTGAGTACCGGTAAGATTATGCTGTTGTACACTTTCCTCTTGAGGGAAATTGGTAAACTACCACTCATGATCTGCGAGAATTTGCCATATGTGCTCCACCCCATTCTTATCCTTCTAGTTATCTCCCTTTCATGATCCGGATCAGCTGTCACTACCTGCCCTAAGTAGACGTATTCCGTCACAATTTCTAGGCTCTCGTTGCCGATTGTGAACTGTTGTTCCCTTGCTAGGCTGTTGAACATTACCTTTGTTTTCTGCATGTTAATTTTTAGACCCATCGATCTGCTCTGCCTGTCTAACTCATTCATCATGATTTGCAGTTCACCTCCTGAGTGACTCAGCAAGGCAATGTCATCAGAAAATCGCAGATTATTTAGGTATTCTCCATTTATTCTTATTCCCAACTGTTCCCAATTCAGGCCTCGAAATACCTCCTGTAAACATGCGGTGAACAGCATTGGCGAGATCGTGTCTCCTTGCCTGACGCCCTTCCTTATTGGAATTTTATTGCTGACTTTATGGAGGACTATAGTAGCTGTGCAGTTGCTATATATATCTTCCAGTATTTTGACATAAGGCTCTTCTACCCCCTGATTACGCAATGCCTGTATGACTGCTGAGGTTTCCACTGAGTCGAATGCTTTCTCGTAATCAATGAAAGCTATAAATAGAGGTTGATTATCCTGGTTCAAATCCTGGTGCCGCGCAATTCTCCACCGGGTTTAAAAAAAAATCCGCGTGTCGATGGAATTGCATAACCATGCCTGGAGTGCGGCCTGATCTCGGTGACGAGAACCGGCAACGCACTCTCTCACCAGAGCAGGATTTGGCCACCCTGGTGTAGTACTTGGCCACAACCTTCTATGATCAAACCAATTAACCCTCGGCCCTCAGTCCCCAGCGGCTGCAGAGCAACTGACCACGGCGGCGGTCAGACCTGTGACGCAGCGGAGGGTGCAAGAATCTCTGGCTCCGGACAGGCCGCCATTGGAATCTGAATCTGGCAACGTTTAACGCTAGAACTTTAGCTAGTGAGGCTAGCCTAGCAGTGCTGTTTGAGGAACTAGCGGGAATTAAATGGGATGTGATAGGGCTTAGCGAAGTTAGGAGGACAGGTGAGGCGTATACAGTACTAAAGGACGGCCACATACTGTGCTATCGCGGGTTAGAGGATAGACGAGAACTAGGTGTGGGATTCCTCATTAATAAGGATATAGCTGGCAACGTAGAGGAGTTCTACAGTATTACCGAGAGGGTAGCAGCTATAGTAATTAGGCTAAATAGGAGGTACAAGCTGAAAGTGGTGCAGGCCTACGCACCCACATCCAGCCATGATGACCAGACCGTTGAAAGTTTCTATGAGGACGTAGAATCGGCAATGAATAAAGTAAAATCGCAGTACACGGTACTGATGGGCGACTTCAATGCGAAGGTGGGCAAGAAGCAGGCTGACGACCATGCTGTAGGTGACTATGGGATAGGTTCTAGAAATAGCAGGGGAGAGTTATTAGTCGAATTCGCGGATAGAAATAATTTACGGATCATGAATACCTTCTTCCGCAAACGAGAAAACAGGAAGTGGACCTGGAAGAGCCCCAATAGTGAGATTAAAAATGAAATCGACTTCATACTATGCGCTAAACCTGGCATCATTCAGGATGTGGCCGTCCTCGGAAAGGTGCGTTGTAGCGACCACAGAATGGTAAGGTCTAGAATTAGCTTAGACTTGAAGAGGGATCGGAAGAAGCTAGTGAAGAAGAAGACCATTAACGAGTTCGCCGTAAGAGGGAAAGCACAGGAGTTTAGGATAGCGCTGCAAAACAGATATTAGGCTTTAACTGAGGAAGATGATCTTGATGTTCATTCAATGCACGATAATCTGACAACAATAATGACGGAGTGCGCAGTAGAAGTAGGCGGTAGGACAGTTCGAAAGGATACCGGGAAGCTATCTCAGGTGACGAAAGATGTGATTAAGAAGCGCCAAAACATGAGGGCATCCAACTCTACCGATAGAATAGAACTAACGGAGCTATCAAAGTTAATAAATAAGCGCAAGGTAGCCGACATAAGGAAGTTTAATATGGAGAAAACCGAGCATGCTATAAAGAACGGAGGTAGCCTAAAAACAGTCAAGAGGAAACTAGGCATAGGTAAATCCCAGATGTATGCATTAAGAGACAAGCAGGGCAATGTCATTAGCAATATGGATAAGATAGTTAACGTAGCCGAAGAGTTCTACACAGACCTGTACAGTAGCCAATGTAATTAGAGCGTTAATGAGAAAGACAGCAGTGCAGAGCAATGCGTCATCCCGCCAGTAACGAAAGATGAAGTAAAGAAAGCCTTAGAAGCAATGAAAAGGGGAAAAGCAGCTGGGGAGGATCAGGTAAAAGCAGATCTGTTGAAGGATGGAGGGGACATCGTGCTAGAAAAACTAGCCACCCTGTATACGCAATGCCTTATGACCTCGACTGTACCAGAAGCTTGGAAGAATGCAAACAATATCTTAATTCATAAGAAGAGAGACGTCAAGGACTTGAAAAATTACAGGCCGATCAGCTTACTATCCGTTGCCTACAAAGTATTTACTAAGGTAATCGCTAATAGAGTGAGGGCAACGTTAGACTTTAATCAACCAAATGATCAGGCAGGCTTTCGTAAAGGATATTCCACAATAGATCATATTCACACTATGAATCAGGTGATAGAGAAATGCGCAGAATATAATCAACCTCTATGGATGGATTAGGGGACACAAAAAGACGTTCACGAGTGCTACTACCAACTGCTTATTCAATGCTGTAGTACAGGGGATATATAAGAAGGGAATGGTGCGCATGCGCGCAGAAAGGCACAAAGACCTCGCATCAGTCAAGCGAAGAAGTTAAACAAAAAACTAATCTAAAAAACCTCATTCAGCTGAATATACATGTACAGGCGTGTCACTGACATAACGTTCGGAGAGTTGTCTGATATAACAAGACTCAAGAATGAGCCTAGCTTTATTGTTACCGCTCTTGCCAAGAATCGTTGTCTTTTCTAATCTTCCCCTACACGTGCACGAGGCAAGGTGCCGCATGAGATTCACACTAGTGCCATTATTTTCTTTCGCATGCTCCAGTAGCCGGTCATTAATAACGCGGCCAGTTTGGCCAATGTATGAAGCCCGACATGAGAAGGGGATGGAGTACATCACACCTATTGGAAATTTAGCGTAGGCGATTCCATGTTTTTTGTTGCAGCCCCTGCCGGCACAACCAGTGATGCGAAGGCATGGCTTAGACAGCTTGTTGGGTGCTGAGAACGCCAAGGGCACATGGTGCCTGCCAGCCACTTTTTGCAGGTTGTGGGAGAGTTTGTGTACATAATAGACCACCACCAGCTTTGAGAGAGGGGGTTCAGATCTTTTCTGAGCGCCTTTTCTGGGCGCAGGAGTTGTTTCAGCGACAGCTGAAATAACCGGGCGAGGGAAGCCTGCTGTTAAAAGTCGCGAAACATGATAATTCAAACACTGTTGCACTTTATATGGGCAACATTTTTGAAGCGCAGGTTCCAGGCGAAGCGACGCAATATCTCGTTTTGTTACCTTGGAATGAGCCGACTCATAGCTGAGCAACTCTTGGTTCGCTCGGGGTGAGTACATCCAGCAAATATGGTCTCGGAAGACAGAACATAAGCTTGAGGTCTAAAAAACGCAACGCTTGACTTTCAGATGGATCATGGGTAAAAACTAAACCTTTCCCCAGTTGATTAAAAGTCGTTAAAACCAGTTACACGAAAACGGTTCCTTTCGCGTTTTACACCCACTGAACCCTGATGTACGATTTTCACAGTACCTATAAATCAATTAAAATTTTTTATTGCATGGTTTTAAGGTATTAGGCTTTGCCCAGACACAGAGAAAGAAAATTTACTACCAAAATAAAAACTGCAGGGTCGAAAGAGTTAAGAACGTTTTTTCCATGGTCAGAAACTCGTTTTTCCTTTGTTTTGACGATATAAAAATGTTCAAGGTTATACATTCTTTTCAAGACTGTTCGTCATTGCAATCGGACATATCTGCCTCCTCTAATTCGTGCTTGAAGAATGGGCTCCCTCTCAATTCATCCAAAACCAAAGTTGTCTCATTTACGCGTTTCAGTGGGCACAGCGGACCGCACATAGGCATGTTGCCTTACGCTTCGTTGTTCTGCTTTGCACAGGTTTTTCTGCTCGGTCCGTCCAAACTGCTTCTTCATCAGGATACCGCTACAGTCGACACGTGCCTTCAAGATTATTTGACAACAGATGCGGGAGATTTCATTTCCTGGCGGAGTGATTACCTTCTTCAAGCACCGCCCCCGTTCCATGTGACCTGCCCGGACCTTCGTTTAAAAGACCGACAGCCAGGCTTCAACTTCAGTGGGCACAGCGGACCGCACATAGGCATGTTGCCTTACGCTTCGTTGTTCTGCTTTGCACAGGTTTTTCTGCTCGGTCCGTCCAAACTGCTTCTTCATCAGGATACCGCTACAGTCGACACGTGCCTTCAAGATTATTTGACAACAGATGCGGGAGATTTCATTTCCTGGCGGAGTGATTACCTTCTTCAAGCACCGCCCCCGTTCCATGTGACCTGCCCGGACCTTCGTTTAAAAGACCGACAGCCAGGCTTCAACTTCAGTGGGCACAGCGGACCGCACATAGGCATGTTGCCTTACGCTTCGTTGTTCTGCTTTGCACAGGTTGGTTGTTATTCTACTACAATTAGAAGTGATTGCCGCGGTCTTTTGGTCCTGCCGTGCCCACAACGATGTGTCATCATTGCCCAAGACGTGTTTTGTGTTTGCGCGCTGCTTTTATGTGGTGACATTGAATGTAACCCTGGGCCTGATAATTCAAATGAGGACAGTACAGAACTATTAAAGCAGTTGCTTACAGCTCATTCCAAGTTAACAGCAGAGATTGTAGCCCTCAGAACACAACAAGTAGATTTGGAGAAAACAATATCTGACTTAAACTCTCGCTTTGCGGATTTTGAAAAACAAACAGAACGTATTGATAATATGGAACGCACAATTCACGCCTTGCAGTCGAAACTGGTCTATATGGAAGATTACAGTAGACGTTCCAATTTAGTCGTTTTTGGTGTAAACGAGGAACCAGATGAGACAGAATCTGATCTAAAACAGAAGGTTCTGACTGAAATTTTCTCGGAAACACTTGATGTCCATTGCACTTCTGTCGGTAGAATTCATCGTTTAGGAAAGAACACGGTCAACAGGCCTGTGATCATATTTTTTCAGGATTACAATGAAAAGCAAAAAGTCCTTAAAAACGCTCACAAGCTAAAAGGAAAAAAAGTATCTATTCAGAATGACTACTCAAAGGAAACCCTCAGGAAACGAAAACTATTATGGGATAGTACTAAAACTGAGAGAGACAAGAAAATGAAGGTGACCTTAATCAATGATAAATTGCTCGTTGCTGGCCAGATGTTTTCGTGGGATGATACCACTAGCGCAAGAGTGAAACTGCCATCGAGGAACACACGAAAAAGTGAATGACGTAGTGCGCGAATCAGAAGGAATTAAGACTTATTAACATTAATGCGCGGAGTATAATCAACAAAGCGAACAGCTTGAGGCACTCCTTCTTGGGTACAATCACATATCGTCATCATTACGGAGACATGGCTTCGCGATGAAATAGATAACAAAGACGTTTTCCTCCAACTTATCATATCTATCGGCGTGACAGATTAGCAAGAGGTGGTGGAGTGGCGGTTTTAGTTAAAAACAATATTCATGCGACTTTAACTCGGCAAATTGATGACCATGAAAGCATTTCCCTAAAGCTATCTTTTAGGGGCCGTTCCATTTTTCTATTTGCTGTTTACCGAGCTCCAGATTCCCCTCCTCAGTTTCTACGCGATTTGTCGGAACACATGTCATCATTCAAACATAAAAACGTAGTTCTTGTCGGTGATTTTAACTTACCTAACACTATTGGGAGTTGGCCTCATCTAATTCACGACATTGCGCAAATGCTGAGCACTTATTTGATATTATGCTGTGTCACCAATTTGAAACAGGTAGTCGGACAACCTACACGTATTCATGGCTCATCTGCTTCCATTCTTGACCTGATTTTTGTGAACCGCTCTTTTGAAATGTTTTCAGTTTCGATCCATCAAGACTATCTGATCATGAGTTGGTGTATTTCACTTGCGATTTCGTCGCTGATAAATGTGCCGTACCGTCCAAAACCGTACTTGTAAAGATTTCTCGCGTGCCAGGGATGAGAGTGTATTAGATTGTTTAGATCTGTGTCTCAGCACCTTTGTCGGACCTGACACATCTGATCTCTGGATCAAGTTTAAAGACATATGCACATATTGTATCAACCAATTTATTCCATCAAGAGCTAAAAAAAGTGGCAAATCTAATCCCTGGATTACGCGAGAAATCTTGCATCTCAAAAGAAAACTTAAACGCTTAAGAAGAGCCCGTGTCCCTCACAACATCATTCAAATGAAGCAGGCTTCTTTGAACAAAGCTGTTGCGGCTGCTAAGCGACATTACTTTCAAAACATTTTGCCGAATTTCATTCGTAACGCTCCTCAGAAATTTTGGAATTTTTTAAGCAAAGAAAAAAAATCCCTGCCTGCGATGATGCATGAGGGCACGTTGCTCACCAACAAAAAAGATATTGCTGACAAGTTCAATTCATATTTTCACAGTGTGTTTTCCCAATCTGCAAATAATTTCACAACTCGTGATTCTTGTTCCCAGCCTGTGCACGATCTCGTATCTCAACCTGGTATTTTTGCAATGCTTTTGAATCTTAAAACAAAAGCAACTCCTGGGCCTGACGAAATACCTAATTCATTTTTACATCGTTATGCTGAGATGGTTTCGCACTTTCTTGCTATCATTTTTCGTGCTTCTCTTTTGTCTTCAAGTCTACCAACCGATTGGAGGGTGGCCCGTGTCGTTCCCATACACAAAACAGGTGATACCGCATTCTTTAATAATTACCGTCCCATATCGTTGACCTCTTCATGCTGCAAGCTTCTTGAACATATCGTAGCCAATTACATTAAAACATTTCTCGATGACAACAACAAATTATCGGCTTTCCAGCATGGTTTCCGCAAAGGCTTTTCTACGGTCACCCAACTTTCATCCGTAATTCACAATTTCGCTCAAGTTCTGGACCATTCCGGCCAAATAGATGTCATATTTCTAGATTTTAAGAAAGCTTTTGATTTAGTTCCGCACAATAAGCTTATCCATAAACTAGAAACTATAGGTCTTCCTTCTTTTATTGTTAATTGGGTTGCGGCTTATTTATCTAACCGATTTCAATATGTTAGTATCGATGGTCATTGTTCTAACAAACTTCCAGTCACTTCTGGTGTCCCGCAAGGCAGTGTCCTTGGACCATTACTGTTTCTTATCTATATTAATAGCATTACAGACATCATCTCTCATCCTGTTCAAATTAGGTTGTTTGCCGACGATTGTGTTTTGTTTAATGAAGTTAAAGTTCAAGACGACCAGATTTTACTTAATCATAACCTACACAATGTTAGTGAATGGTGCGTTAAATGGGGGATGGAACTAAACGCTGACAAGACAGTATTTATGCGGATTACTAATAAAAGAAACAGTCATTTCTTTTCATATAATCTTCCCACTCGGCACCTTTCAGAAGTCAAAGAATACAAGTACCTAGGAGTAACACTAACGAATAATCTTAGTTGGAATAAACATACTGAAACCGTATGCTCTTCTTCATTTCGCAATCTCTGTTTTTCTAGGCACAAGTTAAAACAAGCTCCCCCTAACGTTAAGAAATTGGCATATTACACCATGATTAGACCAAAACTTGAGTATGCATGCACTGTTTGGGATCCTCACACAAAGACTAACATTAATGCCCTTGAAAGAATTCAGCGCAAAGCAGTTCGGTTTATATTTTCTAAATATCGCACCACTGACTCACCATGTGCTCTGTTGCTTCAACATAATATACAGTCCCTTGAAACTCGGCGTAGAATACTAAGGTTAAGATTTCTCTTTCTATTGAAAACTAACAAACTGTCAATGGCCCCCGATTTGTATCTCCAACCGATAACGTCCAGGTCAACAAGAAACAGGCACACTGAATCGTTAAAAACTTACTTTGCCAGAACTAACATATTCAAATTCTCTTTTTTTCCCCGCACCATTACCGAGTGGAATCAGTTACCACCATCATCAACAGTTGACGTTGATGCCATTGAACAGGCCGTTCACTGATTTTTGTTTTGTGCTTTTTTGTATTGTGTTTATTGTGCCCCTCCTGCCAGGGCCCTTCACTGGGCCTGCAGTATGTCCTAAATAAATAAATAAATAAATAAACGCACAACCTTCGTGAATGGTATGCTGTTGTCCAGGGTTGATGAAATTAATGACCTCGGCGTACTTTTCGATCGTAGAGTCAGCGTCTCCTCTCGTACTAAACGCATTGCTCTACGGGCTATGCGTACACTAGGTTTCATCTGCAGGCTTTAGAGAGCTCCGAGCCCAACTTCCTTTCTTAAAGCTCTACCTGTGCATATGTTTGCCGCTTTCGGAGTATCAGTTTGTTGTTTGGAGTGGCACTTGCAGGTCGAACTGTGACAAAATAGACAGAGTTCAGCTAAATTTTTTACGCATATTTCAAAATCAGTTGTCTTTGACAACTTCCAGCTGTCGTAACAGACGGGGTAACTCACCGCAGCTTGATTTTCTTAACTGCCGTCGTGTGAGGGCAGATATAATGTTCTTATATAAACTTTCTCGCGGTCACATTCTATGCCCTCAGCTCCTAGTGCGCATCCGTTCGCGTGTACCACGAAAGAGCATAAAGGAATTCGGACCATTCCAAGTTTCTGCGTTCCTACACTCCCTCTCCCGTCAGAATGCAAAAGTTGTTTAATTCTCTTTGCCCTCACCTTGATATGTTGGAAACTCTCTCTTCGCTTGTATTTCATGTCCGTAAGGTTCCACTCTGAGCACAGCTTTTTTCTTATACAACTCACCCTTTCAAACATTTTGTTTTTACTTCACCGGTGAATTTCCACCTGCATTGTTTAGGCTCGACTAACGCTAACCGTGACCTCTTTTGGAAAGAAAGTACGAAGGCAAAGGAGGAGGGTTGTCAGTTTTGTTAGTGGAAGGGAGGGAAAGTCTCCGTGAAAACTATACAGCGCCTCTTGCTCGGATAGGTAAACAAGTCGACCTGAAAAACATTGGCTACGTTTGTAACGCTTGTCTTGGTACATTTACTTTGAAGGGATATTCTACCCATTCCATTACACGAAACGGACGTCGTGGCGGCGGTATTGCTGTTTTTTTGAATGACAGTTGGGCTGTTTCTCCTGCAGAAGGTTGTTTTGAGCATGCTGAGTTTCTAATTCTCAAAGTCTGTAAAGAGTCATTTTCTGTGCATCTGTTATCTCTTTATCGACCGTCCTCCTCCAGACTTTCAGGGTTTCTTATTGAGCTTGAAGTAACTTCGTTGCGTTGGAGTGCCATGGACCAATTGTGTTTGAATGTTGACCTTAATACCAACATTTTATGCCCTACGAGAGTATCTGTCTGTGATTACCTATCCAAATTTTCTGCTAATGGCCTAGAATGTACAACTGGAGCTCCTACGAGAGCGGAATTAGTTTATAGCCGACTAGTGCAGTGATGCCTAGACCACATATCGGTCAGAGCTCCTGACTGCTTATTTCGGTCATGTAATATTTTACAAAGGATGCCGTCTTGCTTTTCCGAACGTGTTTGGAACCTCTAATACGGTAACTGCGTCTGGTCAACAGAAATGCCTTATCCTCATTGGCAATCAATCAACGCTTGATAATCTTCAGGAGAGGAAGCTGCCGGTCTTGTTGGTGACTCGTGTTGCGAAGGCAGCGTAAAAATACGGACTAGGGACTGAGTAGAGGACACAATTAGCGCTCGTGAACTTCTACTTGTGTCCTCTCGTGTCCCTCGTCCATATTTTTCCGCTGCCGTCGTCCCACCTAGATAATCTCATCGCTTAATTTATTTTGTTATTTTATTTAAAATACTCTGCAGTCAATTAAAATCAAGGAGGGAGGGCAATACAGGTCACAAGAAAATACATTTAAGCGCCACCATTGGCCAGCAATCACAAAATATAAAACGAACAGGGTGCAGTGCAAATACATGATATAAAGCAGAAAAGAGGAAAAATGAATAAGCAAAGCGTTCACTGTTGGGCGAGTTGGTATATGTTCAAGAAAAATGAAAACAGCGAAAAAAGACGCAGGTTCAGGAGACACACAGACACACAGTCTGTGTGTGCCTTCTCCCGGTCCTGCGACTTTTTTCGCTGTTTTTATTTGTCTTCAGTCAGCAAACAGTGACGCAAAAAATCAGCCCAGCGTTTTTCACACACCTTCTACAAAAACTGTTGCGTTATCACCAGAGAAAATCATCTTTTGAAAGTGCATTTCACTGGGTGACATTGCTTGGACAAAAGGAATTCTTAAATCTGTTAGTCTGTGCAAAGATTGGTTCCAGGTTGTGATGGTGGGAGTGCCTAGTTTGACGGGCTACACGTGGATGAATGAACAATTGTGGACTGATAACAAGTTGGTGATTGTTGAGCAGATACAGAAACCGCAGCCCGGAAATCATTCTTCTGCTTTCTAACGTCAAAACGTTGTTAGCACTCATGACAGACGATGGTGAATCTAATCTGCCATATGACTTGAATAGGAAACGAACTGCTTTTCTCTGTACTATCGGCGGTCGAGCTTATAGAAAAATTTATAAGGCGACCTGTTCTTCCTTTCCGGAACAAGTGTGGCTGTGAGCGATCGGAAGTAATAAAATGGAGATACACAAGCAATCAATATGAAACGAACTGATTTTCTCTCCGCCATATTTAGTTTAGTTGTGTTTTTTTCTTCAAGTAACATAACCATACTCCACCTCAGGTCTGATAAGCGTATTGTATGCAAGCAGCTTAACATGAAAAGGGGCAGATTTTAATTTAAACAGAAAAAAAACAGTTACCTAAAGGCTGGTGCAAGGGTTATTAGTTATTAGTTATCAAGTTATTAGTTATCATTACAGCTTAGTATTTGTACTCGTCCACCTGAACTATTGGATATTCGTTGATTTTGTACAAAAACTGCAACGGAGCTTTCTTGCTTGTTTTCCGAAGAAGGACGAATTTTTCTCAGTTTAATTCCATAGACCAAAGGCTACACAACTAGTGTACAGCATCGGGGTTATTGTTCAAAGCAATTTTGTCATCGGTACAATGGATAGTTTTGAATAGAACACAGTCATCTCCGAATAGCCTTATACTAACAGATGCGATGTCATCTGAGGCAACGATGTCATTAACGTATATTAAGAATAAAACAGGGCCAAGAACAGTTCCCTGAGGGAGCCAAGAGCCAAACAGTAGAATTTCGGAAGACAGCCATTGACGTGGACGAACTATTTTCAGTTACTGATGGACATAGAGTTTCTTACTATAATTAGAGGGAAAGCTGGCGCCCCGAATAGGGGAGTTTGCGTGGAGCTTCCTCGAGACCGCCTCAGCCACCATGGGCGCGCTAAGCATCATGGGGCGGAGAGCTACCGACTGCAGAAGCGCAACTTGTGGCAAAAAATAATGAAAACAAAAACGTTGTTCGATAATCAAGAATGCCCCAACATTCAATGTCTTGTCTGTAAATTGCAACAAACGAGCAGAAAAGCAAGTAAATGTAAAGCTTGTCCATAATAAGCGATGGCTTGCTCTCCAATTCGCCAGTTATTTTACACTACAGAATCCAATATTTCGTGCTTCACTGGCGCTTTTTAAAAAAAACATGTTTTCAGAAAAAAAAGTTTTTGCTTAAACACTTTAAGACGTTTTTTATAGGCATTTCGTAAAACAGAAGGCATTTATTTGCGTCGTGTGCTGTTGCGTTTTCGCTACTATGGCTTTTGCGCACTACGTTCGCGCCAAAGTCGTCTGCGCGCGGGGCACACCGTGGACGGAATGGTACATCTCAGTAACGCCACTCTGTGTTCCCTAAAAAAACCGACTGTACCGCGCTATGTAGCTCATCGGCCCATGATGCTTTGAGCGCCCATGGTAGCTGGGGTGCAGCGCCGCCAGCTTTCTCTCTCGTTAATAGTAAGAAACTCTATGCTGAGGGAGGCTTGGGTCCATCTCACCATCGGTAGACGAAGACCAATGATCTGAAGTTTTAGGACTAGTTTGCTATAGAGACGTGATCAAACGATTTGCTAAAGTCAAGAAATGTCATGTCTATTTCCTCGCCCTTATCAAGAGAGGATGCCAATTCGTGAATGGTGGTTACAAGTTGAGTAACAGTGCAAAGACTTTTCCGAAATCAAAGCTGGAAACACAAGAAAATATTGTTTTTCGAGAAATGGGATTATGAATTTTTTATTTATTAGTTACCTGCATCGCCCCCCAGGGCATTACAGCAGGGGGGTACAGACTTCATTTATAGGTATAAAGCAATTATTGCAGTGCATGGAAAAATGCTTCGTTAGATGTAATACATACAATGCTCGATAGCAAACTGTTCCAGTCCCGAACAGTTCTAACAAAAAAAGAATAACGCAAGACGTCACCCTTGCAAGAAAATTCTCCGACCTTCAAGCAGTGGTCCAGTCGCTTTGATATATAATGAGGTGCCTGGATATATTGTTCGCGGTTTATGCCAGTTTTGAATAATAAATCTCATGGAAAAATTTCAATCTGATGTACCTTCTACGGTCCTTCAACTCTTGCCAGTTAAGTTTTCGTTTGCTTTCCGTCATACTAACTTGCCAATTATAATTACCAAGAACAAATCTAACTGCCCTATTCTGAATTTTCTCTAATTTTCCTACACACTCAGATGTGTGTAGGTCCCAGCAAACACATCCATATTCAAGTATGGAGCGTACATAACTGAAATACAGCTGTGTTTTTATGTTACTTGGTAAATGGCTAAAATTCCGCCGTAGAAAACCCAAACTTGACGCTGCCTTATTCGCAATATAATTAATGTGCTAATTCCATCGTAAGTCCGATGTAAAAAAGACGCCTAGATATTTAAATGACTTGCTTATGTTGAGAGTAAAATCATTAATTCTATACCTATACGGATGTTTAGCACGTTTTCTAGTGAAGGTGACGTGAACAGTTTTGTTTATATTTAAGGACATGTCCCAACGTACACACCAGTCTTTTTTTTTATTCGAGAAGTGTGCCATAAGGCATAAGTTGAAAAAAGAAAGGGGGGGAAGGAATGCACGGGATTGAAAGTTAAAAGAAGGAGTGAAGAACCGTTGCGCTGAGGTAGTCGCAGAGGTTGTTAATGAAACGGTTGTCCATTGTCCACTTCACGAAGTCACTTTCGCGGTTCCACCGCAGGCCCACCTCCCTGAGGAGCCGTTTTCTGATAGCAGCCGTCGCTGGGCACGTCCACAACAAGTGCCGCACATCACATATGTCCGGTGCAGCGCTACAGTGAGGGCACCTGTAAGGTAGTGGCAGATCTTTGGCACGCCACCGATGACGGACAGATGGTGTCAGAGCCGCCCCTGCCCGAATCCGGCGCACGGATACCTCCTCCTGCCGAGTAAGACTACGGGGGAGAGGGTGCGAACACGGAGGAATTAGAGCGCGTGTTCGCTGGCACAGAACTTCGGAATCGGAAACGTGGGACAGGAACGGATCTGGGGGAAGAGGGTAAGGTGGCGGATCGTCTAATGTATGAAGATGAGTCATAGCATCCGCTTGAATGTTATGTGGATCCTGGGCATGGCCGCGACTCCAGTGTATGCGCGCAGGACATGGATACTTTGCGCAGAGCACATGAATAGATTGTGAAATCTGGAACGTTCGTCGAACAGCCTTAAGCTGTTTAAGGGTGGCGCGGGAGTCGGTGTAAATGTGAACTGTATTGAATGTTGGAACGAGCGGAAGGGAAGCAATGGCATTGTAAATGGCTTGAAGTTCCAATGCCAGGGGAGTGCACGTATCCGCAGTATACGTCGCGCGAGAGTTGAGATGCGGATGAGATGGACTATACACAGCAGTAACCCCCCTCTCTGCAGAATGAGATGCATCCGTGTATAATATGCACCCTTCAGGCAGATACGCTGCTGATACCGACGGGGAAACAGTGGGGCGATTGTCAGTGAGCTGGCAATAGGACCACGGTGGAAGTGTCTTTAAACGATGAAGTTTGAGAGACTGTTTTCGAGCTCTATTTGCCACCCGTTGGTCGATGGTTTCACTGAGTGTATTAAGTTGGGCGAACTCCTGTAGCACAGGTATGGGTTTTAAACGAGGCAGATATGTTATGACGCCCATAGCCTCGCGATTGATAGCTTCAAGGGAGTCCCACTGTCTGCGGGTGAGACGTTGAAATTGAGCCTGATATACTATCCGTGGCTGAAGGATAGAGCGCACAAGCTGGCGGGCCGTGTGAGCACGTGCGCCACCAGAGCGCATAGCTATGCGACGAATCAATTATAGAGTAGCGTGAGCCGATTTAAGGGTGGCTGTCAGCCACAGGGTGCCAGTCCCAGATGTATGGAGGAGAAGACCAAGAATACGAACAGTTTCTACCTGAGGAATCAGAGAATTATGTACCGTAAAATTTAAGGGGGGTGCTTTCCGTAAGGCGGCTTTATTTCCAATTCGAATGAAACATGATTTAGTAGGAGAGAGTGTTAGACCCAGAGGTGGGAGGCGAGATGTCAATACATCCAGCGCGTGTTGAAGGACCGACTGATGAATAGACGCATCTGGATGACAGCACCACAAGGTGATATCATCGGCATATGCAAGCACGCGGATAGAAGGGATGGTCTCTTGGGCTCGAAAAAGAGGAATTAAAGCCACATTAAATAATGTGGGGGCGAGAACGGAGCCCTGCGGCACTCCTCTATTGGAAGTGAAATTACCAAAGGGCTTTCCGTGGACACGCACGCTGAAGGTTCGATTTGATAAAAAGGCGTGAATGGAGAGGAGGAACCGGTGAGGAAGACCAAGAGTTTGAAGGGAGGCAAGAATGGCAGAGTGAAGGATGTTATCATATGCCTTTGCTATGTCTGTAGCGATTACGGTTCGTACAAGGTGACTCTGTGGAGAGTGGTCAAGCACGTCAGCAGCCAAAGTAGCAAGGCCGTCCTCCGTTCCAATTTGTGGGCGGAAACCAATTTGTGAATCTGTGTAACAATCATGGGATTCCAGCCACCATGATAAGCGTGCGGCTAGAATGTTTTCATAAAGCTTGCAGATGGTAGGGGTAAGGGAAATTGGACGAAGAGCCGAGAGAGATACTGTAGGCTGACCTGACTTGGGTATTGGAACCACAATAGAATGCTTCCAGTCTCCCGGCATGACGCCAGAAAGCCACACTTCGTTAAAAGTATCAAGTAGGGTTTCCAAAGCCCTCCCTTACAAGTTACGGAATAAGGAGTTAGGTATGCCGTCGTGCCCGGGAGTAGTAGTAGTTTTTAAACGGTCAATGGAGGCCAGCAGCTCTGCCCTGGTGAGGTCAGAAGTAATCCCATCGGGGGGCTCTGTTACCGATAAGTCAGGTGGAGACGTAGTGGTGCAGTCATGGTTTGGAAAAAGTTGACGGGCCGCTTGTTGCGCAAATGTGTCCTCATCCACATTGAGCGCGAGGCGAATGCTCTCTTTGTAATCTGCAACCTGAGAAGGGCGCTCCATGGCGTGAAACACTCTCCAAAGATGTCGATTGCCCTGCGTAGAGAACAGGCGGGCACACCATGCAGCCCAGCGTTGCCTGCCTAGCCGCTTTGCATAGCGCCGCGCCCATGCGGTAGCGCGGTGAAGAGTAGGAAGAGCCGAAGGGTCATCGGGGTGACGAGTAGCGTAAAGATCCGCCTGGCGACGAAGAGCCCACAGATTCAAGAGATGTATGTCCGGGTTTGGGTCGTCTTCATTTACAGTAGTGGTAATAGTGTGAGTAGCGAGAACAGCAGATAGAGTAGACAATGCTGAAGAGGGATTGAATGTAGATAAATGATTGTCTGCGCGTACAGAGTCCCATGATGTTATTCGTACAGTGCGGCGTATTTTCCGTAGACGCGTAGGCGTGAGGGAGAAAAAAATAGGGCTGTGATCGCTACCCCAAGTATCAGAATCAACAGCCCAACGAGGGTTACCGGGGCCTAACCACCAAGTCAAATCAGGTGAATACGGGCCACCTCGTGGGCGGGTAGAAGTATTCGGGTGGTTTAAAGTTGAAAAGAATGATCCGAAAAGCTCCCTTGGATGTGTGAACCCCTTGAGGAATCCGATGGGTAACCCCACGCAGTGTGTGCGCCGTTGAAGTCACCACCAACTAGAATAGGGATACCCGAGTTGGTAGAACGTAGAAAACGAACCCATCCCAGATTGGGAGATGCGGAGCCAGGACGACTATAAAAAGAAACTATAATAAGGGGTGTGCGTGCAGGTTTTACGAGAAGGGCGACAACCTCTTGACGTGTGTTGCACCACCGTGAAAGGTCGAACGGTGTGTGCGGAACTGAACTGTGAATATAAATTGCAGATTTACCTGGGCTGAGGGAGGAGGCGGTGTAACAGCGATCAGGGATAGATGGTGAATGGTATGCGCAGAAACCTGAAAGGCGTGGGAGTGCATTATGCTCTTGCAGTAGGAACGCCCATGCCCTCAGCTTTCCGTCGCGAAGGCGGATGTTCACTTCAGAGGCCTTATTAGCGAATCCTCGACAGTTCCACTGCACCACCACCGATGATGATGCGCTATCCATGACGAGGCCGAAGAGCTTCCACGATGAGGGATGTCACCTGCTTCATCAGCGCTAATATCTTATCCACTGTCGGGGTAGTCACGGCTAACAGGTGGTCGGCACCTGATTGTGGGCCAGTGCTTACCCTAGGTGATTCCTCTGATGATTGCTCCCGAGTTATAAGAATTCTTCGAGAGGATTGAGAACGACGCTGTTCCCGGCGCTGGGTGAGTTCGTCTAGTCGGCGGCGAGCCTCCGCGATTGCATTGTCTAAAGCTGTGTCTTCATCTGTGGTATCCACATGTGATGGATGCACTGGACGTTTTGGCGTACCATTTGATCCGGAAAGTTGAGCCGCTTATGCATATGTACGCTGGCGAGGAGACGTATGGTGAGCAGCAGGCTCAGATAAAGGAAGTTCAGGGAAGTTGTTGTCTCATGCGAGAGCTGCAAAGCGATTACTTGTAGGAACATTCATTTTTGCAGGCGACTTGTGAAACTTCTTCGCATGCTTCTTCTTTGCACAAGCGGGGGAGCGAATGTCATGGTCCGGCGATTTGCACAGGGCACAATGAGCTGTTGGTTCATTCATGTCGGCCACAGCTGCTGGATTAGGGCAGGTATTTTGCATATGTCCTTCGTTGTGGCAGTGATAGCAAAAAATACAACGAGGTCGGAAGGGCTGTGGTTTGACGATCGCACCGTAGTAGATAAGGTACTTCGGGAGAGTCAACGGGCCTTGCAAGATGAGCAGGTATGAGCCCCGGCGACCCATAGGCCTTGCTTGCAGTACAACATGAGTTGAGCAGCGAATATTTGCGCGCACCTCCTCGGGAGGGCTCGTGCTGTCGACATGATAAACCATGCAGCGGAGTGTGTCAGGACCAGATGCAAAATATATTTGCACCGGGACATGCTTGCTGTCATCCAGGGGGATCCGCGTAACTGCGCAAAGTTTCTGGGCGTCCATCAAGGATGACAAGTTTACCGTGATGGTGTTCGATGGGCGATGGACGACAAACCCGCAGTAGCTCGAAGAGCCAAGGGCATGGTCAATTGTGGCTTGAACATTCCGGGCAGGGATGGCAGACATATCAAAGCGCAATGTAGGCTTGATGGTAACGCGGAACGAGTTCGCAGCAGGCGGAAGAGAGCCTTGACTCACGGGAGGCATCTGTGGAGGAGGCTCAGACGCTGGTGACGGCCCTTGGTGGGAATACTGAACTGGCGCGACGGGCACAGTTTCTTGAGGGAGTGCCACGGGCACGGAGGCGGTAGAGCAGTCCATGTCACAGGCCAAAGTCGTAACATCGGAAGACGGCGCAGGCTGGAGGCCCAGAGGCGCTGACGATTGCGTGGACGTGGAGGCTGCGTCAGGAGGCAACACAGCGGGCATCCGCGTAGCCGTCGTCGACAACGCAGAATCCATGCAGACACGTAGCGCGGCCTCGCTCGGCAGCGCCGAGCTAAGCATAGCTTGCCCCTGAGGGTTCCGGTTGGGTTTTCTCACTTGAGAATGCGCCCGCCGTGCCGGGAATTTCTCTGCAGGGGCGTCGTCAGCATTCGGTCTCACGGAGGGCACTGTCCGACCCACGCCACACGCGAGAAGACAGCGAAGAGCGAAAACACAGACCTAGAAGCAGACACGTAGCCACCCACTAGGTCTTCGTCTTCTTCTCACACCACCACACCAGTCTCACACACGAGTCTGCCACAGTATCTAAATCAGTTTGCAGGATTTGTGAATCAGAAGTGGAATTTACTACTCTGTAAACAACACAATCATCGGCAAACATCCTGAATGAAGACTGTATGCCAACTGATATATCATTAAAATACAGCAAAAACAAAAGTGGTCCCAATACTGAGCCTTGGGGAACTCCCGACGTAACTGGTGCATACTGTGAAGAAATACCGTTCAGAACAACAGCCTGCCTTCGTAACGACAGATATTCTGCAATCCACGCAATTACTTTACAATCCAGGTTATACGCTTTCAATTTGGAAAGAAGAAGACGGCGCGACAACATCAAATGCTTTGCGGAAATCCAAGAAAACGCAGTCCACAATTTGTTGCTTATCGATTGCCGATGCCAAATTATGAACGAACTCTACCAGCTGCGTACTGCAGGAAAATCCACGCCTGAAACCATGTTGACTAGTGCATAGGAGATTGTGTTTGGTGAGATGGGCCATAACGCAACTATATATTACGTGCTCCATAATTTTACAGGTTATGCTGGTTAAGGAAACGGGTCTGTAGTTCTGAACGGAGTTTCGCATACCACTCTTATGTATGGGCACGACACGCGCTACCTTCCAATCAGCAGGCAAGTCGGTTTCATTAAGAGACTTCTGGAACAGCCGGGTGAAATACAGACGTAATGTATCCGCACAATTCCTTAAAATTGCGGCAGGAATGTTATCAGGGCCACAAGCCTTAGCCTGATTCAAATCCTTCAATAATTTACGCACACCGTCAACACAAAAAGTAACTTCCGGCATGCAATCTATTTCAAGAGGTAATGCAAAATAGACAGAACGTGAACTAGGTGGCAAAAACACAGATGAAAAATAACGGCTAAACATTTCAACTTTAGCCTCATCATCATGGATGATTATCTCATCATTTTTCAGAGCAGGTACTGAGCTGTCATCCTTACCATTACGCTTCACATATCTCCAAAATTCTTTGGTATCTCTGACAAGTTTTTCTCCTAAATTCGAAAAATACAAGTCTTTAGCAATGTGAGACTTCTGTCTGAATTCATTTTTTATTGTTTTCAGCCAGGCCAAACACTCTGGCGATCTAGACAACTTGTATCTTCGATAAATTCGTCGCTGTCTGCGAACAAGGGCACGTAACTCGGTGTTAAACCAGGCTTTATCTCGAGCTCTCTTACTTGATATAACGCTTGATGGAATAAAAGCTTCACGTAATTCGAACAATTTCTGTTTGAATGTATTCCATAGCTGTTCGATATTTAAGTTATCCGCGAGTTCATCAAAAGTTGGAAAGAATGAATCGAAAGCAGCGCTAATCGCCTCGTAGTTGGCCCTGCTGTAGACATTAATCTTTCGCCTAGGTGGTTTTGCAACCTTCACATAGTGAACTAATAAATCTGCTAGAATGATATTGTGGTCGCTCAAACCAGGCAACACTTGTACATTGCATACAACATCAGGCACGTTACATAGCAAGAGGTCGAGTACGTGCCCAGTTCCGTCCGTTCGTGATGGCTCATGCACATACTGACAAAAGGTGTTGGAATCTAAAATGTCAAAAAAAGTTGAGTATAGATTCCCTCGAGCTATATCTCTTGGTTCGTCAGCTGACCAGTCAATGTCCGGAAGGTTAAAGTCCCCCCCTAAAACAAGGCATTCAGTGTCAATGGTTTCAAGAAAATGAGATAAGCCAACTAGCGGCTTTACAGGAGTTAACCAGGATGTGTTCCATGGGTTTACGTATACAAGAGGTTAATGAAATGGGACGACAGTTTCCAACATCAAGAAATTCACCTTTTTGAAAACTAGAATCACTCAGGCCATTCGCCAGTCGTCAGCAAGAACACTTTCCCGAAATGTTAACTGGAACAGACGAGTAAGATTGTGGGCCAGGGGTTCCGCATAGCGACGTAGTAACACGTTAGGTACATTATCAGGGCCAACAGAGGTCTTCACTTTAAGGTTGAGTAGCATATTAAAAACACGTTCGTACGTAATGAAATCGGGAGATAGACGCGGGAGGGAATAATCAAACTGGATGTCATTGTGTGCCGTGGTGAAAAGAGAGTAAATGTATTGATTAAAGCAGTTGGCAATAACGGACGGGTCATGCGAAACGAAATTATTAACAGATAACTGAATCGGCTCTTTTTTAGTTTCACTGAGGTATCGCCAGAATTTCTCAGGTCTATTATTCAATAAGGTCGAGAATGAGTGAGTGAAGTATTTTGCTTTTGCTTCGGAGAAGTGAGAGGCTAGCGCAGCTTTAACGGTTTCATGGTTGCTATTGAAATGAGTGCAACGTTTGGCACATTTTAAGGTTGCGAAACAGATGAATAAATTTTCGTGTCATCCACCGGTTTTTTTCGTTAATTTAAACGCGTCTGTTTGGTACATGATTATCTAGGCAGAACTGTACTGTTGCCATGAATGACGCCTATAATGATGTCACATCACCCCATTGATTATGACAAAAATGCCACAGGGTGTACAATATGGCTTGGTCATTGGCTCGTGAAAAATATTTCACAATACGAACAGGTTCTTCCATATGGCGTTGTCGATTTCTTATTGGAATGGTCAAGTTTACTATATCGTAATCTGAAATATCTGCTATCAAGGCGGAAAGCTGGGCTAGTTGGTTTGTCATCATTATTTAAAAGACTAGCGCATATACTTACATGCGCTAGTTTTTTAATTATTGAAGAAATACCTGCGTCTGCTTATACCGTATTGTCAGACACACTTCTGTTGACACAGATTAAATCAAAAGTAGAACGGGCATTGCCAGTTTCACGAGTGTAACCAGTGTAACAAGATATAACAGGTATAACAAATATAACAAGACATAAGAGTATAACAAGATCGCACACCCCCATAATAACAGTCAAAGGTTTTTTCAATAACATTAAAGTAAACTTTGGTTTAATCCAATTGATTTCGGCAAGAATAAAATCACCAGCAAGAATGAGGCGGTCTTTCTAATGCAGGCATCAGTGATAGTCAAGCCTGAATAAATAATCAGGAGAGCACGACGGCGTTCTGTAAACAGCACACGCTGTGAATAAATTGCCCCAACAATTTACTTAGATAATTAGGCATTAATGATCTGGGATTTGATTAAGGACTATGCCGCTTAGGAGTTTTCAATACTACAGCCACGTCGACGCCCCGTGAGGGTCGGTCGCGACGAAAGATTTGGTGAGAGCTGATTATCAGGACGGAATCACTTACAGCATTATGCAACCAAGTCTCAGTGATGACTGTTATGTCAGGATCATGCACTAAGAGAAGGTACTTAAGTTTATTCGTCTTATTGCCACACGTTCATCGGATGGTGCGCCTGCGCTGGAACCCTGGTCCCATGACCACTTCGACAGCAGCGCCCAGAAGACAACGCACACTATAAAAGAGGTCACACAGACTGCATTTCGAAGTTCAGCGGTGGTGCACGCACAGCACGGCTTTAATCAACATCCATTCTTTGCCTTCGCAGTACTCCCAATCGCATGCATCAGCTTATCAAGGCATACATTCGCCGAGGAATGCCACGCGTTTATCGGATGGTGTGCCTGCACAAGAACCTTGGTAGCGTGACTATCTGGACAGCAGCGCCCCGAAGACGCACGCTATAAAAGAGGCCACACAGACTGCATTTCGCAGTTCGGCGGCGATGCACTCACAGCTCGATTCTGATCACCATCCATTCTTTGCCTTCGCAGTACTTCTAATCGCATGCATCATTTATCAAGGCACATCTTCGCCGAGGACTGCCACGCGTTCATCATATGGTACAACTGCGCTGGAACCCTGGTCCCATGACCACCTCGACAGCAGCGCCCCGAAGACGCTCGCTATAAAAGAGGCCACACAGACTGCATTTCGCAGTTCGGCGGCGATGCACTCACAGCTCGGCTCTGATCACCATCCATTCTTTGCCTTCGCAGCACTCCTCATCGCATGCATCATTTATCAAGTGTGGGAAGCCTGCTAGATTTCCGCCATGGCGTCTGCGCGGCATCCCGCGTCGCTTTCTTTCCCTTTCTCCCGCCTCGTGCGGCAGGGGAGACGGCTGGTGGTTAATCGCTGTCATTCGGCCGCAGCTCCGCCCCCGGCTTCCCAAGGGCCTTTGCCATTGGTGACTTTTGGGGGGAATTCGGGACCCGTTTGGGGTGGTCGCGCGACCTTCCGAGCGGGGCCCAGAGCGAGAGAGAGACCCCTCCGAGACAGCGTAAGGTGCGTACGTTACTGTTCGTCCGAGCCGGCCTCTGCCGTTCGGACCAGTTCATACTCGAGCTCGCCAGCGTGGGTCCTCGATCCGCCGCGGCTCGAGCCTGTCCAGGGGTCCAACGACCTCTAACAGGCGCATCTTGCGTTGACTGCCCACTCTCTCTCGCAAACGGCCCATCGGCCCACATGAGAGAGATCACAGCACTGCCGCGGGGACAATCTCCTGCAGCGGCGTGCTAGCGGCGCGCATTTCTCTTGTTGCCCCGTGCGCGCACCGGAGCCTTGCTCTGAGCGCGCCCCGGGACGGGGTGACTATTGAGTGTGTGTATGTACCGCTGGAGGACGGCGTCAATAAACGTCTCCTTTGTGAACTTGGAGGCCTGTTTCTTGCGGCGAGCCGCTCTTCTCTCTTCAGAGGTTGAACGCCGCCGCAGCGGTGCCCCAGGGTGCGTGTGGTGACGGCTGATCGGGGCCCTTGGCTCGCGCGAAGCTCGAACCCGCGGTGGGTAGAGGCCTGTGCCTACTGAGAAACCCACACAAGGCACATCTTCGTCGAGGACTGCCACGCGTTCATCGAATGGTGAGCCTGCACAAGAACCCTGGTAGCGTGACTATCTCGATAGCAGCGCCCTGAAGACGCACGCTATAAAAGAGGCCACACGGACTGCATTTCGCAGTTCGGCGGCGATGCACTCACAGCTCGGCTCTGATCACCATCCATTCTTTTCCTTCGCAGTACTCCCAATAGCATGCATCAGATTATCAAGGCACATCTTCGCCGAGGACTGCCACGCATTCATCTGATGGTGCGACTGCGCTGGAACCCTGGAACCATGACAACCTCGACAGCAGCGCTACGAAGACAACGCACGCAATAAAAGAGGCCACACAGACAGCATTTCGAAGTTCGGCGACGGCGCACTCACAGCACGGCTCAGATCACCATCCATCCTTTTCCTTCGCAGTACTCCCAATCGCATGCATCAGATTATCAAGGCACATCTTCGCCGAGGACTCCCACGCGTTCATCGGATGGCGCGACTGCGCTGGAACCCTGGTCCCATGACCCCCTCGACAGGAGCGCCCCGAAAACAACGCACACTATATAAGAGGCCACGCAGATTTCATTGCACAGTTCGGCGGCGGCGCACTCACAGCGCGGATCTGATCACCATTCATTTTTTGCCTTCGCAGTGCTCCCAATCGCATGCATCAGATTATCAAGGCACTTCTTCGCCGAGGACTGCTACGCGTTCATCGGATGGTGCGACTGCGCTGGAACCCTGGTCCCTTGACCACTTCGACAGCAGCGCCCCGAATACAACGCACACTATAAAAGAGGCCCCACAGACTGCATTTCGAAGTTCGGCGACGGTGCACTCACAGCACGGCTCTGATCGCCATCTATACTTTACCGTCGCAGTACTCGCAATCGCGTGCATCAGATTATCAAGGCACATCTTCGTCGAGGACTCCCACGCGTTCATCGGATGGCGCGACTGCACTGGAACCCTGGTCCCATGACCCCCTCGACAGGAGCGCCCCGAAAACAACGCATGCTATAAAAGAGGCCACACAGACTGCATTTCAAAGCTCGGCGACGGTGCACTCACATACGGCTCTAATCGCCATCCATTCTTTGCCTTCGCAGTACTCCCAATCGCATGCATCAGATTATGAAGGCACATCTTCGCCGAGGACTGCCACGTGTTCATCAGATGGTGCGCCTGCGCAAGAACCCTGGTCCCATGACCACCCCGACCGCAGCGCCCCGAAGACAACGCACGCTATAAAAGAGGCCACACAGACTGCATTTCGCAGTTCGGCTGCGGTGCTCGCACAGCACGGCTCTGATCACCATCCATTCTTTGCCTTCGCAGTACTCCCAATCGCATGCATCAGATTATCAAGGCACATCTTCGCCGAGGACTGCTACGCGTTCATCGGATGGTGCGACTGCGCCGGAACCCTGGTCCCTTGACCACTTCGACAGCAGCGCCCCGAAGACAACGCACACTATAAAAGAGGCCACACAGACTGCATTTCGAAGTTTAGCGACGGTGCACTCACAGCACGGCATGATCACCATCCATTCTTTGCCTTCGCAGTACTCTCAATCGCATGCATTAGATTATCAAGGCATATATTTGCCGAGAACTGCCACGCGTTCATGGGATGGTGCAACTGCGCTGGAACCCAGGTCCCATGACCACCTCGACAGCAGCGCCCCGAAGACAACGCACGCTATGAAAAAGACCACCCATAACGCATATCGCAGTTCGGGGACAGTGCACTAACAGAAGGCTCTGATCGTCATCAATTCTTTGCCTTCTCAGCACTCATAATCGCATGCATCAGATTTTGAGGGCACATCTTCGCCGAGGGCTGCCACACGTTCATCAGATGGAGCGCCTGCGCAAGGACCCTGGTCGCGTGACCACCTCTACAGCAGCGGCCCGAAGACAACGCACGCTATAAAAGAGGCCACGCAGATTTCATTGCACAGTTCGGCGGCGGCGCGCTCACAGCACGGCTCTGATCACCATCCATTCTGATCCTTCGCAGTACTCCCAATTGCATGCATCAGTGTATCAAGGCACATCTTCGCCGTGGATTGCCACGCGTTCATCTGATGGTGCACCTGCGCTAGAACCCTGGTCCCGTGAGCACCTTGACCGCAGTGCCCCGAAGACAACGCACGCTATAAAAGAGGCCACACAGACTGCATTTCGAAGCTCGGCGACGGTGCGCACACAACACGGCTCTGATCGCCATCCATTCTTTGCCTACGCAGTACTCCCACTCGCATGCATCAGATTATGAAGGCACATCTTCACCGAGGACTGCCGCGCGTTCATCTGATGGTGCGCCTGCGCTGGAACCCAGGTCCTATGACCACCTCGACAGCAGCACACCGAAGACAACGCACGCTATAAAAGAGGCCGCACAGACCGCATTTCGAAGTTCGGCGACGGTTCACTCACAGCACGGCTCTGATCACCAACCATTCTTTTCCTTCGCAGTACTCCCAATTGCATGCACCAGATTATCAAGGCACATCTTCGCCGAGGACTGCCACGTGTTCATCGGATGGTGCGACTGCGCTAAAACCCTGGTCCCGTGACCCTCTCGACAGGAGCGCCCCGAAAACAACGCATGCTATAAAAAAGGCCCCACAGACCGCATTTCGAAGCTCGGTGACGGTGCACTCACAACACGGCTCTGATCGCCATCCATTCTTTGCCTTCGCAGTACTCCCAATCGGACGCATGAGATTATGAAAGCACATCTTCACCGAGGACTGCCACGCGTTCATTTGATGGTGCACCTGCGCTGGAACCCTGGTACCGTGAGCACCTCGACAGCAGCGCCCCGAAGACAACGCATACTATAAAAGAGGCCACACAGACTGCATTTCGAAGCTCGGCGACAGTGCATTTACAGCACGGCTCTGATCGCTATCAATTCGTTGCCTTCGCAGTACTCCCAATCGCATGCATCAGATTATGAAGGCACATCTTCGCCGAATACTGCCACGCGTTCATCGGATGGTGCGACTGCGCTGCAACCCTGGTCCCATAACCACCTCGACAGCAGCGCCCCGAAGACAACGCACGCTATAAAAGAGGCCACACAGACTGCATTTCGATGTTCAGCGACGGTGCACTCACAGCACGTCATGATCACCATCCATTCTTTGCCTTCGCAGTACTCCCAATCGCATGCATCAGATTATGAAGGCACATCTTCGTCAAGGACTGCCACGCATTCATCGGAAGGTGCAACTGCGCTGAAACCCTGGTGCAATTACCCCCTCGACAGCAGCGCCCCGAAGACAACGCATGCTATAAAAGAGGCCACACAGACTGCATTTCGAAGCTCGGCGACGGTGCACTCACAACACGGCTCTGATCGCCATCCATTCTTTACCGTCGCAGTACTCCCAATCGCATAAATCAGATTATGAAGGCACATCTTCGCCGAGGACGGCCACGCGTTCATCTGATGGTGCACCTGCGCTGGAACCCTGGTCGTATGACCACCTCGGCAGCAGCGCCCCGAAGACAACGCACGCTATGAAGATGGCCGCACACTGCATTGCACAGTTCGGCGGCGGCGCACTCACAGCGCGGATCTGATCACCATCCATTTTTTGCCTTCGCAGTACTCCCAAACGCATGCATCAGATTATCAAGGCACATCTTCGCCGACGACTGCCACGCATTCACCGGATGGTGCGACTGCGCTGATACCCTGGTCCCATGGCCTCCTCGACAGCAGCGCCCCGAAGACAGCACACGCTATAAAAGAGGTCACATAGTCTGCATTTCGAAGCTCGGCGACAGTGCACGCACAGCACGGCTCTGATCACCATTCATTATTTGCATTCTTAGTACTCCCAATCGCATGCATGAGTTTATCAAGGCACATCTTCGCCGAGGACTGCCACGCGTTCATCGGATGGTGCGCCTGCGCTGGAACCCTGGTCCCATGACCTCTTCGACAGCAGCGCCCCGAAGACAACGCACGCTATAAAAGAGGCCACACGGACTGCATTTCGAAGCTCGGCGACAGTGCACACACAGCACGGCTCGGATCGCCATCCATTCTTTGCCGTCGCAGTACTCAGCCGCATGCATCAGATTATAAAGGGAAATCTTCGCCGACGACGGCCACGCGTACATCTGATGGTGCGCCTGAGCTGGAACCCTGGTCCCATGACTACCTCGACAGCAGCGCCCCGAAGACAACGCACGTTATGAGAAAGGCCACACAGATTGCATTTCGCAGTTCGGCGACAGTGCACTCACAGCACGGCTCTGATCGCCATCCTTTCTTTGCCCTCGCAGCACTCCCAATCGCAAGCACCAGATTATAAAGGCACATCTTTGCCGAGGACTGCCACGCGTTCATCTGATGGTGCGCCTGCGCTGGAACCCTGGTCCCATGACCGCCTCGAGAGCAGCGCCCCGAAGACAACGCACGCTATAAAAGAGGCCACACGGACTGCATTTCGAAGCTCGGCAACGGTGAACTCACAGCACGGCTCAGATCGCCATCCATTCTTTGCCGTCGCAGTACTCAGCCGCATGCATCAGATTATCAAGGCAAATCTTCGCCGAGGACGGCCACGCGTTCATCTGATGGTGCGCCTGCGCTGGAACCATGGTCCTATGACCACCTCGACAGCAGCGCTACGAAAACAACGCACGCTATAACAGAGGCCACACAGACTGAATTTCGAAGTTCGGCGACGGTGCACTCAGAGTACGGCTCTTATCGCCATCCATTATTTGCCGTCGCAGAACTCCCAATCGCATACATCAGATTATCAAGGCACATATTTGCCGAGGACTGCCACGCGATCATCGAATGGTGCAACTGCGCTGAAATCCAGGTCCCATGACCACCTCGACAACAGCGCCCCGAAGACAACGCACGCTATGAAAAAGGCCACACAGACTACATTTTGCAGTTCGGCGACAGTGCACTTAGCGCACGGCTGTGATCGCCATCAATTCGTTGCCTTCGCAGTACTCCCAATCGCATGCATCAGATTATGAAGGCACATCATCGCCGAGGACTGCCACGCGTTCATCGGATGGTGCGACTGCACTGTAACCCTGGACCCATGACCTCCTCGACCGCAGCGCCCCGAAGACAACGCGCGCTATACAAGAAGCCGCACTGACTGCATTTCGAAGTTCGGCGACGGTGCACTCACAGCACGGCTCTGATCGCCATCCATTTTTACCGTCGCAGTACTCCCAATCGCATAAATCAGATTATGAAGGCACATCTTCGCC
Source organism: Amblyomma americanum (assembly GCF_052857255.1). Classification (NCBI taxonomy): domain Eukaryota; kingdom Metazoa; phylum Arthropoda; class Arachnida; order Ixodida; family Ixodidae; genus Amblyomma; species Amblyomma americanum. The sequence goes on along the minus strand of NC_135505.1, from coordinate 11,993,975 downwards.
GAGGACTGCCACGCGTTCATCTGATGGTGCACCTACGCTGGAACCCTGGTCATATGACCACCTCGGCAGCAGCGCCCCGAACACAACGCACGCTATGAAGATGGCCGCCAACTGCATTCCACAGTTCGGCGGCGGCGCACTCACAGCGCGGATCTGATCACCATTGATGTTTTGCCTTTGCAGTAATCCCAATCGCATGCATCAGATTATGAAGGCACATCTTCGCCGAGGACTGCCACGCGTTCATCGGATGGTGCGACTGCGCTGGAACCCTGGTCCCATGACCTCCTCGACAGCAGCGCCCCGAAGACAACGCACGCTATAAAAGAGGCCACACAGACAGAATTTCTCAGTTCGGCGGCGGTGCACGCACTGCACGGCTCTGATCACCATCCACTCTTTGCCCTCGCACTACTCCCAAACGCATGCATCAGGTTATCAAGGCACATCTTCGCCGAGGACAGCCACGCGTTTATCGGATAATACGCCCGCGCAAGAACCCTGGTCCCGTGGACACCTCGACAGCAGCGCACTGAAGACAACGCACGCTATAAAAGAGGCGACACAGACTGCATTGCACAGTTCGGCGGCGGCGTACTCAAAGCACCGTACTGATCACCATTCATTTTTGGCCGTCGCAGTACTCCCAATCGCATGCATCAGATTGTCAAGGCACATCTTCGCCGAGGACTGCCACGCTTTGATCGGATGGTGCGCCTGCGCTGGAACCCTGGTCCCATGACCGCCTCGACAGCAGCGCCCCGAAGACAATGCACGCTATAAAAGAGGCCACACAGACTGCATTTCGAATTTCGGCGACGGTGCACTCACAGCACGGCTCGGATCGCTATCCATTCTTTGCAGTCGCAGTACTCCCAATCGCTTGCATCAGATTATCAAGGCACATCTTCGTCGAGGACTGCCACGCGTTCATCTGATGGTGCGCCTGCGCTGTAACCCTGGTCCCATGACCACCTCGACAGCAGCGCCCAGAAGACAACGCACGCTATAAGAGGCCACACGGACTGCATTTCGATGCTCGGCGGCGGTGAACTCAGAGCACGGCTCGGATCGCCATCCATTCTTTGCCGTCGCAGTACTCAGCCGCATGCATCATATTCCCGCACTTAGTTTAGCCATCACGCTACCGGCTCCCCCGTGCGGTCTGTCTTCGACCTTTGTCGCGCGCCGGACATCGTCCTCCTCTGCTCGGTGCAAGGCCCTGCCGGATACGCTCTGCGCAGTGTGCTCGCCAGGTACTGTTCTGCCAGGGTTTGAACGTCCTACCGGCGTCCGTGACATTTTTGGTGCAGGTGCTGGGTACGATCTATGTACGAAGAGGTCCCAGGAACCTCCAGCGCTCAGCCACACCCCCTGGACACGACACCTGTCCACAAGTCAAGCCGCCGCTTGAAAGGCTTAGCTCCCGAGCACAATCCCCTCGCCGCGCCATCCCGCAAGATGACCTCTACGGTGGCCAGCCAGACCTTCCAGCAAACTGAGTTCGCCACCGCTGCTTCTTCATTCGCCTCGTACGCCCGCGCCGTTTCGTGGTGGCAAGTTTGAAGATGTGGAGGACTGGTTGAACGGGTATGACAGGGTCTCTGAATTTAATCTGTAGGACGAGGACCGCAAGCTTCGGAACGTCTACTTTGCCCTCCAGGACGTCGCCAAGACGTGGTTCGAAAACCACGAGTCCGCCATCCACACCTGGCGCCATCCACTTCCGGCGCCAGTTGCTGGATACGTTCAGCAGCAACGAGCGGAGGGAGCGTGCTGAATTGGCCCTGCAATCGAGAGCGCAGCAGCCACACGAGAGCGTGGCGATGTTCGTGGAGGACATGACCCGGCTTTTCAACCGCGCTGATCCTTCGATGTCGGAAGCCAAGAAGGTGCGCCATTTGATGCGGGGCGTCAAGGAGCAATTGTTCGCTGGGCTCGTGCGCGATCCTCCGGCTACAGTCGCCGATTTTGCAAAGGAGGCGGCAGGCATGGAGCGCGCCCTGCAGCAGCGGTTTGCGCACTACGGCCGTTCCTCAGACATCACTGCTGTGGAGTGCCACATGCCGAGGCCCGGGGATGAGAATACCTCCCTCCGAGAGCTCATCAGGAGCATCGTTCGCGAAGAGCTGCAGAAGCTTCGCTCTGTGGAGCAGCCTCCTAGTGTCACCGCCATCTCGGAGGCTGTCCGTGACGAGATACGCCGCACGGTGCAGCCCACTCCACCGCCGCCACCGCCAGCGCCCTATGTGATGACATACAGCGAGACATTGCGAAGTCCTGCGCCACCACCGCCGGCGTTCTACTCTCCTGCCCCTACCGCGCCGTCCCACCGATTCCCGCATACGACAGCTCTGCCAGACGACCGCCCACCCGTCACGAAGGCAAGCATGTGGCGAACGCCGAACAACAGGCCCCTGTGCTTCCATTGCGGCGAAGCAGGCCACATCCGTCCTCACTGCCCGTACCGCCGGATTGGCCTGCGCGGCTTTTCGCCCGACGCACCCCTGCCGCGCTAGGGTGAACGACCCCGCGAGATCGATCAGTACCTAGCGGCCAACGTCCCACCTGTACCCACTGCCCAACGTCAGTCCAGGTCACCGTCGCCTCGACGGTTTTCTTCACCAGTTCGCCAGTCCTACGTCCGGCAGTCCTCCAGCCCGCGCCGGGAAAACTGAGGACGGCGACCCCCGGAGGTAGGGCCGCCGTCACCGGACATAATGACGAACATCCTCCGCTCACCGACGTTAGCATGCGACCCGACCTCCGACCCCACGCCGCGACGACCTTTCGACGCCCAGAGACGCCTTCTTCGCTTGATGCCTCAATTGGACAATCTGAACGACCCTTAAGTCCGACGACTTTTCGACGAACGGAGACGCCTCCGCTTGACGCCCCAACCCGACCGCGAGAACGATCCCCTAGTCCGACCTCCCTCACACAGAGTTTTTCTGACGGTGACCAAGCTTCGGCTGATATCTCGGTCATCGTTGATGGCCGCCGCGTGACTGCTCTCGTAGATACCGGAGCCGATTTCTCCGTCATGAGTCGTGGTCTGATGCTGGTCCTGAAAAAAGTACTGACACCTTGGCCTGGAACACACATCCGGACAGCTGGAGGCCATCTGGTGACACCGCTTGGCGTCTGCACCGCTAGAATGGAGATTCGTGGTGTCACCTTCACTGCCTGCTTCGCTGTGTTGGCTCATTGCTCGAAGGACCTCATCCTCGGGTTAGATTTTCTTCGGGAACACGGTGCGATAATCAACCTCCGCGAACTTGTCGTGACGTTCTCACCTCATTGTGCCATAGCCGACAGCAGCGAGCCCGACAGGCCTGTTTTTCGCGTGTTTGATGACAATGTCACGCTACCACCACGCTCCAGTTTGTTTATTACGGTGGAATGCTCCAACCAACGCACTGCTCACGGGGTTGCGGAAGGTAACCTGTCGTTACTGCTGAGTCAACAAGTCTGCGTTGCGCGGGGTGTTACTTCCCTCCGCGGACTGCGACCGCAGCTTTTTGTTACGAACTTTAGCACCAATACCGCCACTTGCCGCAAGCAACCGCCATAGCCTATTTCGATGAAATTAGTGACTCACTCTCCCACTGCGCCTGCTCCCTCAACGATACCCATGCATCGACGTCTGACGCCCCCGTTATGACTGACGTGAACCCCGACCTAACCGCCGATCAGAAACACCGCCTCCACATGATCCTCGACTCTTTTCGTGACTGCTTTGCGACCACTTCTAAAGTTCGACAAACATCGGTCGCTAAACACCGCATTGTAGTGGATGAAGGCGAGAGGCCTATACAACACCACCCCTATCGAGTGTCTGCGAAAGAACGGGAGGTGATTCGGAGGCAGGTTGAGGAAATGCTCCGCGACGAGGTTATCCAGCCGTCAACAAGCCCGTGGGCTTCGCCCGTTGTGCTGGTCGCCAAGAAGGATGGCACTCTCCGATTCTCCGTCGACTATCGTCGCCTCAACAAGATTACTAAAAAGGACGTTTATCCGTTGCCCCGAATTGATGACTCGTTCGCTCGCCTGCGTCATGCCCGATACTTTTCCTCTCTTGATCTACGCAGTGGGTAGTGGCAGATCGAAGTCGATGAACGTGACCGTGAAAAGACCGCGTTCATAACGCCTGACGGTTTGTACGAGTTCAAGGTGCTCCCCTTTGGCCTGTGTACCGCTCCTGCCACCTTTCAAAGAATGATTGACACTTTCCTGGTTGACCTCAAATGGCAGTCGTGTCTCGTCTATCTTGAGGGTGTGGTTATTTTCGCTGCGATCTACGAAGAACATCTCAAACGCTTGAGTGCAGTATTGACGGCCATCCGATCAGCCGGTCTATCTCTAAAACCCGAAAAATGCCACTTCGCGTACCAACGGCTTAAGTTTTTGGGCCATGTTGTGACACCTGAGGGTGTCAGCCCCGACCCCGACAAGACGGCTGCTGTAGCTGCGTTCCTGACTCCCACTGATAAGCGAGCTGTGCGCCGGTTTCTTGGCCTCTGCGCATATTACCGACGCTTCGTGCAAGACATCTCCAGGCTGGCTGAGCCTCTCACACGGCTGACAAAAGACGATCAGCCTTTCGTCTGGGCACAGGAACAGCCGGACGCCTTCGAAAAGCTTCGCCAACGCCTACAAACAACGCCCATTCTTGCCCATTTTGACGAGGAGGCGGATACAGAACTTCACACCGATGCCAGCAACATTGGCCTCGGTGCAGTCCTCGTCCAGTGGCAAGATGGTGTTGAGCGTGTGATTGCTTACGGCAGCCGCACGCTGTCTCGGTCCGAGGCCAATTACTCAACCACTGAAAAGGAGTGCCTAGCTGTTGTGTGGGCGATAACGAAGTTCCGGCCCTACTTGTATGGTCACCCGTTTCGGGTCGTGAGTGACCACCACTCACTGTGCTGGCTCGCGAATCTTAAAGACCCCTCGGGCCGGCTAGCTCGTTGGAGCCTTCGCTTGCAAGAATTTGATGTAACAGTTGTCTACAAGTCGGGCAACAAACACAGCGATGCAGACTGCTTGTCCCGTGCTCCTATCCCGTCCAGCTCTGATGACCTCGAAGATGACCCCCTCTTTATTGGTGCTCTGACCACGTCCGACCTCGCTCAACACCAGAGGGACGACACGGATTTGCGGCCACTCATCGATTATCTTGAGGGTACCGCCTCGTTACCGCCTCGTCTATTCGCGCGTGGCTTGTCGTCGTTTTGCTTGCGAGATGGCGTCCTCTACAAACGAAATTACGCCCCGACGGACTCTGGTTACCTGCTCGTGGTTCCAACGGCGCTCCGCACTGTCGTTTTGCAGGCATGCCACGACGAGCTTCCTTCCGGCCACCTCGGGTTTTCTCGAACGATGGCACGAGTTCGTCACCGTTATTACTGGCCCAGGCTTTCTGCAACTGTCAAGCGTTATGTACGTACTTGCCGCGAGTGTCAACGTCGGAAGAAACCACCTTTCAAGCCGGCTGGCTTGCTCCAACCCATTGCTCCGCCGAGAATTCCTTTCCACCAAGTCGGCATGGACTTACTGGGCCCATTTTCCACGTCATCATTGGGTAACCGGTATATTGTGATTGCCACCGACTACCTCACCCGGTATTGTGAGACGAAAGCCCTTCCCCGCGCCACTGCTGCTGAAATTGCTGACTTTATCATCATCAGCATAGTCCTCCGCCATGGCGCCCCTTATGTTGTTTTAACTGACCGAGGCACAGCGTTCACGTCCACGCTTACTCAGGAAGTTATGCGGCTCAGTGGCACAAGTCATCGTAAGACCTCAGCTTACCATCCTCAAACCAACGACCTAACCGAGAGCCTCAATAAGACTATCGCTGATATGATTTCTATGTACGTCGACGACGACCATAAGAACTGGGACGAAATCCTTCCGTACGTCACGTTTGCCTACAATACTGCCTTTCAAGAGACGACGGGGTTCACGCCATTTCGCTTGGTACACGGTCGTGAAGTCGTGACTATGTTGGACACGATGTTGTTGCCCGATATTGCCCGCCCATCCGTTGCCGACGCTGATGCATTCATTCGCCATGCAGAGGCTGCCCGCCGGCTGGCTCGGCAACGAACCTGCGTGCGGCAAGAAGTCGATGCTCACCGCTATAACCTCCGTCACCGCGAAGTCATTTTCCAGCCTGGCGATCAAGTGTGGGTTTGGAGCCCCATCCGTCTGCGCGGTCGCTCCGAGAAGCTTTTGCGCCGTTACTTCGGCCCCTACGAGGTCCTCCACCAACTCAGCGACGTTACGTATGAAGTGCGCCCGCAAGGGAGTGTTCGTTCTTCCAGATGCCCGCCGACATCCGAAATTGTGCACGTCGCAAGACTCAAGCCATACCATGCCCGCTAGGACAACTCTCACCACGTTCGGTGCCTGGGATTCTGTTAACACCAACACGTAGCTCCCCTCACTGTCAGGCATCGAGTCGATGCCTTTCCAGAGGGGAGGGGCAATGCCGCACTTAGTTTAGCCATCACGCTACCGGCTCCCCCGTGCGGTCTGTCTTCGACCTTTGTCGCGCGCCGCACTTCGTCGTCTTCTGCTCGGTGCTAGGCCCTGCCGGCTACGCTCTGCGCAGTGTGCTCGCCAGGTACTGTTCTGCCAGGGATTGAACGTCCTACCGGCGTCTGTGACAATATTATCAAGGCACATCTTCGCCGAGGACGGCCACGAGTACATCTGAAGGTGCGCCTGCGTTGGAACCCTGGTCCCATGACCACCTCGACAGCAGCGCCGCGAAGACAACGCACGCTATAAAAAAGGCCACACAGACTGCATTTCGCAGCTCGGCAACAGTGCACTCACAGCACGTCTCTGATCGCCATCATTTCTTTGCCTTCGCAGTACTCCCAACTGCATACTTCAGATTATCAAGGCATATCTTCGCCGAGGACTGCCACGCGTTCATCGGATGGTGCGACTGCGCTGATACCCTGGCCCCATGACCTCCTCGACAGCAGCGCCCCGAAGACAACGCACGCTACAAAATAGGTCACACAGACTGCATTTCGATGCTCGGCGACGGTGCACGCACAGCACGGCTCTGATCACCATTCATTATTTGCATTCGCAGTACTCCCAATCGCATGCATGAGATTATCAAGGCACATCTTCGCCGAGGACTGCCACACGTTCATCGGATGGTGCGACTGCGCTGGAACCCTGGTCCCATGACCGCCTCGACAGCTGCGCCCCGAAGACGCCGCACGCTATAACAGAGGCCACACAGACAGAATTTCGCAGTTCGGTGGCGGTGCACGCACAGCACAGCTCTGATCACCATCCATTCTTTGCCGTCGCTGTACTCCCAATCGCATACATGAGATTATCAAGGCACATCTTCGCCGAGGAGTGCCACGCGTTCATCTGATGGTGCGCCTGCGCTGGAACCCAGGTCCCATGACCACCTCGACAGCAGCGCCCTGAAGACAACGCACGCTATAAAAGAGGCCACACAGACAGAATTTCTCAGTTCGGCGGCGGTGCACGCACACACGGCTCTGATCACCATCCATTATTTGCCTTCGCACTACTCCCAATCGCATGCATCAGGTTATCAAGGCACATCTTCGCTGAGGACAGCCACGCGTTTATCGGATGGTGCGCCTGCGCAAGAAGCCTGGTCCCGTGACCACCTCGACAGCAGCGCCCCGAAGACAACGCACGCTATAAAACTGGCCACACACTACTTTGCGCAGTTCGGCGGCGGCGCACTCACAGCGCGGATCTCATCACCATTGATTCTTTGCCTTGCAGTACTACCAATCGCATGCCTCAGAGTATCAATGCACATATTCGCAGAGGACTGCCACGCATTCATCAGATAGTGCGCCTGCGCAAGAAGCCTGGTTCCGTGACCACCTCGACACCAGCGCCCCGAAGACAACGCACGCTATGAAAGTGGCCACACATTGCTTTGCACAGTTCGGCGGCGGCGCACTCACCGCACGGCTCTGATCGCCATCCATTCTTTGCCGTCGCAATACTGCCAATCGCGTGCACCAGATTATCAAAGCACCTCTTCGCCGAGGACATCCACGTGTTTATCGGATGGTACGCCCGCGCAAGAACCCTGGTCCCGTGGACACCTCGACAGCAGCGCACCGAAGACAACGCACGCTATAAAAGAGGCGACACAGACTGCATTGCACAGTTCGGCGGCGGCGTACTCAAAGCACCGTACTGATCACCATTTATTTTTGGCCTTCGCAGTACTCCCAATTGCATGCATCAGATTGTCAAGGCACATCTTCGCCGAGGACTGCCACGCTTTGATCGGATGGTGCGACTGCGCTGGAACCCTGGTCCCATGACCACCTCGACAGCAACGCCCCGTAGACAACGCACGCTATAGAAGAGGCCACACGGACGGAATTTCGAAGCTCGGCGACGGTGAACTCTCAGCACGGCTCGGATCGCCATCCATTCTTTGCCGTAGCAGTACTCAGCCGCATGCATCAGATTATCAAGGCAAATCTTCGCCGAGGACGGCCACGCGTACATCTGATGGTGCGCCTGAGCTGGAACCCTGGTCCCATGACCACCTCGACAGCAGCGCACCGAAAACAACGCACGCTATAAACGAGGCCACACAGACTGCATTTCGAAGTTCGGCGGCGGTGCACGCACATCAAGGCTCTTATCACCATCCATTCTTTGCCTTCGCAGTACTCCCAATCGCATGCATCAGATTATCAAGGCACATCTTCGCTGAGGACTGCCACGCACTCATCGGAAGGTGCGACTGCGCTGGAACCATACTCCCATGACCCCCTCGACAGCAGCGCCCCGAAGGCAACGCACGCTATGAAAAAGACCACACATAACGCATTTCGCAGTTCGGCGACAGTGCACTCACAGCACAGCTCTGATCGTCATCAATTCTTTGCCTTCGCAGTACTCATAGTCGCATGCATCAGATTTTGAAGGCACATCTTCGCCGAGGGCTGCCACACGTTTATCAGATGGAGCGCCTGCGCAAGGACCCTGGTCCTATGACCTCCTCGACAGCAGCGCCCCGAAGACAACGCACGCTATAAAAGAGGCCACACAGACTGCATTTCGAAGTTCGGCGACGGTGCACTCACAACACGGCTCTGATCGCCATCCATTCGTTGCGGTCGCAGTGCTCGCAATTGCGTGCATCAGATTATCAAGGCACATTTTCGCCCAGGACTGCCACGCGTTCATCTGATGGTGCGACTGCGCTGGAACCCTGGATCCATGACCACCTCGACAGCAGCGCTACGAAGACAACGCACGCTATAAAAGAGGCCACACAGACTGCATTTCGAAGCTCGGCGACGGTGCACTCATAGCACGGCTCTGATCGCCATCCATTCTTTGCCTTCGCAGTACTCCCAATCGCATGCATCAGATTATCAAGGCATATATTTGCCGAAGAGTGCCACGCGTTCATCGGATGGTGCAACTGCGCTGGAACCCAGGTCCCATGACCACTTCGACAGCAGCGCCCCGAAGACAACGCACGCTATGAAAAAGACCACACATAACGCATTTCGCAGTTCGGCGACAGTGCACTCACAGCACAGCTCTGATCGTCATCAATTCTTTGCCTCCGCAGTACTCATAGTCGCATGCATCAGATTTTGAAGGCACATCTTCGCCGAGGGCTGCCACACGTTTATCAGATGGAGCGCCTGCGCAAGGACCCTGGTCCTATGACCTCCTCGACAGCAGCGCCCCGAAGACAACGCACGCAATAAAAGATGCCACACAGACTGCATTTGGAAGTTCGTCGACGGTTCACTCACAGCACGGCTCGGATCGCCATCCATTCTTTGCCGTCGCAATACTCTCAGTCGCATGCATCAGATTATCAATGCACATCTTCGCCGAGGAAGGCCACGCGTTCATCTGATGGTGCACCTGCGCTGGAATCCTGCTCCCATGACCACCTCGACAGCAGCGGCCCGAAGAGAACGCACGCTATATAAGAGGCCACTCAGACTTCATTGCACAGTTCGGCGGCGGCGCACTCACAGCGCGGATCTGATCACCATCCATTTTTTGCCTTCGCAGCACTCCCAATCGCATGCACCAGATTATCAAGGCACATCTTCTGCGAGAACTGCCACGCGTTCATCTGATGGTGCACCTGCGCTGGAACCCTGGTACCGTGAGCAACTCGACAGCAGCGCCCCGAAGACAACGCATGCTATAAAAGAGGCCACACAGACAGCATTTCGAAGCTCGGCGACGGTGCACTCACAACATGGCTCTGATCGCCATCCATTCTTTGCCTTCGCACAACTCCCAAACGCATGCATAAGGTTATCAAGGCACATCTTCGCCGAGGGACAGCCACGCGTTTATCGGATGGTGCGCCTGCGCAAGAAGCTCGGTCCCGTGACCACCTCGACAGCAGCGCCCCGAAGACAACGCACGCTATAAAATTGGCCCCACACTGCTTTGCACAGTTCGGCGGCGGCGCACTCACAGCGCGGATCTCATCACCATTGATTCTTTTCCTTGCAGTACTGCCAATCGCATGCATCAGAGTATCAATGCACATCTTCGCAGAGGACTGCCACGCATTCATCAGATAGTGCGCCTGCGCAAGAAGCCTGGTTCCATGACCACCTCGACACCAGCGCACCGAAGACAACGCACGCTATAAAAGAGGCCACACAGACTGCATTTCGAAGCTCGGCGACCGTGAACTCACAGCACGGCTCGGATCGCCATCCATTCTTTGCCGTCGCAGTACTCAGCCGCATGCATCAGATTATCAAGGCAAATCTTCGCCGAGGACGGCCACGCGTACATCTGATGGTGCAACTGCGCTGGAACCCAGGTCCCATGACCACCTCGACAGCAGCGCCCCGAAGACAACGCACGCTATGAAAAAGGCCACACATACTGCATTTCGCAGTTCGGCGACAGCGCACTCACAGCACGGCTCTGATCGCCATCATTTCTTTGCCTTCGCAGTACTCCCAATCGCATGCGTCAGATTATGAAGGCACATCTTCGCCAAGGACTTCCACGCATTCATCGGAAGGTGCGACTGCGCTGGAACCCTACTCCCATGACCCCCTCGACAGCAGCGCCCCGAAGACAACGCACGCTATAAAAGAGGCCACACAGACTGCATTTCGAATTTCGGCGACGGTGCACTCACAACACGGCTCTGATCGCCATCCATTCTTTGCCGTCGCAGTACTCGCAATTGCGTGCATAACATTATCAAGGCACATTTTCGCCGAGGACTGCCACGCGTTCATCTGATGGTGCGACTGCGCAGGAACCCTGGATCCATGACCACCTCGACAGAAGCGCTACGAAGACAACGTACGCTATAAAAGAGGCCACACAGACTGCATTTCGAAGTTCGGCGACAGTGCACTCACAGCACGGCTCTGATCGCCATCCATTCTTTGCCTTCGCAGTACTCCCAATCGCATGCATCAGAATATCAAGGCATATATTTGCCGAAGACTGCCACGCGTTCATCGGATGGTGCAACTGCGCTGGAACCCAGGTCTCATGACCACTTCGACAGCAGCGCCCCGAAGACAACGCACGCTATGAAAAAGACCACACATAACGCATTTCGCAGTTCGGCGACAGTGCACTCACAGCACGGCTCTGATCGTCATTAATTCTTTGCCTTCGCAGTACTCATAATCGCATGCATCATATTTTGAAGGCACATCTTCGCCGAGGGCTGCCACACGTTTATCAGATGGAGGGCCTGCGCAAGGACCCTGGACCTATGACCTCCTCGACAGCAGCGCCCCGAAGACAACGCACGCAATAAAAGAGGCCACACAGACTGCATTTCGAATTTCGGCGACGGTGCACTCACAACACGGCTCTGATCGCCATCCATTCTTTGCCGTCGCAATACTCTCAGTCGCATGCATCAGATTATCAAGGCACATCTTCGCCGAGGAAGGCCACGCGTTCATCTGATGGTGCACCTGCGCTGGAATCCTGGTCCCATGACCACCTCGAGAGCAGCGGCCCGAAGACAACGCACGCTATATAAGAGGCCACTCAGACTTCATTGCAAAGTTCGGCGGCGGCGCACTCACAGCGCGGATCTGATCACCATCCATTTTTTGCCTTCGCAGTGCTCCCAAACGCATGCATCAGATTATCAAGGCACATCTTCGCCGAAGACTGCGACGCATTCACCGGATGGTGCGACTGCGCTGATACCCTGGTCCCATGACCTCCTCGCCAGCAGCGCCCCGAAGACAGTGTACGCTATAAAAGAGGTCGCATAGACTGCATTTCGAAGCTCGGCGACGGTGCACGCACAGCACGGCTCTGATCACCATTCATTATTTGCATTCGCAGTACTCCCAATCGCATGCATGAGTTTATCAAGGCACATCTTCGCTGAGGACTGCTACGCGTTCATCGGATGGTGCGACTGCGCTGGAACCCTGGTCCCATGACCGCCTCGACAGCTGCGCCCCGAAGACGCCGCACACTATAACAGAGGCCACACAGACAGAATTTCGCAGTTCGGTGGCGGTGCACGCACAGCACAGCTCTGATCGCCATCCATTCTTTGACGTCGCTGTACTCCCAATCGCATACATGAGATTATCAAGGCATATCTTCGCCGAGGACTGCCACGCGTTCATCTGATGGTGCGCCTGCGCTGGAACCCAGGTCCCATGACCACCTCGACAGCAGCGCCCTGAAGACAACGCACTCTATAAAAGAGGTCACACAGACAGAATTTCTCAGTTCGGCGGCGGTGCACGCACACACGGCTCTGATCACCATCCATTATTTGCCTTCGCACTACTCCCAATCGCATGCATCAGGTTATCAAGGCACATCTTCGCCGAGGACAGCCACGCGTTTATCGGATGGTGCGCCTGCGCAAGAAGCCTGGTCCCGTGACCACCTCGACAGCAGCGCCCCGAAGACAACGCACGCTATAAAATTGGCCCCACACTGCTTTGCGCAGTTCGGCGGCGGCGCACTCACAGCGCGGATCTCATCACCATTCATTCTTTGCCTTGCAGTACTACCAATCGCATGCATCAGAGTATCAATGCACATATTCGCAGAAGACTGCCACGCATTCATCAGATAGTGCGCCTGCGCAAGAAGCCTAGTTCCGTGACCACCTCGACACCAGCGCCCCGAACACAACGCACGCTATGAAAGTGGCCAAACATTGCTTTGCACAGTTCGGCGGCGGCGCACTCACAGCACGGCTCTGATCGCCATCCATTCTTTGCCGTCGCAATACTGCCTTCACTTCACTTCACTTTATTCACCTTAAAGACCCCCTTCAGGGGGTATTACATAAGGGGTGGGTTAATATGTTGTTCAACAAGTACAAGTCATTTCTTTGAAATAATTGCTTAGCGTATCTGAAAATAGAGACAGGTGTGTGATGGCAGCGATATCGGTGGGGAGGCCATTCCAGTCCACAACAGTTCGGAGAAAAAATGAACCTGAAAAAGTTGCAGTACGCGACACAGGGCGGCGATCTGAAACGATGGGCAGTGCGGTGAGATATGCGGTTCGGATGAGTAATGTAGGGTGGTTGATTTAGAGAACCATGGAAAAACTTGTGGAGCAAATAGAGGCTGGCAATGCGGCGGCGGTCTGCGAGGCTTTCAAGAGCGGAATTCTTCTTCAGAGCTGAAACGCTGGTGGTATATGAATATGCATAGTGAATGAAACGAATGGCGCGGTTCTTAACTGATTCGAGTGCATTTGTTAGGTATGCATGGTGTGGGCTCCAGATGGGGCTGGCGTACTCAAGTTTGGGTCTGATGAGGGTTTTATAAGCGAGCAGCTTCACGTGTTGCGGCGCATGACGAAGATGACGTTTCATGAATCCTAGAGATCTGTTAGCAGATGATACGATTGTGGTAATGTGTGTTCGCCAAGAAAGATCGCTGCAGAGGGTGACACCAAGATACCTAAACGATTGGACGCTTTCTATAAACGAGTTAGCAACTGCATAGGAAAAAATAAGAGGGTTGTGTTGTCGATGAAAGGAAATGAGTTTGCATTTGTTAGCATTTAGCGTCATTAGCCAGAGGTCACACCATTTATGGCCGCTGTTAAGGTCGTTTTGAAGGGCCATTTGATCAGAAATGTTAGTGACAGTGCGATAGATTACGCAGTCATCAGCGAAGATACGAATTTTACATGACACATGTGAAGCTAGATCATTAATATATATTAGAAACAAGAGTGGGCCGAGCACAGATCCCTGAGGGACGCAAGATTTAACAGGGAGAGCGCATGAGCGGTGGTTGTTAATAGAAACGAACTGAGATCGGTTAGCTAGAAATTCTTTAATCAATTGCAGGATATTAGGGTGTAAATTTAAAAGGGCGAGTTTTAGTATTAGGCGCTGGTGAGGTACCTTGTCAAATGCCTTCGCAAAATCTAAAAATAACGCATCGGTCTGCAGGTTACGGTCAAGGTTAGCATGCACGTCGTGAGTGAAGATTGCCAGTTGGGTTTCGCAGGAGAGCCCCCTATGAAACACGTGTTGAGCCGGATCAAGGAAGCTGTTTGAATCTAGAAAGTTTATGATATGGGAATAGATGACATATTCCATCATTTTGCAAGGCACGCTGGTTAAGGAGATGGGACGATAATTTAGCGGAGAATCCTTTTGACCTGATTTGTGGGCCGGGATGACCCTCCCCACCTTCCAGTCGTCCGGTAAAGTTCCTGTCGACAGCGATTGCAGAAACAGTAATGAGAGATAAATGGCAGAAATGTGTTTTGTGTTTTTCAGTACTTTTGAGTTCATTTCGTCCACTCCAGCGGCTGACGAAAGTTTAATTCTGTCGATAAGGTTTTCGATACCCTGCGCTGTGATTTCGATGGGAGACATTGCTGGCAGTGTTAGAGTAGGCGGAGTGGGCAATGGTGAGGCAGTTTCGTTTGTGAAAACAGATACAAACGCGCGATTAAATATTTCGGCACATTCAGTATCACTGGAATCGCGTGCACCAGATTATCAAAGCACCTCTTCGCCGAGGACATCCACGTGTTTATCGGATGGTACGCCCGCGCAAGAACCCTGGTCCCGTGGACACCTCGACAGCAGCGCACTGAAGACAACGCACGCTATAAAAGAGGCGACACAGACTGCATTGCACAGTTCGGCGGCGGCGTACTCAAAGCACCGTACTGATCACCATTCATTTTTGGCCTTCGCAGTACTCCCAATCGCATGCATCAGATTGTCAAGGCACATCTTCGCCAAGGATTGCCACGCTTTGATCGGATGGTGCGACTGCGCTGGAACCCTGGTCCCATGACGACCTCGACAGCAGCGCCCCGAAGACAACGCACGCTATAAAAGAGGCCACACAGACTGCATTGCGCAGTTCGGCGGCTTTGCAGGCACATCAAGGCTCTTATCACCATCCATTCCTTGCCTTCGCAGTACTCCCAATCGCATGCATGAGATTATCAAGGCACATCTTCGCTGAGGACTGCCACGCGTTCATCGCATGGTGCGACTGCGCTGGAACCCTGGTCCCATGACCTCCTCGACAGGTGCGCCCCGAAGACAACGCACGCTATAACAGATGCCACACAGTCCGAATTTTGCAGTTCGGTGGCGTGCACGCACGGCACGGCTCTGATCGCCATCCATTCTTTGCCGTCGCTGTACTCCCAATCGCATACATGAGATTATCAAGGCAAATCTTCGCCGAGGACTGCCACGCGTTGATCTGATGGTGCGCCTGCGGTGGAACCCAGGTCCCATGACCACCTCGACAGCAGCGCCCCGAAGACAACGCACGCTATAACAGAGGCCACACGGACTGCATTTCGAAGCTCAGCGACGGTGAACTCACCGCACGGCTCGGATCGCCATCCATTCTTTGCCGTCGCAGTACTCAGCCGCATGCATCAGATTATCAAGGCAAATCTTCGCCGAGGACGGCCCGCGTACATCTGATGGTGCGTCTGCGCTGGAACCCTGGTCCCATGACCACCTCTACAGCAGCACACCGAAGACAACGCACGCTATAAAAGAAGCCACACAGACAGCATTTCGCAGTTCGGCGGCGGTGCACGCACATCACGGCTCTGATCGCCATCCATTCTTTGCCGTCGCAGCATTCCCAATCGCATGCACAAGATTATCAAGGCATATCTTCGCCGAGGACTGCCACGCGTTCATCTGATGGTGCGCCTGCGCTGGAACCCTGGTCCCATGACCACCTCGACAACAGCGCCCCGACGACAACGCACGCTATAAAAGAGGCCACACAGACTGCATTTCGAATTTCGACGATGGTGCACTCACAGCACGGTTCGGATCGCCATCCATTCTTTGCCGTCGCAGTACTCCCACTCGGATGCATCAGATTATCAAGACACTTCTTCGCCGAGGACTGCCACGCGTTTATCTGATGGTGCGCCTGCGCTGGAACCCAGTCCCATGACCTCCACGACAGCAGCGCCGTGAAGACAACGCACGCATAAAAGAGGCCACACAGACTGCATTTCGAAGCTCGGCGACGGTGAACTCATCGCACGGCTCGGATCGCCACCCATTCTTTGCCTTCGCAGTACTCAGTCGCATTCAAAAGATTATCAAGGCACATCTTCGCCGAGGACGGCCACGCGTACATCTGATGGTGCGCCTGCGCTGGAACCCAGGTCCCATGCCCACCTCGACAGCAGCGCCCCGAAGACAACGCACGCTATGAAGAAGGCCACACAGACTGCATTTCGCTGTTCGGCAAGAGTGCACTCAGAGCACGGCTCTGATCGCCATCATTTCTTTGCCGTCGCTGTACTCCCAATCGCATACATGAGATTATCAAGGCATATCTTCGCCGAGGACTGCCATGCGTTGATCTGATGGTGCGCCTGCGGTGGATCCCAGGTCCCATGACCACCTCGACCGCAGCGCCCCGAAGACAACGCACGCTATGAAAAAGGCCACACAGATTGCATTTCTCAGTTCGGCAACAGTGCACTCACAGCACGGCTCCGATCACCATCCTTTTTTGCCTTCGCAGTACTGCCAATCGCATGCACCAGATTATCAAAGCACCTCTTCGCCGAAGACTGCCATGTGTTTGTCGGATGGTGCGCCCGCGCAAGAACCTTGGTCCCGTGGACACCTCGACAGCAGCGCACCGAAGACAACGCAAGCTATAAAAGAGGCGACAGAGACTGCATTGCACATTTTTGCGGCAGCCTACTCTAAGCGCCGTACTGATCACCATTCATATTTGGCCTTCGCAGTACTCCTTTCCGCATGCATCAGATTATCAAGGCAAATCTTCGCCGAGGATGGCCACGCGTACAGCACCTGCGCTGGAACCCTGGTCCCAAGACCTTCACGACAGCAGCGCCGCGAAGACAACGCACGCTATAAAAGAGGCCACACAGACTGCATTTCGAAGCTCGGCGACTGTGAACTCATAGCACGTCTCGGATCGCCATCCATTCTTTGCCGTCGTAGTACTCAGTCGCATGCATCAGATTATCAAGGCACATCTTCGCCAAGGACGGCCACGCGTACATCTGATGGTGCGCCTGCGTTGGAACCCTGGTCCCATGACCACCTCGACAGTAGCGCACCGAAGACAACGCACGCTATAAAAGAGGCGACACAGACTGCATTGCACAGATCGGCGGCGGCGTACTCAAAGCGCCGTACTGATCACCATTCATTTTTGGCCTTCGCAGTACTCCCAATCGCGTGCATCAGATTATCAAGGCACATCTTCGCCGATGACTGCCACGCGTTCATCGAATGGTACGACTGCGCTGGAACCCTGGTCCCATGACCACCTCGACAGCAGCGCCCCGAAGACAACGCACGCAATAAAAGAGACCACAAAGACTGCATTTCGAAGCTCGGCGACGGTGCACTCACAGCACGGCACGGATCGCCATCCATTCTTTGCTGTCGCAGTACTCTCAGTCGCGTGCATCAGATTACCAAGGCACATCTTCGCCGAGGACGGCCAAGCGTTCATCTGATGGTGCGCCTGCGCTGAAACCCTGGTCCCATGACCACCTAGACAAGAGCGCACCGAAGACAACGCACGCTATAAAAGCGGCCACACAGACTGCATTTCGTAGTTCCGCGGCGGTGCACGCACAGCACGGCTCTGATCACCATTCATTATTTGCATTCGCAGTACTCCCAATAGCATGCATGAGATTATCAAGGCACATCTTCGCCGAGGACGGCCCGCGTACATCTGATGGTGCGTCTGCGCTGGAACCCTGGTCCCATGACCACCTCTACAGCAGCACACCGAAGACAACGCACGCTATAAAAGAAGCCACACAGACAGCATTTCGCAGTTCGGCGGCGGTGCACGCACATCACGGCTCTGATCGCCATCCATTCTTTGCCGTCGCAGCATTCCCAATCGCATGCACAAGATTATCAAGGCATATCTTCGCCGAGGACTGCCACGCGTTCATCTGATGGTGCGCCTGCGCTGGAACCCTGGTCCCATGACCACCTCGACAACAGCGCCCCGACGACAACGCACGCTATAAAAGAGGCCACACAGACTGCATTTCGAATTTCGACGATGGTGCACTCACAGCACGGTTCGGATCGCCATCCATTCTTTGCCGTCGCAGTACTCCCACTCGGATGCATCAGATTATCAAGACACTTCTTCGCCGAGGACTGCCACGCGTTTATCTGATGGTGCGCCTGCGCTGGAACCCAGTCCCATGACCTCCACGACAGCAGCGCCGTGAAGACAACGCACGCATAAAAGAGGCCACACAGACTGCATTTCGAAGCTCGGCGACGGTGAACTCATCGCACGGCTCGGATCGCCACCCATTCTTTGCCTTCGCAGTACTCAGTCGCATTCAAAAGATTATCAAGGCACATCTTCGCCGAGGACGGCCACGCGTACATCTGATGGTGCGCCTGCGCTGGAACCCAGGTCCCATGCCCACCTCGACAGCAGCGCCCCGAAGACAACGCACGCTATGAAGAAGGCCACACAGACTGCATTTCGCTGTTCGGCAAGAGTGCACTCAGAGCACGGCTCTGATCGCCATCATTTCTTTGCCGTCGCTGTACTCCCAATCGCATACATGAGATTATCAAGGCATATCTTCGCCGAGGACTGCCATGCGTTGATCTGATGGTGCGCCTGCGGTGGATCCCAGGTCCCATGACCACCTCGACCGCAGCGCCCCGAAGACAACGCACGCTATGAAAAAGGCCACACAGATTGCATTTCTCAGTTCGGCAACAGTGCACTCACAGCACGGCTCCGATCACCATCCTTTTTTGCCTTCGCAGTACTGCCAATCGCATGCACCAGATTATCAAAGCACCTCTTCGCCGAAGACTGCCATGTGTTTGTCGGATGGTGCGCCCGCGCAAGAACCTTGGTCCCGTGGACACCTCGACAGCAGCGCACCGAAGACAACGCAAGCTATAAAAGAGGCGACAGAGACTGCATTGCACATTTTTGCGGCAGCCTACTCTAAGCGCCGTACTGATCACCATTCATATTTGGCCTTCGCAGTACTCCTTTCCGCATGCATCAGATTATCAAGGCAAATCTTCGCCGAGGATGGCCACGCGTACAGCACCTGCGCTGGAACCCTGGTCCCAAGACCTTCACGACAGCAGCGCCGCGAAGACAACGCACGCTATAAAAGAGGCCACACAGACTGCATTTCGAAGCTCGGCGACTGTGAACTCATAGCACGTCTCGGATCGCCATCCATTCTTTGCCGTCGTAGTACTCAGTCGCATGCATCAGATTATCAAGGCACATCTTCGCCAAGGACGGCCACGCGTACATCTGATGGTGCGCCTGCGTTGGAACCCTGGTCCCATGACCACCTCGACAGTAGCGCACCGAAGACAACGCACGCTATAAAAGAGGCGACACAGACTGCATTGCACAGATCGGCGGCGGCGTACTCAAAGCGCCGTACTGATCACCATTCATTTTTGGCCTTCGCAGTACTCCCAATCGCGTGCATCAGATTATCAAGGCACATCTTCGCCGATGACTGCCACGCGTTCATCGAATGGTACGACTGCGCTGGAACCCTGGTCCCATGACCACCTCGACAGCAGCGCCCCGAAGACAACGCACGCAATAAAAGAGACCACAAAGACTGCATTTCGAAGCTCGGCGACGGTGCACTCACAGCACGGCACGGATCGCCATCCATTCTTTGCTGTCGCAGTACTCTCAGTCGCGTGCATCAGATTACCAAGGCACATCTTCGCCGAGGACGGCCAAGCGTTCATCTGATGGTGCGCCTGCGCTGAAACCCTGGTCCCATGACCACCTAGACAAGAGCGCACCGAAGACAACGCACGCTATAAAAGCGGCCACACAGACTGCATTTCGTAGTTCCGCGGCGGTGCACGCACAGCACGGCTCTGATCACCATTCATTATTTGCATTCGCAGTACTCCCAATAGCATGCATGAGATTATCAAGGCACATCTTCGCCGAGGACTGCACGCGTTCATCGGATGGTGCGACTGCGCAGGAACCCTGGTCCCATGACCACCTCGACAGCTGCGCCCCGAAGACGCCGCACGATATAACAAAGGCCAAACAGACAAAATTTCGCAGTTCGGTGGCGGTGCACGCACAGCACGGCTCTGATCACCATTCATTATTTGCATTCGCAGTACTCCGAATCGCATGCATCAGGTTATCAAGGCACATCTTCGCCGAGGACAGCCAGGCGTTTATCGGATGGTGCGCCTGCGCAAGAAGCCTGGTCCCGTGACCACCTCGACAGCAGCGCCCCGAAGACAACGCACGCTATAACTTGCGAGTACGTTTTTGCAGGCTGGTTTGTGCCTAAGCATTCTGGGTTTTTTGCGCAAAAGACACGACACAAAAGAAACGAGGTAGACAGGACAAGCGCTTACTAACAACTCAGGTGTTTATTGATGGAACATTTGCTTAAATACAGCAGCTGCTCTTATCAAACAAGAAGAGGGAAAGATCAGCTCTGATCACCATTCATTTTTGCCTTCGCAGTACTGCCAATCGCATGCACCAGTTTATCAAAGCACCTCTTCGCAGAGGACTGCCACGTGTTTATCGGATGGTGCGCCTGCGCAAGAACTCTGGTCTCGTGGACACCTAGACAGCAGCGCCCCGAAGACAACGCACGCTATAAAAGAGGCGACACAGACTGCATTGCGCAGTTCGGCGGTGGCGTACTCAAAGCGCCATACTGATCACCATTCATTTTTGGCCTTCGCAGTACTCCCAATCGCATGCATCAGATTATCAAGACACATCTTCGCCGAGGACTGCCACGCGTTCATCGAATGGTGCGACTGCGCTGGAACCCTGGTCCCATGACCACCTCGACAGCAGCGCCCCGAAGACAACGCACGCTATAAAAGAGGCCACACGGACTGCATTTCGAAGCTAGGCGACGTTGAACTCACAGCACTGCTCGGATCGCCATCCATTCTTTGCCGTCGCAGTACTCAGCCGCATGCATCAGATTATCAAGGCAAATCTTCGCCGAGGACGGCCCGCGTACATCTGATGGTGCGTCTGCGCTGGAACCCTGGTCCCATGACCACCTCTACAGCAGCACACCGAAGACAACGCACGCTATAAAAGAAGCCACACAGACAGCATTTCGCAGTTCGGCGGCGGTGCACGCACATCACGGCTCTGATCGCCATCCATTCTTTGCCGTCGCAGCATTCCCAATCGCATGCACAAGATTATCAAGGCATATCTTCGCCGAGGACTGCCACGCGTTCATCTGATGGTGCGCCTGCGCTGGAACCCTGGTCCCATGACCACCTCGACAACAGCGCCCCGACGACAACGCACGCTATAAAAGAGGCCACACAGACTGCATTTCGAATTTCGACGATGGTGCACTCACAGCACGGTTCGGATCGCCATCCATTCTTTGCCGTCGCAGTACTCCCACTCGGATGCATCAGATTATCAAGACACATCTTCGCCGAGGACTGCCACGCGTTCATCTGATGGTGCGCCTGCGCTGGAACCCAGTCCCATGACCTCCACGACAGCAGCGCCGTGAAGACAACGCACGCATAAAAGAGGCCACACAGACTGCATTTCGAAGCTCGGCGACGGTGAACTCATCGCACGGCTCGGATCGCCACCCATTCTTTGCCTTCGCAGTACTCAGTCGCATTCAAAAGATTATCAAGGCACATCTTCGCCGAGGACGGCCACGCGTACATCTGATGGTGCGCCTGCGCTGGAACCCAGGTCCCATGCCCACC
This sequence comes from Amblyomma americanum, assembly GCF_052857255.1. Taxonomy (NCBI): domain Eukaryota; kingdom Metazoa; phylum Arthropoda; class Arachnida; order Ixodida; family Ixodidae; genus Amblyomma; species Amblyomma americanum. The sequence goes on along the minus strand of NC_135505.1, from coordinate 11,971,690 downwards.
TCGACAGCAGCGCCCCGAAGACAACGCACGCTATGAAGAAGGCCACACAGACTGCATTTCGCTGTTCGGCAAGAGTGCACTCAGAGCACGGCTCTGATCGCCATCATTTCTTTGCCGTCGCTGTACTCCCAATCGCATACATGAGATTATCAAGGCATATCTTCGCCGAGGACTGCCATGCGTTGATCTGATGGTGCGCCTGCGGTGGATCCCAGGTCCCATGACCACCTCGACCGCAGCGCCCCGAAGACAACGCACGCTATGAAAAAGGCCACACAGATTGCATTTCTCTGTTCGGCAACAGTGCACTCACAGCACGGCTCCGATCACCATCCTTTTTTGCCTTCGCAGTATTGCCAATCGCATGCACCAGATTATCAAAGCACCTCTTCGCCGAAGACTGCCATGTGTTTGTCGGATGGTGCGCCCGCGCAAGAACCTTGGTCCCGTGGACACCTCGACAGCAGCGCACCGAAGACAACGCAAGCTATAAAAGAGGCGACAGAGACTGCATTGCACATTTTTGCGGCAGCCTGCTCTAAGCGCCGTACTGATCACCATTCATATTTGGCCTTCGCAGTACTCCTATTCGCATGCATCAGATTATCAAGGCAAATCTTCGCCGAGGATGGCCACGCGTACAGCACCTGCGCTGGAACCCTGGTCCCAAGACCTTCACGACAGCAGCGCCGCGAAGACAACGCACGCTATAAAAGAGGCCACACAGACTGCATTTCGAAGCTCGGCGACTGTGAACTCATAGCACGTCTCGGATCGCCATCCATTCTTTGCCGTCGTAGTACTCAGTCGCATGCATCAGATTATCAAGGCACATCTTCGCCAAGGACGGCCACGCGTACATCTGATGGTGCGCCTGCGTTGGAACCCTGGTCCCATGACCACCTCGACAGTAGCGCACCGAAGACAACGCACGCTATAAAAGAGGCGACACAGACTGCATTGCACAGATCGGCGGCGGCGTACTCAAAGCGCCGTACTGATCACCATTCATTTTTGGCCTTCGCAGTACTCCCAATCGCGTGCATCAGATTATCAAGGCACATCTTCGCCGATGACTGCCACGCGTTCATCGGATGGTACGACTGCGCTGGAACCCTGGTCCCATGACCACCTCGACAGCAGCGCCCCGAAGACAACGCACGCAATAAAAGAGACCACAAAGACTGCATTTCGAAGCTCGGCGACGGTGCACTCACAGCACGGCACGGATCGCCATCCATTCTTTGCTGTCGCAGTACTCTCAGTCGCGTGCATCAGATTACCAAGGCACATCTTCGCCGAGGACGGCCAAGCGTTCATCTGATGGTGCGCCTGCGCTGAAACCCTGGTCCCATGACCACCTAGACAAGAGCGCACCGAAGACAACGCACGCTATAAAAGAGGCCACACAGACTGCATTTCGTAGTTCCGCGGCGGTGCACGCACAGCACGGCTCTGATCACCATTCATTATTTGCATTCGCAGTACTCCCAATCGCATGCATGAGATTATCAAGGCACATCTTCGCCGAGGACTGCACGCGTTCATCGGATGGTGCGACTGCGCAGGAACCCTGGTCCCATGACCACCTCGACAGCTGCGCCCCGAAGACGCCGCACGCTATAACAAAGGCCAAACAGACAAAATTTCGCAGTTCGGTGGCGGTGCACGCACAGCACGGCTCTGATCACCATTCATTATTTGCATTCGCAGTACTCCGAATCGCATGCATCAGGTTATCAAGGCACATCTTCGCCGAGGACAGCCAGGCGTTTATCGGATGGTGCGCCTGCGCAAGAAGCCTGGTCCCGTGACCACCTCGACAGCAGCGCCCCGAAGACAACGCACGCTATAACTTGCGAGTACGTTTTTGCAGGCTAGTTGGTGCCTAAGCATTCTGGGTTTTTTGCGCAAAAGACACGACACAAAAGAAACGAGGTAGACAGGACAAGCGCTTACTAACAACTCAGGTGTTTATTGATGGAACATTTGCTTAAATACAGCAGCTGCTCTTATCAAACAAGAAGAGGGAAAGATCAGCTCTGATCACCATTCATTTTTGCCTTCGCAGTACTGCCAATCGCATGCACCAGTTTATCAAAGCACCTCTTCGCAGAGGACTGCCACGTGTTTATCGGATGGTGCGCCTGCGCAAGAACTCTGGTCTCGTGGACACCTAGACAGCAGCGCCCCGAAGACAACGCACGCTATAAAAGAGGCGACACAGACTGCATTGCGCAGTTCGGCGGTGGCGTACTCAAAGCGCCATACTGATCACCATTCATTTTTGGCCTTCGCAGTACTCCCAATCGCATGCATCAGATTATCAAGACACATCTTCGCCGAGGACTGCCACGCGTTCATCGAATGGTGCGACTGCGCTGGAACCCTGGTCCCATGACCACCTCGACAGCAGCGCCCCGAAGACAACGCACGCTATAAAAGAGGCCACACGGACTGCATTTCGAAGCTAGGCGACGTTGAACTCACAGCACGGCTCGGATCGCCATCCATTCTTTGCCGTCGCAGTACTCAGCCGCATGCATCTGATTATCAAGGCAAATCTTCGCCGAGGACTGCCATGCGTTCATCTGATGGTGCGCCTGCGCTGGAACCCTGGTCCCATGACCGCCTCGACAGAAGCGCCCCGAAGACAACGCACGCTATAAAAGAGGCCACACAGACTGCATTTCGAATTTCGGCGACGGTGGACTCAGAGCACGGCTCGGATCGCCATCCATTCTTTGCAGTCGCAGTACTCCCAATCGCATGCATCAGTTTATCAAGGCACATCTTCGCCGAGGACTGCCAAGCGTTCATCTGATGGTGCGCCTTCGCTGGAATCCTGGTCCCATGACCTCCACGACAGCAGCGCCGCGAAGACAACGCACGCTATAAAAGAGGCCACACAGACTGCATTTCGAAGCTCGGCGACGATGAACTCATAGCACGGCTCTTATAACCATCCATTCTTTGCCTTAGCAGTACTCCCAATCGCATGCATCAGATTATCAAGGCACATCTTCGCCGACGACTGCCACGCGTTCATCTGATGGTGCGCCTGCGCTGGAACCCAGGTCCCATGCCCACCTCCACAGCAGTTCCCCGAAGACAACGCACGCTATGAAAAAGGCCACACAGACTGCATTTCGCAGTTCGGCAACAGTGCACTCACAGCACGGCTCTGATCGCCATCATTTCTATGCCTTCGCAGTACTCCCTATCGCATGCATCAGATTATCAAGGCACATCTTCGCCGAGGACTGCCACGCGTTCATCGGATGGTGCGACTGCGCAGAAACCCTGGTCCCATGACTTCCTCGACAACAGCGCCCCGAAGACAACGTACGCTATAAAAGAGGCCACACAGACTTCATTTCGAAGTTCGGCGATGGTGCACTCACAGCACGGCTCGGATCGCCATCCATTCTTTGCTGTCGCAGTACTCTCAGTCGCATGCATCAGATTACCAAGGCACATCTTCGCCGAGAACTGCCACGCGTTCATCGGATGGTGCGACTGCGCTGGAACCCTGGTCCCATGACCTCCTCGACAGCTGCGCCCCGAAGACAACGCACGCTATAACAGAGGCCACACAGACAGAATTTCGCAGTTCGGTGGCGGTGCACGCACAGCACGGCTCTGAGCGCCATCCATTCTTTGCCGTCGCTGTACTACCAATCGCATACATGAGATTATCAAGGCACATCTTTTTGAGGACTGCCACGCGTTCATCTGATAGTGCGCCTGCGCTGAAACCCAGGTCCCATGACCACCTCGACAGCAGCGCCCCGAAGACAACGCACGCTATGAAAAATGCCACACAGATTGTATTTCTCAGTTCGGCAACAGTGCACTCACAGCACGGCTCCGATCACCATCCATTTTTGCTTTCGCAGTACTGCAAATCGCATGCACCAGATTATCAAAGCACCTCTTCGCCGAGGACTGCCACGTGTTTATCGGATGGTGCGCCCGCGCAAGAACCCTGATCCCGTGGACACTTCGACAGCAGCGCACCGAAGACAACGCACGCTATAAAAGAGGCGACACAGACTGCATTGCACAGTTCGGCGGCACGTACTCAAAGCGCCGTACTGATCACCATTCATTTTTGGCATTCGCAGTACTCCCAATCGCATGCATCAGATTATCAAGGCAAATCTTCGCCGAGGACGGCCACGCGTACATCTTATGGTGCGCCTGCGCTGGAACCCTGGTCCCATGACCACCTCGACAGCAGCGCCCCGAAGACAACGCACGCTATGAAAAAGGCCACACAGACTGCATTTCGCAGTTCGGCGACAGTGCACTCACAGCACGGCTCTGATCGCCATCCATTCTTTGCCGTTGCAGCACTCCCAATCGCATGCATCAGATTATCAAAGCACCTCTTCGCCGGGGACTGCCACGTGTTTATCGGATGGTGCGCCCGCGCAAGGACCCTGATCCCGTGGACACTTCGACAGCAGCGCACCGAAGACAACGCACGCTATAAAAGAGGCGACACAGGCTGCATTGCACAGTTCGGCGGCACGTACTCAAAGCGCCGTACTGATCACCATTCATTTTTGGCCTTCGCAGTACTCCCAATCGCATGCATCAGATTATCAAGGCACATCTTCGCCGAGGACTGCCACGCGTTCATCGGATGGTGCGACTGCGCTGGAACCCTGGTCCCATGACCACCTCGACAGCAGCGCCCAGAAGACAACGCACGCTATAAAAGAGGCCATACGGACTACATTTCGAAGCTCGGCGACGGTGAACTCACAGCACGGCTCGGATCGCCATCGATTCTTTGCCGTCGCAGTACTCAGCCGCATGCATCATATTATCAAGGCAAATCTTCGCCGAGGACGGCCACGCGTACATCTGATGGTGCGCCTGCGCTGGAACCCTGGTCCCATGACCACCTCGACAACAGCGCCGAAGACAACGCGCGCTATAAAAGAGGCCACACAGACTGCATTTCGCAGTTCGGCGGCGGTGCACGCACATTAAGGCTCTTATCACCATCCATTCTTTGCCTTCGCAGTACTCCCAATCGCATGCATCATATTATCAAGGCACATCTTCGCTGAGGACTGCCACGCGTTCATCGGATGCTGCGACTGCGCTGGAACCCTGGTAATATGACCTTCTCGACAGCTGCGCCCCGAAGACAACGCACGCCATAACAGAGGCCACACAGACAGAATTTCGCAGTTCGGTGGCGGTGCACGCACAGCACGACTTTTATCGCCATCCATTCTTTGCCGTCGCTGTACTCCCAATCACATACATGAGATTATCAAAACACATCTTCGACGAGGACTGCCACGTGTTTATCGGATGGTGCGCCCGCGCAAGAACCCTGGTCCCGTAATACCTCGACCGCAGCGCACCGAAGACAACGCACGCTATAAAAGAGGCGACACAGACTGCATTGCACAGTTCGGCGGCGGCGTACTCAAAGCGCCGTACTGATCACCATTCATTTTTGGCCTTCGCAGTACTCCCAATCGCATGCATCAGATTATCAAGGCACATCTTGGCCGAGGACTGCAGCGCGTTCATCTGTTGGTGTGCCTGCGCTGGAACCCTGGTCCGATGACCACCTCGACAGCCGTGCGCCGAAGACAACGAACGCTATAAAAGAGGCCACTCAGACTGCATTTCGAAGTTCGGCGACGGTACACTCACAGCACGGCTCTGATCACCATCCATTTTGTTTCCTTCGCAGTACTCCCAATCGCATGAATCAGTTTATGAAGGCACATCTTCGCCGAGGACTGCCACGCGTTCATCTGATGGTGCGCTTGCGCTGGAACCCTGGTTCCATGACCACCTCGAGAGCCGCGCCCCGAAGACAACGCACGCTATAAAAGAGGCCACACAGATAGCATTTCGAAGTTCGGCGACGGTGCACTCACAGCACGGCTATGATCACCAACCATTCTTTGCCTTCGCAGTTCTCCCAATTGCCTGCATGAGATTATCAGGGCGCATCTTCGCCGAGGACTACCACGCGTTCATGGGCTGATGCAGCTGCGCTTGAACCCTGGTCTCGTGACCACCTCGACAACAGCGCCCCGAAGAGAACGCACGCTATAAAAGGCCACACAGACTGCATTTCAAAGTTCGCGTACGGTGCACCTAGACTTTTTAAGGCCTCTCCACGTTTGCGTGACGTCACCGCACAGCGACGGCCCAGTAGGTTCAGCTTCCGCGCTCGCACGCATTTCGCGCATTTCAAAGTGCTGATTATGTCTCTCGAAAAGAAAATTATTTTTTAAGTCGTGTTTTGCTTGCCCACACCCTAACCGAATGTTTTTTTTTGTTCTTGTTTGTTTGAAAGTATAAGCAGTTACATTTTAGCAGAATTTTACTGACTTAATTTCAAAGCGCGCATGTGTGAAGATACGTTCGTAATATTTTTTTTTTATTGAAAATGAACAACGCAGAGGACTTTCACAAGTCGTATTTTATTTTCAGATGAGAAACACGATCAGTAGGAGTAGGAGGTAAGGAATCTGTTACAGCACAGAATCACAAAATGCAGTAAGTGAAGCCTACAGCAGAAAAGCTGTAAACAGAAAGCAAACAAAAGAAAATATGCAGAATATATAATAATACAACCCAAAAACTGGTTTCGAAACTAAAAAAAAACTAACAAAAACAGTCACAAGCACACAGAGTAGTCAATTCTTCAATGTCTTCAATTTTCTCTCTTTTTCTTTTGCAGCCTTTTCAACTATAAGTTGATCCTTTTTTTTACAAAGGTTATTTAGAAGCGTGTTTCCTGCTGCACTTAGGACATAGTGCATTACCAACTGTGGAGTGTGCCCATTCTCACACACATCAAAGTCAATGCCGTCGTTTAACACATCTTGTGTGACTGCCAAGAGAGCCTCCTTTTGATTTGGTAGTGCATGAAACAATGTCTTATGCTGTTCGCTTCTCAGTTTGTCAAGAACTATCTCAGCAGTAAGAACAGCATTTACTATGGCAGGCTTTGGAAACTTGAGATTACCACGAGTCATGGCCTTGACGAACTCCCCACCTTCTACTTCAATATCATCTTCTTGCATTAAAGTTTCTTTGCAAGTCATGCATGACAGCTTCTTGAACGCAGCGTGGGCACAATAGCCAGCAACGCAAGTGGTTGCTGGGAGATTTGGCGCCTTCGCATAATCGTCGTCCGCTACCTCAATGTCAAACACTTCAAGTACTGCATCGATTACTGCCTCCGCATCTGTTGCAGCCTCAAACTCTGGGAGCTCCAGAATGTTCTGCAGACGAAGCTTTCGCTCCGACTCATAGACTTGTCTTATGGAAATGTGGTATTGCGCACCGGAGAGTTGGCGGTATTTGCCAAACCTCTCTTCCAAGCAATCAGTCTGAAACATACTCGAAGTTCATTTCATCTAGGCAATACCTAGTCACCTTTACCAAGGTGTCTGTCGTGAGTCGGAGCGCACTGTGAGTCTCTCTTGTAAGTATGCCTGTGTCAAATTTGAGAGACTGCCACAGATCTAGCCACTCCACTATACTTAACAAACTGGATCTGTGGACTTGACGCTGATGTAATCAGTGACTGCAGCTCATCACGAAGTCGAGTACCCTTGTTGCATGTCTTTACATTTACAATGTTCCACCACTTTGTTATTGTTTCAAGGAACTGTGCAGTACCAGACACATGATCTAGCTCAAGTCTGGGCCCACATGCTCGCAGAGCTGCTGCCGTAGACGCACTGAAAATCCTTAGCGCAAGCTTGACATTCTGTCGCTCAATATTCGATGGGTTCAGAGATTTAGACGAAAGTGTTGGTGCTGATTTAATCAGCTGACCCTGTTCTTTCGAGTGAAGTCCTCTAAGTGTTTTAAATGAAGCTGTAAGTATAGGTGGCTTTATATTAGGTCTTGTGGGGCTAGGAAAGAACTTGCATGTTTCAGCATTTCGCTGATTGATCCAGTTATTCCTGACGCATTTTATTAAGTGTACAGGATCAATCAGAAAAAAGAGAGGACGTTTAGAGTCTGCAGGGTGTGGATACACACTCTGAAGTTTGCAGGGGGCCCCAAAAAGACACATTGTTTTCCGGTTGATTGAGTTATTGTAAGCTATGACTGCGATTATACGCAACCCAACATGCTCTAGCTGAGTAATGATGCTATGCAGAATAGTGTGAAGCTGCTGTGCGTTGATGCGCTCTACTGGCAGTATGTGCACAACATTCTTCTGACGCGAAAGCAAGCTTTGCATCATAAAAGCATGAGCTGTTTGCTGCATCAGGGCTATTTGTAGCCGCACCAACAATTACTCCTCCCTTATAATCAAAATACGGCTGCAGGTGAATTTCGCCGATCATGAGTACAACAATTTTTTCATGCTCCGTCATTGCTGCGACAAGCTTCTTTGCATACGATAGGAAAGAAGTGCCTTGCTGTTCAGCTGCCGGGCTTACGCTGTAGGAGTTACATATACGACGTATTGTAGATTGATGGGGTAATCTAAGGTTTCCGGAACTGTGAAGGAACCTATAAGCATGCGGAGAAACTAAATAAAATGCTTGAGAATACCAGCAACTCTGCAGAATACCGGGATGACCTGCTATGCTTGACAAGAAGAGAAACTTGCTCTTTCAAAAAACTAACTGCATTGGGTTGTTCAACATCTGCCAGTTCACAATTCAAGGCATCTTCAAGCAGGGAAAGTGCCAACTTAAGCAAACCATCCATTTTTTCTTCATGCTTAGACAACAATTTTCCGTGAAACGACTCTACAGCATCCAGCAGACCTATCAAGCAACGGATATCATGTACTGTGTGAGGGATGGTATCTATGCCATCAATTGTAGTCAGCTGCACATTTCGGTAATGAACTTTCACCGTGAGGTTCTCTAAGACCGTGACTGACGACAAAACACGAGGGACGTCATCAACAGCAAGATTGAGAAAAAGGACGCAGGCAGGTCGAGAAATAACATTCCGAAAATCAGAAAGCTTGATTTGAGGAAGGCACTCCAGTAGAACTTGGAAAGTGTCAATCTTATTCTTTGCTTCTTCCTCCTCGTGTGTGTGGAGTGACATGGCGATGGCATTTCGTACAGAAGCTGCTTCAAGACGCATTCTCTTTAGAGTCGGTGCTTCTCGGGACGTAGTGGCGGGCGCAGAAAGGTACGCGGACAGTTCGGAAATACACTGGGAATGGCGTCGGAGCTGAGACGAGCGATCTTCAATTTTGCCTCGACGACTTTGCCCGTTTTTGAGTCCACATACTTAGAAGAAGTCCGAATGTCTGATTCTTTAAAGTGCCGCTCGCAGACCTGCAAAGCCCAGCGCAGATAAGGTGAGCATATTTAAAATGATTAATTCCATGGGTGCAATAGCAATTAGCGCAGTGAAATATTTCAAATTTAGAATATTTCCAGCTCGCCCACTAGGCCATGTTGTAGCGCATTATGTACACACAGCAACGTCGCGGAATAAATATCACGCTTTTTCGACTTACCACTGAGCGCTTTCCGGGTTCGAAATCAGCACGTGGAATGGCTTTCAACCATTGCCTCCTTCTGTCAGCATCAGCTGGGAAAGTGAAGACGCGCACAGTCTTTTCTCCATCGTAATTCCCGCGGCAGCCGGGAACACAACAGTGTCCTGGCATTTTAACAAATGGCTCAGGAACTGTCACACGCGCACAGCACTTTCACAGACGTTTCCCAGGATTGCACTTCGAGTATTCACAGCCCGAAGGAAGCTTCAGCAAATGACACAGAAAGAAAGAACGGCGGAGGAACAGCATGTAACACACGACACGTGCAGCACATGTTCAAACACGACGGTAGTGATGTTTACAGCAATCGTGATGTCTACTTTCAAATGATTGCTTTAAACAATCTACTAGAAAAACTGCACAAAGTAAGCTTTTAAAAGATTGAACAGTTTCCAGAAATGCGAACGAAGATTGTTACATTGAACCAGATATCTTTCATGTCTTTTAAAACGGTGAAATTCATTATCTTCAATTTGCTATACGCAAATACGCCTCGGAGTACTCCGCACTTCAACAATTTGAAACAGCGGTGGAGGAGAACAGCGGCAGCGGCCGCCAGGAGGTGCTGCCGCAGCGGTCGGCGGTGGCTGCTCCCGCGTCGTAGTGCGGTGACGTCACGCGTCGGAGGAGAAATCGTGGAGAGGCCTTAAAATCTAGGTGGTGTTGGCACGGCTCGGATCGCCATCCATTCTTTGCCGTCGCAGTACTCCCAATCGCATGCATCAGATTATCAAGGCACATCTTCGCAGACGACTGCCACGCATTCATCAGATGGTGCGCCTGCGCAAGAATCCTGGTCCCGTGACCACCTCGACAGCAGCGCCTCGCAGACAACGCACGCTATAACAGAGGCCACACTGACAGACTTTCGCAGTTCGGTGGCGGTGCACGCACAGCACGGCTCTGATCGCCATCCATTCTTTGCTGTCGCAGTACTCTCAGTCGCATGCATCAGATTACCAAGGCACATCTTCGCCGAGGACGGCCAAGCGTTGATCTGATGGTGCGCCTGCGCTGGAACCCTGGTCCCATGACCACCTCGGCAGCAGCGCGCCGAAGACAACGCACGCTATAAAAGAGGCCACACAGACAGAATTTCGCAGTTCGGTGGCGGTGCGCGCACAGCACGGCTCTGATCGCCATCCATTTTTTGCCGTCGCAATACTGCCAATCGCATGCACCAGATTATCAAAGCACCTCTTCGCCATGGACTGCCACGTGTTTATCGGATGGTGCGCCCGCGCAAGAACCCTGGTCCCGTGGACACCTCGACAGCAGCGCACCGGAGACAACGCACGCTATAAAAGAGGCGACACAGACTGCATTGCACAGTTCGGCGGCGGCGTACTCAAAGCGCCGTACTGATCACCATTCATTTTTGGCCTTCGAAGTACTCCCAATCGCATGCATCTGATTATCAAGGCACATCTTCGCCGAGGTCTGCCACGCGTTCATCGGATGGTGCGACTGCGCTGGAACCCTGGTCCCATGACCACCAGTTGTATGTTTACTGTTTAATGTTAAAGGCTTCGTGCCGCTTCAAATTAAGAAAGGATAGTTCATTCTCTTGCATACAGTGTCTTAAGATACGTTATAACCTTATTCGGTTTATGCTCCTAACGTTAGCAAAACCGTTTTCATAACCTGTCAAAAATACATTAAAAAGCATGGCTTACAATCGCGTTGCATCATCAAACATACATTTCCAAACAAACAGAATTCAAGCATCCGCACATTCCCAGCGGAAGCTTCGTAAAGAAATGGGCTTTCTTAGGCTGGAAAATATGGCGGACACTACTCCGAAGACGAAGATGAATTATGATGATGAGTACACGTATGTACAGATGAACACGAAAGTCGCACGATGATGATGAATATGTACATATGAAGACGAAGGTCCTCACTGTGCATGCACTTTCGTCCCGCACGGATGAAAGCGACCGTCCCGGGAGCATGTTATAGCAAAATGGGGTGACGGGCGAAGGACTGTAAGCACGAAACTTAGACGAACTCTGCACCGCAGCAATGCAGGATTTACACGGGCAGCGCGATAGTTCATAGGAAACATTAGTTCGAGAACGGTGTACGGACTAATATAGCAACTGGGGAATTTTTCCCACAAGTAGGGGCACGCACTGTAGTCAACAGCAACACTCTATCGCCAGGGAAGACGGACACAGTACGGTGGGTGAAGTCATAGGTGGTTTTCCGTGTGGCTTGGCAGGCGTCAGTATTCTTAACGGTGGTTCAAAAGCGCAAACACACCCAGAACAAGAAAGAGACGAGACACACAAACCAGCACTGAACTTACAACTGTCTTTTTTTTTTATCTAGTGCTCCTAGTGATGGTTTTAACAGCGCTAGGAGTTCGTTGACATCGCGCATGTCCGCTGTTTTTTTCTTGTGTGTATATATGACGTGCTTCTTCCTAATCAAAAATCAGTTGTAAGTTCAGCGCTGGTTTGTGTGTCTCGTCTCTTACTTGGTCTATGTGTGTTTGCGCTGTTGAACCACCACTGTTAATCAACACTAACTAGCGCAATCTGCAGTTCTTCGACAGTCAGTATTCAGGCGGTCGATAGTACGGCAGTGGCCAAGACAGGAAGCAAGTTCTTCGTGTGAGAGGGCTGAAAAGGTTGAGGAGAGGGGGGGGAGAGAATAACGATGCTTCGATAGTGAAGGCAGGTGGGTGGCTATGCACAAGAACAAAGGGGGAAAGCTGGTTGTTCTTTCTACTGCAGTGTCGTAAGTAAGCGTAACGAAATGGAGCATGGTGTCGTAGATGGTGTGGTCTGGCTGGATATACGTGGACAGCGTGCGATGAAAGCTTTCTATGAGCCCATTGGTCTAGGGGTGACAGGCGGAAGCAGTTTCGAGGACAGTTCTAGAAGCATGAAGAACTTCGGCAAGGACATTAGAGAGGAATGACTTACCGGTCACTGATAAGGACACGGGTGGCTCCATGGTGCAGAAGTATGGCATTCAGGAAGAAATGTGCAATTTCAGAAGCACAGTCGTAAAAAACAGGACCGCTTCAAGATATCTGATGAAGTGGTCGATGGCGGTGACGATCTAACTGTTGCCTGATGGAGTTAACGGTAAGGGACCGTAGAGGCTAATACAAATCACTTCGAAGGGAGAGAAAGGACAGGGTAGAGGCGGTATGAGGCCCGCAGGAGGAGACTTGACGCGTTTGCGGCGTTGGCAAGAGAGGCAAGAGGCAATACATTTTGCAACAGAGGTAGAAAGGCCAGGCCAAAAGAAACGGCGCTTGATGTGGTCATACGTTTTCTGGAAGCCTAAGTGGCCGGTCATGGGGTCGTCGAGAAATGCCTGCAAAACTTCATGATGAAGAGAACGGGGTATGACAGGTTCCCAGGAGTGACCGGAGGCGCTATAAATGCGTATAAGAAGGATGTCGTCGACCAGCTTGAAAGAGTTAAATTGGCGATGTAGGCGGGCATTGGGAGGCCGCGTAGCGCCACTGAGACGATCCATGAGAGTCCGACAGTAAAGTTCGGCCCGCTGTGCTGAAGCGAGATCGCCGGGCCTGGGAACGGGCGTCATATCATTGGCTGCGGCTGTCAAGGTCGAGATAGCCGTTGCAAAAGCATATTGGAAAGATGGAGAAGCTGCAGTCACGCAGGAAGTTGGCGGTGAAGCGAGGGAGAGCGAGAAAGTGCATCGGCGTCCTTGCGTTTTTTTCCCGATTTGTAGGCGACGGTAAAGTCAAATTCCTGCGGGCGGAGAATTCACCGTACAAGGCACTCGGACACGGTTTTCTGTGACAACTAGCTCAAGGCATGGTGGTCAGTAACGACAGTAAACAGGCTGCCGTAGAAATAGGAAAATAGGGACGGACGAAATTTCTGAACGGCCCAGGCAGCAGGGAAGCACTATTGTTCAGTAATCCTGTAGTTTTGTTCGGCTGCATTCATGGTACGATTTGAGTAGGCAATCACTTGTTCGCTCGATGAGCGCTGACGCTGTAAAAAAAAAAGACCTCAATGCCGTGTTCATTGGCATACGTGTGTAAAATTCTTGGGACGTTGTCATCTAACTGGGCTAGCATCGGATTAGATATGAGAGCCTACTTTAGAGTCGTCAAGGTGGCTTCGCGGGCTTCAGACCGAACAAAAGGCGTTCTTGCGCCAAGAAGTAGATGCAAAGGGGCAGCGATGGAGGCGAAACTGCGGATGAAGCGGCGGAAATATGACGCTAATCCCAGAAAACTGCGCAGGTCTTTCTTTACCCGCGTCCGGCGGGGAAAATGTAGAACGGCACCAACTTTGTCAGGGTCAGGCTCTGTACCCTTCTTACTGAAGACGTGGCCGAGTACTTTCATAGAAGTGGAAGCAACACAACATTTCTTTGTGTTTAACTGAAGGACGGCCTCGGAATTGCGCTTAAAAATTCATTGAGGCGAGCAAGGTGCTCAGAAAAAGTAGAGGAGAAAATGACTATGTCATCCAGATAGCAGAGGCAAGATTTTCATTTCAAGTAAAGAAGAATATTGTCAATCATGCGCTCGAACGTCGCTAGAGAATTGTACAGGCCTAGTAGCATGAGGTTGAAATCGTGGATGCCATCGCGTTTGGCAAAATCTGACTTTTCATTCTCGTCCTCATGCATGGCGATTGGCCAATATCCTGATCTCAGGTCCAGACTAGAGAAAAATTGAGCGCAATACACACAGTCGAGGGCGTCGTAAATTAGAGGCAGTGGATAAACATCCTTTCGAGTGATCTTATACTGGTCCATTATTCTTTTTAACCAACACAAAAGGTTACGACCAAGAACTTGAAGAAGGGCGTGTGATGTGGCGTGTGAGGATGTCGGCTAGATTTTCCTGAATAATTTTGCACTCACTAGAAAAAAAAAGCAGGGTACGGGCGACGACGAACAATTCTCGAACCATCGGTGTGAATGCGATGCGTAGCTGCGGAGCTTTGGCCCAAAACTGTTGACTGAGTATCGAAGGACTTGGCATGCAATAGCATTTCTCTTTCTTGAGCAGGCGTGAGATGTATGCTCATTATAGATGTAATAGATGTAGGAGGAGAAGAACTGGTCGAAATATCCAAGCTTGATTGGTAAGAGGAAAGAAGTGTGAGAGGTGGAAAGCTAGCCACGGAAGCGATTGCCGTGCCTTCGTGCGGGAAAAAAATTTAGGGGGGCACTTTGTTGACCTAAAGAGCGGTGAGGGGAAAGCCTTTAACGCGTTGTTCCTGCTTGTGTCACTGATGTGTGGTTAAGATGTTGTTTAAGTACAAGATTCTTTGTGAATCTTGAATGCTGGAGACTGGAGGGCATTTGAGAGGCATACGTCTGATTCGACGCCTTTCCGGAAACACTCTTTAGCATCCTTACGCTAGGCAAATATTAGGTTGGGGCAACGCAGAAAGATTGAAAAATAATATCTCCCCGCCTGTACCACTGACGTATGAGAGGCTTGCCTTGCGCTAGACAAAAATTATCGTGGGACTATAAAAAGAACGAAAAATAAAGTGTACCTGCCCGTGCCACTAAGTATAACGGGTTTCCCTACGCTAGACATGTATATTAGGTTGTGACAACCTAAACAGATTGAAAAATAGTAAGCCTCTGCCTGCGCCAATGATGTGTAACCGACATATGTATATTAGGTTGGGGCAGCCTAAAAAGATTGAAAAATATAAGCCCCTTCCTGCCCCACTGACGTGCAATAGAGAAAGGTTAAATTAGGCTAACCTTAATATGCGTTCGCAGGAAGTAGCGTTGTCGTCAGCACGCTCAGCTGTGCAACGGAAGGATGTTGATTCGAATCCCACCGGGAGCAAGGATTCTTTTTCTTAACGAGTCATCGAGTCATCGGTGTGACATGACTTGAGGCCGGACAAGGTCATAGCCGCAAGTATAGCCGTTAAAGGCTTTCATCTTAACAGGCTCCGGCGTTGTGTTGAAGGCAGTGTGAAGTGAAGACCCATTGGTGAAGCGAAGCAGGGACGTGACGAGAAAAAAAAACCCTTGAGAGAAGACGTGGGCTTGGTGTTGCAAAAACGTCCCCAGCGTTTTCGTGGGCAGAAGCATCTGAGAGGTCATCTTCGCAGCCTGCATAAAGTACACATGGTCAGTGATGGTAACCAAGTGATGAGAATGCAGGACAGGTGTGGTAGAAAGCGTGAATTCAGTAACTTACTGAGTAGGAGCACACTATTTAATTACATGTTGCGCAGACTGGAGGAAATTCAAGTCGAGGATGAGGGGAAGCACAGCGAACTAAACGTGATGCAGAACGCCGTAGACAGTGACCCGTGCTGTACACCGTCCAGAAGGATGTATCAATTCTTCATTAGTAGTTCATACAGAAGAACCGCAGTCAGACAGAAGGACAGCAAAAGGAGTGCACAACTTTCGAAGATGAGAACACAGAGGAGGACTAATGACGGAAATAGCGGCGTCTTTACCAATCAAAGCTTCTACAATAGTTCCTTCAATTTCAACGCCGAACATTTTCGATGGCAGCAGAGGAGGAATTGAAAGGTCGACGGGCGGGGAGATTTACCTCCGAAAACTGCCCAATTATAAGTCTTCCGTGTGGCCAGTGGTCTGAGAGGGCGCACGAAGGGTGACGGGGAGCGGCGGCGCGAAGACCGTACGGTCGACGAGCGATCCAGACAGGCAGATGGAGACGAGAAGCAAGGAGGTGCATTGGCGGCAAACGGCAGGCATGTGTCGTCGTGGTGGAGGTCACCACACCTAGAGCGACGCGGATCATTGGTGGCATACGTCGGGCGTGAAGCAGACGGCGAGTACGTGGCGTCGTGGCGGAAGTCGCATTACCATTCACGCTCGTTGCGCTGACGCTGACGACAAAACAAACGCAACATGGCCACGCATTCCGCAGTAGTAACACACCGGACGAGGAGGAGGCGGGCGCCAAGCCGGACACAGCGGATCTCGAGGATAAGGATGTGACTCTGCTGGACTGGCTGCGGATGGGAAGGAGATGAAGCAACAGCAGGAGTCGCGGCAACCTGGGCAAATATAGGCACGCAACTGGGTACAGATGGTTCTGGAGCCATGGGGTGAGTGACGC
This sequence comes from Amblyomma americanum, assembly GCF_052857255.1. Lineage (NCBI taxonomy): Eukaryota > Metazoa > Arthropoda > Arachnida > Ixodida > Ixodidae > Amblyomma > Amblyomma americanum. Next base: position 11,955,074 of record NC_135505.1, on the reverse strand, counting down.
AAGCGAGCTTGTATTTGGTGAGATCACGCAAAGTCGAGGACGGAGATGGATGTGGATGGGATTGCACTGGCGGTAAGTTGGAGCCGTTCAGTTCCTCTGAATGCTGAATGGCGGGGGTACCAGGTGTCTTGCAAGCGGAGAAATTGAAGGTCGCCTAGACGGTGACAAGTAGTGCGGATATCTTGTACAGCGGTATGATTCTGGGAAGCAAGAGCGTTGGAAGCAAATGATCCGAGTCCTTTAAGAACACAGCGAATTTGATCGCACTCGGACAAAGCGTTGTTGACCGGTCGACACAGGCCGAGTACATCTTCAGTGTAGAACGTGTAGGATTCGCCCAGTAGCTGGACACGTGTATATAATTTCTGTTTTTTTTTGTAGATATCGGGGCTTGCTCGAACGGTTCCAAAAATTTGTCGATTCTGTGAGGATAAAGGGGTCCAGTCTGGGATGGAATCTTTGTGGTTCACGAACCAAGCCTTGGCCACGACAGTCAGGTAGAAGGAGACATTGAGAAGCTTCACCGCTGAGTACCAACGATTTTAGGCACTCACTTGGTTGTGCTGGTCGAGCCAGTCCTCCACTTCGACGCCACGAAGACCCGCAAAGGGCGCAGGCTGGCGCTGAAAGCTGGTGATGAATCATGTGGGATGTCCAGGGGATTGCGGAGCATCTGCTGAGGTGGACGCAATGCTACCGGCTCAGTGTTTGGAATCAGGAGGAAGTACACCTACTGAGGCAGTTAGAGATCCAGAGGGAGCGCCAGTCGGATGTTGGTCGACGGTTGCCATCGTGGTGGATGGTGCGAGCAGGTGGCGACCGGAACATAGCTGTAGTGTGGCAGCTGAGAGGACGCAAGGACCGACATGAGCAATGATGAATACATACATGTACAGATGACGAAGGTCGCGCAATGTGCTTACAATATATAAACTGCACATTTGGACTGTAACCACATCCTTAGCTCACGATGCCGGGTCACGTCACACAAGCCACCATGGCTTATATGGGCCCGTTTTGCTATATTCATTTCCTTGAGTCCTAAATAAAGATAATATTATTAATATTAAAAATAATAATTCAAACTTCTTAGTGCTTATCGTTCCAAGTAGAAAGTTGCGGAAAACAACTCGTTATTTTGTTTCTCGGAGTTAAACCGGTATGGAAGATCAAGAGGCTGCGCTGCTGTGCCTGAAATCTTTAATGAATTTTTTGAAGTGACCTCTTTGTGCAACCTGAAGATAAACTTGAAAGCTCTATGCTGATTGCGATCGCTTTTTGCTTATCACGAAGATGACCATTATTCTGTTTTGATGTTTCCTTTTTGCATAGCCTTTATCTTGGTGCTTGATTTGTGAATTCTGTAATAATCTAGCTTTAGTTGTTTTATTTAAAACCATTTGTGTTTTCTATTGATTTCTTGCCATTTTGTCGCTTTGCTTTGACCGGCGGGCCTAGTCCGACAAGCCTGTTGTTGGCTTGGACGGACTTGAACATCGTTTGTACTGTACACAAAGTGGAAATAGGGATATTGTTATTTCTAATATTATTATTATTATTAATACAATACCTATATATGCAGAACCGGTCATTTTCTACTTCACATTAAAGGGTCCGTGGGGGTCATCATACCCCTCTTGGCGCCGTGGAACCGCAGTTAAGCGATGCCCCAGTGCCCTACGATGACAGGCGCTGCCCCCGCTGTGGCTTGTGCGACCCAGGTTGATCATTCAGAGTGAACTCCAACCTGCCACAGTGGGCAGTCTGCTCACAATCCGGTGGGCAGGTTTTGATGAAACCACAAGGTGACGTGACCTAGGTGGTGCACCTGGTTGCTTCCCCGGGAATGTTTTGCTCACAAAGCCGACGGCTCCGACGACGCTGAAAACAGTGGCCGAGCAGGAATCGAGCCTTCGGGTCGCGAGCCGGGCGCGATACTTTTATGCCACTGAACAGCGTTCGTTTCGGGTAGTCTAAGCTGAAGTTAAGGAAAACTTGCGCGGGAGGGATATCTGTTGCTAACGCATTGTACTATTACGGGTTTTTCAATGAAGCATAATATGAAATATTTTGTGATACACTTTAAATTTGATGTCAAGTAAACTTGATGTTTGGTTGTAACCGTGTTGAATATAATGGACTGGTTTATTCTGTAGGGAATAAAGGTCGTTAGGCACAGTTTTGGAACGAAGGTTCCAAATTGAAGAGGCATATTCAAGTTCAAAGTGAATAGAAATCTTGCGCACACAAAAAACATGAACGAGAAAGGGGCATACATAGGTGCAAACTTCAACTGCATTTTTCTTGCAAATGGAACATATATGCAACTACGATCAGATAAATGGCAACAAAGAAGACTTTTATACCTGCAATGCCACACGTGCTGAACACCAACCGTGACTCCATCTTAACTTTCCCCCATTAAAAAAGTTCAATACTTTATCAACTAGGGCTATCGACGGAGCACTAGCACATGCCTGGCCTCATCTAAAAATTTTCCTCGCCTCTACAAGTGAAGCATGCGTCTCTCAAAGTGTGGATGTGCTAACGAGGTGCAGACAATCACTGAGTGGTGATTCAAGTTAGAAAATAGGAAATTCTCTAAAGTATGGACCCTATGTCTTTTGAATTCTGAAAAAGAAGGCGGACTCACGCTTTTCACTTACAATCAGTTCTTGTTAAAAGCTAAATGTGCAGTGCAAAACTCTTTTAAACCCTGTGAAGAAAACGTGCCTTAGGAAAGAAAAATCTAGGGTAAAGAATTTGCGCTAACGGCTGGAAATTAACAGGCTTTTACGGAGTCTAGAGAAGAGTAAGGTAGGTAGCCTAGATATGTTCTTTAGAGCAAAGACATAAAAATAGGATACTTTTTACGCGTGAGGTTGCTGAAGCCGGCACCAGGCGTCTGTCGCTTTGTTTTTTCAAGAAAATTTGAAAATATTTTATTTATTTATTTTATTTGTTGAACACTGCGTACATGCTGTGCGTCCAAGCAGGAGAGGGAAATACATACGGGGGAAAAGCAAATCTAGGTAGATAGTACCGAACACTACAAATGCCACAAAATAAACAATGCAAAAACACCATTGAAAATGCGGTTACAGTGCAGTTACTAAGCCAGCAGTGAAGATATCAATAATGATTAGAAAGCAACGGAGAGTTCTCCGGTAGAGCGTTTAATTCAGCAACTGTCCTTAAAAAAAAGAAAACATATATGGTGCACCAGTCAGCCTTCCTTATTGATGGTCGATAAAGAGGTAGCTTTTCTTGACAACACGTGATTTGTGTTTTGTGCGTTTTTTTAGTACCTTTGTTTTTTAGTACCTTTGTTTTATTCTGGCTGTCTCGTGTTTTTTCGGTTAATCACAGAGTTCTGAAATCGCGTTGTAAGGTTTTAATCTTGACTCATGATATAGTCTTAGACTGTTGTATTTCTGGGCATGTGCGCGAGTGACGTCAGGTCATGTGACTTTTTAAATATAAATGTCTGTTTTTTTCTGAATAAAAATAGTTGTGAGTCAGCGCTCGTCCGTGTGGTTTCCTTCTTCTTTGTCTTCCGTCCCTTTCGCGCTGTTTTTTCCACCCAAAATGTTGTAGCATTCGCTGAAAGCACGTATCGCAAAAGAAAGATCCGGGAAACGGTGAGCGCTGAAAAACGAGCTGCAGAAGCAAAGCAAAAAATGGTTGTCATTCCGCATGTCCATAAAATACCCCATCACCTGAAGAATATAGGAGCTTGCTCTGACATTAGAGTCGCCCTCTCTGTCCCCATGAAACCAGGCAGACTCTGCAGGATGAGCTCTCCGATTAGACCTGATAGTGTCAGATGCACAATAAAAGTTTGTTGATTGTAAAGAAGGCGTGGCCTATTCAGCTTTTTCATGTGGTAAATGCTACATCGGCCAAACTCGCCGATGCGTAAACGAACATCCAGCAGAGCACGGCCGCAATGCGTAGAAGGGCATATGGCAGTACATTGCCGCTCCTGCCAAGGGTGCCGTCCTCAACATATTAAACGCCAGGTTCTGTATTCCCACAAGGATCAGTTCCCTCGGGAGACTGTAGAGGCCAGGGAAATCCTTAGATGTGGCCCCGCATGTGTGGGTTTTCGCAATCGTTCTTCTCGTTGTTCCCGTGTTTCCTGGGCACGTTGCAACCTCTTTCTCTCATTATTCCTAGCTTGCTTAGCTTTCGCCTTAGAATTTAACTGTTCCGAAGCAGTAGAGCAACTAGATTCAGATATAGACTCTTTGTCGGTAACTTCGATGGCGAGACTGATCAGCCAACGCGTAGCGCACCGCTATATATCCCGGTGAAGCCGCCACGGAGCGAGGCGCAAGGTGAGGAGGTCGTCACATCAACGGAGAGACGACCTGTTAGGCGCGGCGCCGGCCGCCACGGAGCGAGCGCAAGCAGAGACCACCTGTTAGGCGTGGCGCCGGCTCGGGTGCCACGGCACACGCCACGAGCGGCTCCCATCTAGCTGCGGCGGGGAGCAAGCTGACGCCACGCGTCGTCATAGCAACGGAGAGAGCTGGCGTCACACCACCTGCTAAGCGCAGCGCCTGCTCGGCGGGGGGGGGGGGGGGGGGGGGGGGGGGGGGGCATACGCGACGAGCAGTTAGACCTGGCGTAGTATTTCTTTCGCAATAAAATGCAGTTGAAGTTTGCGCCTGCCTGAGTACCTTTTCTAGTCCATGTTTTTGTGTGCGCAAGATTTCCATCTACTATGAAAAGTCAATTCATCCCAAACGCCATGATGCAGATCTAGTTTAAATGTGCACCACAGTGCTTGCCTAGTTGTTTGAACATCCGCCTTCTATGCTAGGCGCGGATTTCGATCCCCAGTGTCGCGGGTACCCGCCGGTGGTACAATGAGCAGAAGCTTTCACGGGGCCTGGTGCTCGGCTTCTCAGGGATGCGTTAAGGCACATTGCACATTAATGCGCGGGTTGGTTACTGAGAATTATGAAGGAACACAGCACAAAAGAAGCGAGGCAGAACAGACACACACGAGCTGTGGCGTAAAAAGGGACCGATATACTAGAAAGGAACTGCATTGGGTTTGAGGGTGAGTTGGTGGCAGTACAATATGAAGGAACAAAGCGCAAAAAAAAAAATCAGGACACAAGAGAACAGACACACACGAGCACATACGAGCGTCCATATCTAAGGATCAATTACAATACAGTCCATTCTTGAATGCTTTCCTAACATCAATAAATGCAGCGCGTGTCTTTTAATCAGGGCAGATGACAACAAATGTCAGTAATAATTTCAGATAACTGAGTCTCACAACAGAAATGCCTCTGGAATCTTAGCTGGTTTTTAGTGATCAGATCATTAGAAATAAAACGACTCAGTTTCAGTTTCAGTTTATTTCCCACAACAAGTACAGGGCATGTACGATGTGTGGGGAGGGTGACGGGATAAAAGCTGCGTCAAGGGCAGCTTGACTGGCCCCGTCTCCCCGAACCACATTGCAGCAAGCACGACAGTTTAGAAGGACATAAAATATATATGATGGGAAGAATAACAAGGAACAAATGGAAAAAAATATACGAACAAGATAAGTGCAAAAACAGTGAATGAGTGCATAAGTTAAAAAATACATTCAAATCTAACAGTACAGGTTAGTTAATAATATCGAATAATTTTTTCTTGGTTAGAACCCGCAGCTGCTCTTCCGTTAGCTTATATTTGTTAAGTGTACTAGGCAGCCTGTTTCGAAGCATCTGGAGACCGTAGTTAGTACTTGATCGCGGAACGTGCCAATGTTCATGGTGGCGGGTGGAGCGAGATGATATGTTAATCTGCAAGTTTGCAACGGCTCGTAATGTTGTTATATTTTTATGGATTTCAGATTTCAAAGATGCCAGCAACTGGCGCTCATAAAGCGTGGAAATTTTAGTAATCTTGTATTTAAGAAATAGGTCGGAAGTGTGGGCATTATATGGAGAGTTTGAAATGGCTCTAACTGCATTTTTTTGTAATGTAACCAATCTATTTAGTGATTTCCTGGTGCCAGTACCCCAAACAAGATGACAATATAATAGATGAGGTGCAAAAAGCGTGTTATAAAGCATTAGTTTTTGGGAGACAGGTAAAAAATGTACTTTTCTCATTATACCTAATGTTTTGCACAGTTTAGTTTGTATGTTTTCGGCGTGAAAATCCCATAGCATGTTTTCATCAAAAACGACACCCAGGGATTTTGCTGATGAAGAAAATTCTATTTCAGTATTATCGAACTTCAGTGGATTAATGCGAACATTTGTTTGTTTAGCTTGAAAGAGAACTGCTTTTGTTTTGGAACAGTTTATTTTTAGGTTATTAGCGCTTGACCATTTACATAGTTTGTCCAAGAATAGGTTGGCGGATTTGACAAGGTCATTTGCATTGCTTCCTGTAAAAAATGTACTGGTGTTGTCGGCGTATATAACATAATTTATGGTGCTATCTAGAGATACAAGGTCATTGATGTAAGCATTGAAAAACAGTTGGCCGAGAATACTCCCCTGAGGTACGCCATGCTTATTTTTTTATAATGAGGACATTTCATTTCCTATACATATTGCTTGATGTCGATTTGTCAAGTAACTTTGAACCAAATTAAAAGAAATACCACGAACACCATAACAAGACAGTTTGTCTAGTAGGGTATTATGATTGATTCTGTCAAAAGCCTTTTCAAAAGCCTTTTCAGCCTCAATGCTATTCATAGCATTGAGTCGATAATGTGCTCCATAACCTTACTAATTACACTTATTGAGAATTAGGGCAGTAACCGGATAGTAAACGGCGATCCTCACCTTTCAATCACCGTAAAAAATTTGACAACATTCCAGTCTGCCGGAGGATGTCTGTGTATTAAACGCGTTTTGCTGAATGGGATTTAGCCCCGCCGCGGTGGCTCAGTGGTTAGGGCGCTCGACTACTGATCCGGAGTTCCCGGGTTCGAACCCGAACGCGGCGGCTGCGTTTTTATGGAGGAAAAACGCTAAGGCGCCCGTGTGCTGTGCGATGTCAGTGCACGTTAAAGATCCCCAGGTGGTCGAAATTATTCCGGAGCCCTCCACTACGGCACCTCCTTCTTCCTTTCTTCTTTCACTCCCTTCCTTATCCCTTCCCTTACGGCGCGGTTCAGGTGTCCAACGATATATGAGACAGATACTGCGCCATTTCCTTTCCCCAAAAACCAATTATTATTATTATTGAATGGGATTTAACGAGTGTTTAGCTATTTTGCTTAACTGCGCAGGGATTTCGTCAGGCCCAGGGGCGGTCGTGCTAGGCAACTTCTCAATGACTGATGCGTCAACTTCAGGCGGGACTGTATAGAGCTGCGAAGACGCGGAGAGTGCAGGGAAGGGCAGTAAAAACAGTGTCGAATAATGAAATGAACCGGCTTGCGAACGTAGCGCAAACGAGAGGACTACGCTGATCATCCGCTAAGCCTGAAAATACAACTGTAGAATCGTAGCTTGTTCGGCCAGTTGGTGCACAGTACCAGGTAGAAAAATCAGAACAAGATGTGCGCGCAATAGAAGGAATTCACACGGACGACTCAAGTATCGTCCGTGTGAATTCCCTCTATTGTGTACGCGTCCCCTTCTGCTGGGTTTCTACCTAAAAATACACTTCCAAGGCCGCGGCCGAAAGATCATCAGAATTTCCAGGATGTTTTTTTTTTATATTTCGTCAAAATAAGGGGGTTTAGCTGGACTGATATGTTTAATTGTTCGCATAAGTGTGACATCTGCTTTATGTTTTATTTGAACCCGATTTATTGGAGCTGCGGTGGAGTCGCTTCATTCTATTGCTTAATATTTTTCTCTTAGAGTGGAACTTCGAATGACTAAAATATTTTGGTAATGAAATCTTTAGGAAGCCTTGATCAGTTCGTGAAACTCGCACAGCGTATCGTCATCCCACATCGGTCCCGCACTACTGCACACTAGAAGCCATTTTATGTGCACACAGCTCACGACTGGAACCAGCTTCCCAGCGGACAAGCACTAATCTCTGATCCTGCTCATTTCAAGACTGCCATCGGGAAAGGCATTTCATCTTCATGATAACCACGCAACTGTCATTGTAAACCGACGTTTCTGCGCCCACCCCTCACCTTTTGTCTCGCCTGGGGACCCACCAGGTTCAAATAAAAGATCATCTTTTTCTTCAGGACTTCAGAAATACGATTTATTGAGCGCTGAAGACAATTTTCAATAAATGAAGGCGAAAATACTCCTGCGACCGTGATAATATGATCGGTGTTTAGCCTAGAGAAATCAAAAACACGTTCAGACGTGGTATGAAGACGAGGAATTTTGAGGCAACTTTGTATTTAGCGACCTTAAAATGGCTTAAAGGTCCTAAGCAAATAGCAAAAGGTATAGCCTGGATGACATTTATGGAAACGAGATAAAAAAATTATTCACTTCGTGCGGGCGCTAGGATGCCACGTGGGAGGGACAGCACAGTTACCTTTTTCAAGTGACGGGGTTCAGATGTTAGTTTACCTTTAACATTTTTGTTGCAGTTATATTCCTGCGTCAAACCAAAAATATTGAACTTGCCTCCAAAAACCATATGAAAATTGGGAAATTGGGAAATTCAGTCTGGTCTTCTACCAGAGAACGGAACAAGCTAATGCAAAACTCAGCACTACTCTCCGGAGGTCTGTGCCAACAACCTACAGTAATTGATGTCGGCGTTCAATTTAGAATTTTCCAGGCTGCTTATAAGTAACCGCGGATAGCACATCCAACAGACAACAATTGTGTGTTTACAGTTACAGGAACGCCACCCCCTCCTGTAGTTTGTGTCAAATAGATTGTAGGTGAATTTCTGTTGAATTTCTGTTTCAGTTCTGTTTTTCAAGTAGGTGTTTAGCAATAAGGTTAGGTTTAGAGTAATTGCATGCGAGCGTACGATACGGAGTCCATCGTGCGTCTCCCTGCTTCGTCTTCCTCCCAAGGGTTACTGGTTACCTTCTTCGCCAAGGTTTACATGTGACTCCGCTCTTTCCGCTGCACATCGCTAACACAATAAATTACATACGCCTTAGAGAATGTAAGATGATGTGAGAGGATGTTCGCTCTTTCCGCTGCATATTGCTAACGCATTAAATTATATACGCCTTAGAGAATTTAGGATTATGTGAGAGGATGCTAATACATATAGGATGTTAAAATGGGAACGGCGAACCAAAATCAATAGGGAGGCTGTTGGGGGATGCTTTAATTCCTATACGGGACTTAGTGTGCGAGACGGTCTGCATTCCTCTGGAGAGCTTCCTTAGCGTCCTCTTACCTCTAGCGCATCTCGATGAGTGTTTTGACTTGCTTATTGAAAACATGTACTTCTAGAGCTACATTTAGTGCTTTGTCGGTCTCTTCAATTGAGTCATGACAGCTAAGTCTGTGTAAACAACATTATTTTTTTAATGTTAACAAATTTTATTTTAAAAGCCGTGAGAGATGCGTCAGTGCGGTCTGTTGAGGTGGATTGTACAACATAGATATTGTACACCTGACAAAAAAGCAATAATCGGAAGAGCATTAACCTAAACTGATAATCAAGTTTTATACGTTTCATTATAGGGGGTGCGGTTATTCTGCGAACGTGACGGCCCTCAATACCAAAGGTGAGCGCTTTTTTTAATTTCCTTAATCGGCAATGTGGTACAACATATATCTAAAGTCAAAAATATACATTTGAAAGCTTGCTGAGTTGGTTTTCCGGCATTTTCGATTTAAAAAATGGCGTCAATGCGCATGGTATCGCCACCAAAATCAACTACTTCTCAATAATCAACAAGACCAACTGCGCTTGTATTTGATGCATAAGAAGTGTGAGAGACGACAGGTGCTAACTTAAATTTGTTGATTCAGAAGGAACGCGACCACATACTACACTCATGAAATCATTCGTCATATCAAAATCTTCACAATGTCACACACGTGTCACCAAGAGATATTCTTCAGCAAGACCTTCGTTTGAGCAGGCGCCTTCCGGAAAAGACGGGATGGAGCCTGTTCAGTCTTTTGCGTGGTCTTGTGCTCGTTTTCTTGCGCTGTTGTATTTTATTTACGATATTATTTTCGTTTGAAGTAGCGTTCAGTATCCCCCTTTTCCAGTAGTTCGCATGCCGGGGTCCCGACTTCTGCCAATAATCGTTATGTTTGTAAACTTTGGTTTGCATTTACAATTTCACAGTGTTTTGGCAGATGTTGGTTTCGTCAAATGTTTAGGGAAACACCAAGGTGCAGTAGATTTGTAATAAGGGAGTAGTTACACATTTGAATCCACCTGAGCGCAGCCATATGGCTACAAAGGAAAGCTCTAAAGCTTTCTCATAAACTCCGCAGTAAAAAAAAAAAATCGTTCAGGTCCGGGGTCCCGGTTCTGGACCAGGACGAATTTTTCTTTAACTGCGAAGTTCCCGGACACGGACGAATTTTTCTTTAATGGCGAAGCTTCTGAGAAAGCTTGATAGCTTTCCTTTGTAGCCTTATGGTTTTGCTCAGGTGGATGTAGGATTGCATCGTTGAGCACGGACAGCTCGTGCTGTTGTGCCCTATAATTAACAAATGGGCTCCTTTGTCCAATCTTACCGCATGAAAGAGGCAGTGCATACTCAACACCGCTATTACCCTTCACTTACGGGTTGGCATGCCGGTTCCCGCTTCCCGCATTTATTTATTTATTTATTTATTTATTTATTTATTTATTTATTTATTTATTTATTTATTTATTTATTTATTTATTTCCTCAAAGGTCTCGGTTGAGACATTACATGAGGGAGTGGACGGTATCTGGCAAACAATGGTAAAAAATGTTAAGATGAAAGGTTGGCGACGCTCCGCTTGAATTCTAGTGGGCTGATGATAATGGCAACTTCGGTGGGCAGGTCATTCCAGTCTCGTGCAGTACGCTGAAAAAATGACTGCTGAAATGTCACAGTATGGGCTTGTAGGGGATACACTGCGTTACTGTGGTTGAACCGGGCGATGCGGTGGGCTCTTTTTATGTAGGGGTTATCAAGAGGCAAAGAATGGAAAAATTTATGAAAAAGGTTAAGACGTGATATCTTACGGCCCGAGGCTAGGGGGGGGGGGGGGGGGGGGCAAGTTGATTCGAGCTTTTAGTGCTGAGATGCTTGAGTGGTAGGAATAATTTGATAGAATGAATCGTGTTGCGCGGTTCTGAACCAATTCGAGGGCGTTGGTAAGATTAACGTGGTGCGGATCAAAAATAGCGTTAGCATACTCAAGCTTGGGACGCACAAAGGTTTGAAAAGCAAGCTGTTTAATAGGGGGAGGAGCGAGTGAAAGGTTCCGGCGTAAATAACCTAGAGCACAATTAGCAGAATTTATTATGTGATTAATATGACAGGTCCAAGTTAGGTCACGCGAGATATGCACACCAAGATATTTGAATGATTCGGATGTTCCAATCTGCAGGTTATTAATATTATAATTAGGCGCTACGTAATTACGACGACGGTGAATGGACATTAACACGGTTTTAGAAATATTTAATGACATGAGCCATGTTTTACACCAGTCCTGTATGCGAATAAGGTCAGTTTGTAATGCGAGATGGGCGGTGGAGTTAGTAATGCTTCGGTAAACGACACAGTCATCGGCAAAGAGTCGGATATGAGAAGAAATGTTACACGGTAGGTCATTAATATATATCAAGAAAAGGAGGGGCCCGAGTACCGTTCCTTGAGGTACCCCTGAGAGCACAGGTGTTAAGGATGAAGAGTGTGAATTGGCATATACGAACTGCTGACGGTTAGATAAAAACCCTCGAATCCCGTTCAGAACACATGGATGAATATTAAGGCACGATAACTTTAGTAAGAGACGACCATGGGGAACCTTATCGAACGCTTTTTCGAAGTCTAAAAACACTGCATCAGTCGGGATATTACGATCAAGGTTTAAATGTAAGTCGTGCAGGAAGAGTGCCAGTTGGGTGTCACAGGAATGATTCTTGCGAAAACCATGCTGGCTTGAGTGAAAAAAATGAACGGACGATAGGAAGGTAGCAATTATGCGAACATAAAACATGCTCCATTATTTTACAAGAAACGCTTGTTATGGAAATCGGGCGGTAGTTACTCGGCGATGATCGGGTTCCTTTCTTGAAGACTGGGATGACCTTGCCCACCTGCCAGTCACGTGGAATCGAACCGGTGTTCAGGGATTCCTGGAATATGAGCGATAAGAACAGGCTACACGTATGTTTAGTATTTTTTAGCACTTTGGCGTTGATACCGTCCACTCCAGTAGATGACGAGTTCTTCAGTGACTCAATTACCTTGACTATGCCGACGGGATGAAATGTGATATTTTGCATGAGCGGGTGCGTAAAATATGGTGGATCTGGAAGATTGTCAAGGGGTTCATTAGTAAAGACCGAACTGAATACTGTGTTAAGAACATCTGCAACCTCAGTGTCGGGAATAGGAGATCCAGAGCTACTGTTATGTGAAATCTCATTACATTGATTAGGGCTAATGGTTTTCCAAAATCGTTTTGGGTTAGTCTGCAGCATAGATGGTAAAGTAGTAGAAAAAAACTCCCGTTTAGTCTGAGCGGTTAACTTGTCGTATTCTTTTGCGACAGCATGATACTTCTGCCATGTGGAAGAAGAGTCAGACAGCTTGGCCGACCGGAACAGGCGTTTTTTCTTATTATTGAGTCGTTTGAGTGATACATTAAACCATGGTGATGTTATTCTTTCTGATATAGTAATGGTTGGAATGTAAAGACTTATAAGCCGATGCATCTCTGTTCTGAAAAGTAACCAGTTTGACTCGAGAGAATGTAGTGGAAAGTTAGCAGCGAAGGTGTCGAAGTAATCTGATAATTCACGGTTCATGCTGGCATAGTCTCCTTTATCATAAAGCGTAAGTGTTTTTTTTTTATTTTTTTGTTTCTTTAGTACGTTGCAATAAAAAGAAGTATGTATCGTCAAATGATCGCTGAGACCGCGCAACAAGGTGATAGGAGTAAAATTATCAGGATGCGTTGTTAATACGAGATCTAGAACGTTGGACGAGTTGTCAGTAACGCGTGTGGGATCAGTGACGAGTTGAGTTAAGCCAAAAGTCATACACGTGTTTAAGAAATCGCTAGCCGGGCTGCTTTTCGATAATGTAGCGGCGGGATTAGACCAATCTATTGTGGGAAAATTAAAATCACCGAAGAGAAGGATAGGGCTAAGTGGATATGTTTTAGTTAACACATTTAAGGCATCATGAAATAAGGGGTTGAAAGAACTGTCAGCATTAGGAGGGCGGTAACAAATACCAATGAGGATGGGCGGATGTGTAGTAGTGCATTGAAGCCAAATCATTTCCAGTTGTGAAGGGAGGTTAACAAATGAACAATGCAGATCCCGTTTAGTGGCGAGCAATACACCCCCACCGCGCGAATTATCGGGTCTATCCTTCCGGAATATCTCAAAATCTGGGAGAAATGAAAGAATCTCAGAATCGAGAACTGATGCGTTAAGCCATGTTTCAGTTAGTAGTAAGATATCGCATGAAGGATTCCGCATTTTTTCTCTTGCATTCATTTTTGCATCGTATTTTTGATATTCGATATTTGCAGCCACATTGCCCTATAATAAAAATTTAAGAATACAGTGCACCTTAGATGTTGAAGGCCACCAATTTTGCAATAGAACCTTGCCACATAAAATCACAAATTAAAAGGTTATTATAAATTTTAGTATGGGATTCCTCATCAATCAGGATATAGCTGGCAACAAAAAGAAGTTCTATAGTAATAATGAAAGGATGGTATATATAGTAATTAGGCTTAAAAAGAGGTGCAAGCCGAAGATGGGGCAGGCCTACGCGCCTACACCTAGCCATGATGACCAGAGCGTTAATAGCTTGTATCAAAATGTGGAATAAGCAATTAACAGAGGAAAATCGCAGTACACTGTACTGATGAGTGACTTTAAGGCGAAGGTAGGAAAAAAGCATGCCGGAGACTAGGCCGTGGTGACTATGCCATAGGCTCAGACAATAATAGTGGGGAGTTATTAGATAATCTCGCAGAGAAATAATTTACGGATCATGAATACCTTCTCCCACAAACAAGAAAACAGGAAGTGGGGGCGGAAGAGCTCCGATATTAAGGCTAAAAATGAAATCGACTTCATACTATGCGCTCACCCTGGTATCGTGCAGGATGTGGACGGCCTCGGAAAGGTGGTGCTAGTTAGCACAGAATGATAAGGTCTGGAATTAGCTTAGACATGAAAAGAGAACGGAAGGAACTATTGTCACTTAAGCCCGATAAAGAGTTAGCGGTAAGAGGGAAATAGGAGAATTCAAGATATCGCTGCAGAACCGGTATTCGGCTTTGACTGAGGAAGAAAATCTGATTGTTCAAACAGTGAATGATAATCTCACGGCTATAATAACGGAATGCCCAGTTAAAGTAGGCGGTAGGATGGTTCGTCAGAAAACCGGCAAGCTATACCAGGAAAAGAAAGATCTTATTAACAAACGCCACAGCAGGGAAGCGTCTAACTCTACATACAGAATAGAGCTGGCAGAGCTTTCAAAGTTGATTAGCGCAGGTAGCCCATATAAGCAAGCAATAGGCCGAGAATCAGGCATGCTCTAAAGAACGAAGGTAGCTTTAATACAGCGAGAATCAGGCACGCTCTAAAGAACGGAGGTAGCCTAAAAGCGATGAAAAGGAAGGTAGACATAGGTCAGAATGAGATGTATGCGTTAAGAGACAAAGAAGGCAACGTTATTAGCAACAGGAATGAGATAGTCAGGTAGCCGAAAAGTTCAACAAAAATCTATACAGTAGCCAATGTAATCAGAACGTTAATGAGAGAGGCAGTAGCTGAAAGCAATGGGATATCCCTCCAGTAAACAAAGATGAAGTAAAGAAAGCCTTAGGAGCATTACAGTGAGAGAAAGCAGCTAGCGAGGATCAGGTAGAAGCTGATCTTGTGAAGGACGGAGGGGGAGATTGTGCCCGAAAAACTAGCCACTATGTATACGCAATGCCTTATAGCCTATAGCGTACCAGAAGCTTGGAAGAACGTCCACATTATCTAATTAGTAAGAAAGGAGACGTCCAGGATTTGAAAAATTAGACCGATCAGCTTACTGTCTGTTGCCAACAAGGTTTTTACTTAAATAATCGCTAATAGAATCAGCACAACATCAGACTTCAATCAACCGAATGATCAGGCAGGCTTCCGTAAAGAATACTCGAAAATATTTCATATTCACGCGATCAGTAAGGTGATAAAAAATATCAGAATATTATCAACCTTTATATATAGCCTTCATTGATTACAAGAAAGCATTTGACTCAGTGAAAACCTTAGCAGTCATGCAGGCATTGTGGAATGAGGTTGTAATATAGTTATGTCAAAATACTGGAATATATATATGTGATTAGGGTGTGATCTGATGTACACGTTTGCCTATATATTCATGTGCCTGTCTGGAATAAATCCGATCGAGGGAACAGAATTTCTCCGCTTAGTCAGTTTTCTCCCAGATGGCGCCACGTCAACCAGCTGCGCGCTGCATCTCTTAGCAGTGACGTAGACGCTTGGCGAGGAGGTCATGCGGGGGCCTTGTAAAGTTATCTAGGTGGTATTGGCTTGTTCAAGGGCGTTCGCCGGAGAAATTGTGCGTCTTGAAAGTGGAGTCCGGGCTGGTTGTCCGGGCACAACAGTAGTGGTTTCTGGCTGAGCTTGCCAAGACGAATCGAGGGCATCTCCTTTGAGACCGAAACCGCTACCCCCACATGCTCTAAGGGTGTCGGGGAGAGCACGTTCAAATGCTCGAAAAGGTGACAAAATGTGCACAAAGCAATGCATACGCTCACCAGTGTCTAAGAACGTCCTCAAAAATCACACCTTTTATATGCTTGGCTATATATTAAGAAGGCTTCACGAAAAGCAAACCACGCTCCTTCAATGACGGCCTCGCCAATTTAACTCACGCGTATTCCTTTCTCCGTAGTGCTTAAAGGCAGCGCTCTTGCTTCACGTACGTGCACACCTCGCTGAAGCGGAAGGGAATCCTCTTAGGAGAAGAAATTTTCCGGTTCTCCCTTTAATTTCGTAGCGCGTTTTACTGCGGCGTTGGGAGCATAGAAGGCGGACTAGCAGGGGCTGCCTCACGGGGTCCAATGGGACTAACACAAGTAAAACGGAGCAAAACAGGGCACGTGAAAGATGCAAGCATCATATCTTGCTGTACTTAAGCCATATGAGGAAAGCTTTCATACCAGAAACAAATAAATATGGGAAGTTTCGCCTCGTTTTACCATACACACTGAATCATGGGAGTGGACTCAGTCGGGCTGGTTGGTTCATGTTGAAAGGACGAAGAGCGTTGACGGACGGGACGGAAAAAGAGAGACACAGAGAGCATGTGTCTGCCTCTTCTTCCGTTCTTTCCGTCAGCGCTGTTTCGCTGTACCGTTCAACACTAAATCAAAACACCATAAACAACCAAAACATCTTTACTGTCCCCATTAAGGACTAAGTTATATTTCATCATTGCCGCACACTCTTTCTGTTCTTTGCCTAGGTGAGCTTTGTTATGAGCACTCACTATTTTTTTTAGGTTCAGCCACGTTGCCATCGTAAATTACGGTCTTCATTCTAGTTTGCTTGTTTCATTAGTGCAATTACTTCTTTTTTTTTATTTGGTCTTTTCCATACTACATAGTTTCATTCTCGATATGTATGTTTGCCTTGAATGTGCTCATGTTTCGCTGCTCTGCCTTCACCGGGCCTCGAGCATCTTTCAAGCTACCCTTGTAGCTTTTCGCCCGAGGTCCATTTCCTGTATGCATGGAAATAAACATTCAATTCAATTAAATATAAGCTCTGAACCTCTAAATCACCGTATTTCTCTCAATGTCGAATTAAATACCGAATACAGAGAAAGAAAAATGAAATTCAGCTTCCCTCGCTATCCATATCATGACATGCTGTATTCTTGGATATGAGACAGCAGTGTGCCGTCGTGCAACTTGGTTCATTTGTGTTAATAACGAATGCTCTTGTGAATAAGACGACATTTTGTTCCCGCTGATTGCCGTGCCCATTTTACAGTTTCTCGGGGGTGCAATCAGAGGGTCATATGCGCCCACTATTACCGTTGAGGGCGCGCCATTCACTCGCCTGTTGAGCAGCATGGGCGTGGACACGTAGTAGACGGTGGCCTCAGAGTTGCGCGCCACGATGGCGCTCACCAGGCATGTCTTGCCAGTGGCCGAGGGACCGTACAGCAGCACTTTTCGCACGGGCCGGCGATCGGGCGAGCGTGATCGTCGGCGCGTCCGGCAGGGAGTCAGGCCCGCCAGACGGAGGACCTGCGCGTCGGAGAGTGTGTGGCGCGGGATGCGTTCAGGTCCTTGACGTGCTTCTTGCCTTGCAATGGAAACCAGGGGGCCAGGGTTAAAATTAAGGCTGGAACAATGCTACGTCATGGATTGCACAAGTATTAGGGCGATACTGCTGAAAATTCCGTCGTGTTTTTGTCTGGAGTATAAATCTATTCTGCGGCTCTGATGCTTGGCATCGACAGACGTTGAGAAGGGTGGGGCAGAGAGGAACAGAAATTAGCAGACCATCCATATTAATCATTATGCGTGAGTATTAAAAAAACGATATTAGTGAAGTATTTCATGCCGTTATTCATTACACTCCGTAATTAGGAAATGGCGAGGTGAAGCGGGAAACACAAATATTTTTTAAAGCCAAGCTGTATGCCTATACCGTCCAAGGAAATTTTCGTGTCGTCGTCGTCGTGAGCAAAAAAACCACAGGAGTGGAAAAGGACCAAACAGCATAGAAATCGTATATGACACTGATCACAAAGGAGTCGTAATATTACAAAGTTAAGGAAAAAAATAAAAATAATAATAGGCTTAAAAATGGCTGCATTTATAAGCGGTTTATTTATTGCAAACATCGTACTTATAAAAGTTGTACATCATACTGATCATAAAGCAGTCAAATAAAAAGATATATATATATATATATATATATATATATATATATATATATATATATATATATATATATATATATATAGTGGCGAGACCATGAGGTACTTGACTGCTTAAAATAATATACATCGAAGTATACGCTTCATTTAAGGAAACATTTTTCCAAAAAGATTGGTCCTCCGATCGAAACGTCGATTAAAATAAAAAATTTTCCTTAAATGAACCGTATACTTCGATGTGTATACATACATATATATATATATATATATATATATATATATATATATATATATATATATATATATATATATATATATATATATATAACGTTCCCCTATGCACCTTGGTTTCGGTGACGGCTCCCTTCATCAGTATATATATATATATATATATATATATATATATATATATATATATATATATATATATATATATATATATATATACTGATGAAGGGAGCCGTCACCGAAACCAAGGTGCATAGGGGAACGTTATTTTTTTTTAATGTGTTGTGCTTATCAGTGGGGTAATATTACTTAAATTAATACATCGATTAAAGAAAATTACTTATAAAGCAGCAGAAAAAACAGCCATGCCGCCGGTGGGATGCGAACCCACGACCTCCGAATATCGCGTCCGGTGCTCCTACCAACTGAGCTACGGCGACGGCTGTCCAATCTGCTGCTCTCGTGGGTATTTATGTTTGTTTGGTGTACGCGAACTTTGAGAGTGTTCACCAGCGCCACTCTCGTCCATAGCGGCGGACGTAGCACGTCCTGTATTACCGCGAGCGTGACGTGGAACGTCATCTAACGGCGAGGGCGGAAACTGTGCGAGAGCCCTGTTATGCAACCTGTGGCATCAAGACTGCCAGAACCGAGATCCTCGTTAAGCTATTAGCAGACAAGGTAAAGTAAATGAGTGGCCAGTTTGACAAACTGATGAAGGCAGCAAACAGTCACCGAAACCAAGGTGCATAGGGGAACGTTATTTTTTTAATGTGTTGTGCTTATCAGTGGGGTAATATTGCTTAGATTAATAAATCGATTAAAGAAAATTACTTATAAAGCAGCAGAAAAACAACCATGCCGCCGGTGGGATCCGAACCCACGACCTCCGAATATCGCGTCCGGTGCTCTTGCCAACTGAGCTACGGCGACGGCTGTCCAATCTGCTGCTCTCGTGGGTATTTATGTTTGTTTGGTGTACGGGAACTTTGAGAGTGTTCACTATATATATATATATATATATATATATATATATATATATATATATATATATATATATATATATATATATATATACATATACATATAATACAAAAACCTTCACCTTCGTCATTAGGAGCAGGACGCACGCGACAGCGTGTTGCTGCGTTGCAAAGGAGTGCACGGAACGCCTTCGTCCGTTCGGCGTGACGCCTTGCCCGTTGGACAATTTAAGGATAGCAATGACGCTTGTCACACATATCTTGGTGGACACCCAAACCGCGCCGTACGAGAAGGAATATTCAGTATTTCCGACGAGCCGTGCCGAGAATTACAACTGCGCGTTCGGGTAAACATTATGTTTGCAGCGGCTTCGAAAGGGGTTGACGTCATTCGAATCCCTCGTGTGCATTGGAAACCGCATAATGTATGATAACGGCACCTGAAAAGAATACGAACCACGTGTCTTCTCCCCGCGTGTGTTTCCCGGTTAAGATTACGGTTGCATTTTCGTGTCGTGTTCATAAGGAAGAAACGCCCGGCTAAAAATTTAATGCAAACAGCATAGCTTCGCTGTCCAACCACCTTCACAGCGTCTATTGTAGCCACAAAATTTTTGAAATATTAAAGGTTTGAAATCTTGCATTGTATTTGAACATACAGCTAAAGATATAGCGCAAGCACAAGGGCAGACAGAAAAGTTCACAACACAACCGCTAACTTTCAATTGAAAATTTACATCGCCTTTCCACTAAGAGAAATTAAAAACACTCACATGTCCATCACAAGGGCTGGCAGCACGCCAGGAAGGTTTGGGTACAACACGGCCGCTTAGCAAGAGATAGCAAGTACGTGTAGCTTGACACATCAGTCGCAGAAGGAACAAAAGTCAAGCGATAAAGGAATCGCACACAGGGTGAAAAGCGTGTTTTATTATGTTAAAGAGAAGCTCGATTCCTTCGGTTGTGGCAGAAATTTCATTATTAAAGTTGACTTGTTTTCACGTATCGGGTAAGTATTGTGTTACTTGGTGTGCCTTCAAAATTTACCGTTCTGATGTTCGCTACTTTAGAGCCCAAAACCTTTGTTTTGTGGATGAGGAGGAGGCATTTCTTACATTCCTTAAAGTGCGCTGGTAGATTTGAGCCGTTCCCGTTCTTGAGGGACAAGGCATGTTCTTTTAGCTTGTTATTTAGCCAGCGTCCCGTTTGGCTTATGCAGGCCTGGCCACAACTCAGCGGTAAACTCTAAAACACACCTGCAGCGCACAGTAAAGAATGTGCATCTCTCCTTTATAAAAAAAAAATGAAGGGTACACATAGGCTCCGCCTTAAGGGCATGATGCGAGAGCTTTATTTGTTTTTGCTCATATATACCGAATTGCCAATTCTGTAGTTTACATTCATAGATCTCTAGGAGAGCTCATACCTCTCCTGGCACAGTGGTGTAGCGGTTAAGCAATGCGCCACTGCCCTGCGATGGCAGGTGCTGCCAACGGTGGGCGTTGTGCAACCCAGGTTGCGCCTCTTGAACAACCAATCATTAATTTAACTTCCACCTGCCACGGTGGGCAGTTTCCTCGCAATCCGGGCGTTAGGTTGTGATGACATCGCAATGTCACTTGACCTAGTTGGCCCACGTGCCTCCTAGGTTGCTTCTCTGGGGCTCTTTCACAGATATTTCGCTCAGGGTAAGGGACGCCGCCGACGGCGACGCTAGATTTTCTGCGACATAAGCTTTTTAACGCTGTAGGATTAAAATATTAATGCCCGTAGCAAGGAAAACTTACGGAGGGAGATTTTGGACATCGTGAGGAGCAAAACCGCAAAACAGGACGGGAGTGAGGCAGGCGATAACACAGGGCGGTACTGACAACTCAGTACCGCCCAGTGTTGTCGCCTGCCTCAGTCCCGTCCTGTTTTGCGGTTTTGCTCCTCACGATGTCCTCTCAATTGGCCTACAACCAAGTCCTTCTAAGGAAATTTTGGGTGCAGAGAAAAATAAAACAATGCTCTCTTGATATGTGCAATAATACTTTGTATAGGTTCGTGTGAGTGAGTAAGGATTCGTGTTTATACATTCAGCGTATTTTGTAAACGAAGAAATTGCGCTTTTTTTCAGCCAGAGTAAACGCGTTTTTCATCCAATGTGCACTTCATTTACCATTTTATTTCTGATGCTCCCGTGAGTGATGTCATCTAAAGCTTCACGTGCTTGCCATTCCTTGACAAGCGCCTTGATTGTATGCAAAACTACTCAATCGAGTTTTGAGTGAGTAGGTAGCACAAGCTGGTTTTCATTCTTTGCCTAGGTGGAAGGACCATATAAATTTCAGTTGAATGTTAATGTTTTTGGAGCGCCCTCTGCTTGCGCAAAATGTTCAGTACCGAAGATGCATTTCTTGACAACACATAGCAAACAAGAAAGAGGGAACCGCACAGCGCTTAGCCAACGTTTCGACAATAGGATTTGTCTCTATCTGGGCAAACATCATTGGGGTGGACAGGGGGGGGGGGGGGGGGGGGCGTGTTAAGTAGGCCCTTGCCTCTGAGGATTGAGGTCCGGTGAAGGAGGGTGTGCTGGGGTTCGTGAATTTCTAATTTGCCATCCAGGTGGGGTGGATGCTAAAGCCGATCAGATGGTTTACAGTCAAAGCTAAAATAAATATTTCAGCTCCACTGGAAGTGTGGAGAACGTGGGCTTGTGTATATAACACGTGTCCCCAACTAGCCTACACACTAGCCTACACAGTTTTGCCCCAACAATTGGGGCAAATTGAGATATTAAACAGGACAAAATAAGACCCCTTAAGAAAGTAATACAGCACTCAGGCTTGCACTAAATTCACAAGACATTAGCTCCATGTGCGCCTACATAATCCCTGTGAGCCTATCTGCATGCAAATCTTTGAATCCGGACAGAGCCCTGGCAATGTTTTGTTCCGTGGCCTGCAACAGACTTCGGCGTTCCACAGCCAGGCTTAGCGTGCGGTCCAGCTATGTGATCATTTTGAATTTCCTGCCTTCTTACCAACACTTTGGCTTTTGTAGCGAGAGCTACACTGGGCTACCAGTCCAGCATTTCGCGGTGCATGGGAGAGACCAGTTGTGCGCATACACCGTTACCATGGCAACCGGAGAGGAGGAAGGTGCGGCGTGCGCATGGCCGTCGATGCGGCCGCGCGCCCGCTCCACTGTTCGAGCCGAGTGTGACGTCACGCGGATGAGCAGTTGTGCGCATGCGCCGATACCATGGTAACAGAGAGGCCGCACCGCTGCAACTGAGTTCGTCGCCGCCTCGCCGCACGCCGCTCTATCACCCGAACCGCGTTTCGCATGCTCAGTATTTAGTTTAAAAGGCGAAGATGTAATGGGCGGCTCTATCACAACGTTTCACATCGATGCAGAGAAGGAGAGTCAAGCCGCTGCTAAACGGCAGTATACACAAGAGAAGACTAACTCTTCCGATCCTGAGGTTGCTGCCTGGCACTTGGCTACTCAACAAAGAGAGAATGAGAGTCAAAGGCGAAGAGAGCAGCGGAGACGCCCGAACAGAGAGAGGAACGCCTTTCCAAACGGAGATGCCAGACTTCCGAGTGTAACAGATGGCACACAGCCGCCGAGATGGAGCCAACGGAAGCCGTCAGTCAACGGGAACCAAGAGAAGAGGATGTGAAGGCCCGTCGTGCGAATGATCACGCCATTAGAGTTTAAAGCAAGCTTAGCCAGGCAAACATACCTCTCGCTACGTATATCCTGGCATAGCCGAGCTCAGCCACTGCCAATTTGTTTAGAGAGTTCTATTCAGCTCTAGTTACATAATGGCGATAAATTTAATTATATTTGCAGTACGTGAACTAGTGCTTTTGGACGTGAGCACAGGTCAGACCCAGTTTGCTTCATTGTGAGAATGGGCCGTAAAAGTAACCAGGCTTCTCCTCAGAAAGAGTGGGCCGTTTAGCTTTCAAATGAGCTTTATGCATTCCTGCTTTTCAGGTTCCCTCATTTATTCGACTCTTTTGTGTGGGGCGTCTTTACGGACAAAAAAAATTTTAGGTGGAACCACCGCTGCTTGATGCTCTGCAGAGTTCTCTTCATGCCTTGTTAGTGCCTAAAAGTAATTATTCTTTTTCTTTCTGCTCTTCAAGAGTATTGCGGACAACGATAAAACAAATCAAAGCTTTAAACTAAGCAGAAATTCATTATTGTTCCTTTAGGCTCTCTTAACTATTCCTCAAAAACCCAGGGAGCTAGCCCTTTGAAATTTTTTTATAGCTGTGAAAGAATGACTAGGTTTTAGAAACAAATCACGTTTTTTAACCCAAGCGCTTCCTTGCTAGTGCTACATGAGAATCGACAAAAGTGGCGTGCAGAAATCTGCCCCTCTCCGTGCGCTGACGAGTTCACCAAGGCACAGTATACATTTTTTTTTCCTCTTTCTAGGGCAGTGCAAATGTGGCAGGTGATTTTTTTCTAAACGTCCCGTTAATCTGATTACACGTTTAAAGCTCAGGCGGCCCTCAGCAGAAAAATGTCGGGTTTCGCTCCACTTTCCTTATATTTTGATGACAAAATTAAGTTTAAAAAATTTTCCTCGTAACTGCATTTAAACTCGTGGCATCAAGACCGAAAGCGAATCTAATCATGACTTTGAAGCGAACGGAGATGTGGCCCAGCTCGGGCCCCAGCATCGAAAACTATTTTCACGTACCTCCGTTGCTTGCGAATTCGGCCGGTGACAACATTTTGTGGTCTTTTCTAGCATTTCGAAGCTGTTTTTTGAGTGAAAGTGGCGTGTTCAATTGCCTAAACATGTACGGTTGTGGCGAACTCGAGCCCAATAACATGCGAGAAACGCGGAGAAGGGGATAGGGGCAACAGTGCGCGGCGGTAGACGGCGAAGAGAACAACCGCATGTATTTGAAAGCTGGCAAAAAACGTCAGAGGTAAAGGTCGGAAAGCAGCTACAACACTCTCGAAATACACAGAAGCAGTTGCAAGGAGCTAGAAGCTTCAGAGGTAACTCTGGTAGCATTTCTCGACACAAACCATGATAAAACCACGTACTGGAGGCTTTCAGAATGAGCAAACATTACGAAGCTTTGCGCCAAAACACTGTTATGAATTTTTGTTGCGTTATGTCCTTATATTTTTTTTTAACAGCCAATATACGTGCTGCTTACCTTAGGGACGAGCTCGACAAGGCCAATGTCGCTGCAAGGGCCGTAAGAGGACTTTCCGAGGACGAGCACACCTTCCAAGTGACAGATCATCTCACTGCGGTCAGATCGAGGTGGATATCAATCAGGTAAATGTCGCTCAGAAAACAAGTGCGATGGAGACCAATCGTGGTGTATCAGAAGTTAGAGCGAGTGGCTGCGTAGCCCTAATACCCTGGATCCAACCTCAGCCGTTGTGGCCGCGTCTAGGTTTAAGGGGAAACGCAACAGGACGCACGTATACGGTGTGTTATAATTGCGTGCTAAGATCTCCTGCTGGTCGAAGTTAGTCCTGAGACCTCCGCTACGGCGCCTCTTTAGATCCTCATTCTTCTGCACTCCTTCATCGTCAGTGCATGACGTTGGAGTCGTTGCTTTTCTATGACTACACAATGAGCACAAGAAACCGGACTTCCAGAAGAAAAGTGAAGACACGATGCCAATTTTTTCGCCACGTGGCTGAAATTTTTCAGCAGAGGCTCTAAATGGAACAATAGAACAACGGCTCTAAATGGAACAACCTTTGGTGTAAATGTAACTGAAGCGTTACTTCTCCCACTCTGTAACAGGCCGCAGTGGCTTAACAGTATTGGAAATAGTAATCGTAGTAGTTGGTGAACATAAAACGATCTGACCTGTTCTCCATGATTTCTAGCTGGTTAATCAGATTGTATACAGGGTGGCTAGTTTTTCTAGTACGATGTCCCCTCCATCCTTCAACAGATCTGCTGTTACCTGATCCTCCCCAGCTGCTTTTCCCCTTTTCATTGCTTCTAAGGCTTTCTTTACTTCATCTTTCGTTACTGGCGGGATGACGCATTGCTGTGCACTGCTGTCTTTCTCATTAGCGTTCTGATTACATTGGCTACTGTACAGGTCTGTGTAGAACTCTTCGGCTACGTTAACTATTTTATCCATATTGCTAATGACATTGCCCTGCTTGTCTCTTAATGCATACATCTGGTTTTTACCTATGCCTAGTTTCCTCTTCACTGTTTTTAGGCTACCTCCGTTCTTTAGAGCATGCTCGATTCTCTCCATATTAAACTTCCTTATGTCGGCTACCTTGCGCTTATTTATTAACTTTGATAGCTCCGTTAGTTCTATTCTATCGGTAGTGTTAGATGCCTTCATGTTTTGGCGCTTCTTAATCAGATCTTTCGTCACCTGAGAAAGTAAGCGTAGCAGGGGGCGGCAGAATGTTAGATGGGCGGATGAGATTAAGAAGTTTGCAGGCAAAGGGTGGATGCAGCTGGCAAAGGATAGGGTTAATTGGAGAGACATGGGAGAGGCCTTTGCCCTGCAGTGGGTGTAGTAGGGCTGATGATGAATCAGATTGTTAATACAGAGATGCCAAACTAGCACTGACAATCCAAGTCGCCAACAAACGATGGTATTTGTTGGCGGGGGCTGAACGCAATTGCTTGTTTTCATCCACGCCTGCAGCTCTAGCTTTAAAAACAATGAAATAGACAGTGAGTTTTACAGCTCTCGGCGAAGGTGACATGAATGCCCCGGTACTTGTAAGATGTCATAGATGCGAGATCAATATTGTTCAAGTGAGACGTTGGTAGGCTGCTAGCCGTTCGAAATATGCCCTCGTTCGGTCACTCCTCTCCTGAGAGCGCTCTTTTCTGCACTAATTGTGTAGTCCTTCATTGTTTCCTTCAAGGCGCACCAGAGGCGCAAACTGGGAGTGACACAGCTACTTTGTAGCCTTTCTCTCTTCATAAACCTACTTCATATTGTGCAGAGTTCATTGCTTGGAGGAAGCTGAACTCACAAGATTACGTTATGAGAAAACATTCAGTACGCCGGTGCGTACAAGATTTCAGCCAATGGCTGCCGCATGAGAAAAGAAATAGTTTGCTCTTCAAACAGAAGAAAACGTTTAGCGCGTGAGAGCAAGCACACGTGGACTTTTTAAATTCCGAAAGGTTTTCTACGTACTGCCTCCGGGAAAACTTCGTCTTAAGGGAGGTTATTCCTGTGACCGGCGGCGACTGCAAGTTTAATGTTCACAGAGCACCAGCAGATTTTTATAAGTGCTATGCCAATGGACATAGAGGCCCGTGTACTGTGCGATGTCAGTGCACGTTAAAGAACCCCAGGTGGTCGAAATTTTCGGAGCCCTTCACTACAGCGTCCCTCATAGCCTGAGCCGCTTTGGGAGGTTAAACACTCATAAGCCAAACCAAACTAAGCCAAAGACACGGACCCATAACAGCGCTATTTAATAGAATGAATATACCTGTACAAGACCCACGAATATTTCTCTTACAAGCGGCTGTTAAAACTGAACAAATTGCGAAGCGAGCAAGCCATTGGTCGATAGTAGCATTGTAATAGCCCAATACATCGAAGGAAGGGAATGACGCTGCACAAGTGTATGGTATGTTAGGGTGGTGAATGAAGCCCGACAAAGGAAACGAAGATGTACACGAGTATGATTGCTTGCACTCGCCGCCTGTTGAAACAGAAAGCCATATTATATTATGTATTCTAGGTACGTTTCGACCTGTACATCTTCTTTATTTTTCGAAGGCTTACACTTGTTCGCTCATTAACTATTTTATAATCTCAGTATGCCCTATACTAATCGTTCACACGCTTTTCCTGGCAAGGTCTTGTATGTGCGTTGGGTTGACGCGCTTATCAGGTGACTTCATGTTTTTGAATGCTTAGTCCACAGCGCATTTCCTTTTGAATAAAACATATAGAGAAAATTTTTATGCACAAATATATGTATCATGTGCAAATCGAGCTCACCCGAAAGCCGCTGACGTTGTGATTCTTTCGAATGCTCAATTCAGGCGGCAGTATGACAGGCTGCGCCATTCAAACCCTCAATCCAGTGAAAGAGAAATGCTCAGAATATAACCAACCTCTATGTATGCCCTTCATTGAAAACGAGGAAGTATTTGACTGAGTCGACATCATAGCATTCATGCAGGCATTGGTAACCAGGCTGTAGACGAGAAATAAAATAACGGTTGAACAGTGGCCAGAGTGCTACACTAAGAAATTAATAACATACCGATCAGAAAGAGAGTTAGCCACGTAGACGCAACCTCTCTAATACTACGCACTGTGAAAAACGTTTTCCCTTCCGTCTTGACGCGGGCTACAGTCATCGCCATCATGCGTCGCGACGGCGAAGGCTGGACGAGGGTAAGCTCCTTCGTGGCGAAGCGGAAGTAGTGACAGCAATGACACCTAGAAGGCTATGCGGAATTCCGTACAGCCGCTGAACTCTCAGCACCCGGTCAGCGTTACCGTTGCAATGTGGCCTATTTTGCTTATCATTGCAAGTGGGTCCGTTCCATTCGGGAAGCCATTAATCTCGAGATTGTTCACGCGTTGGTATTGCTCGAGCTCTTCAAATCTTTGTGATAACCGGGCGTTTTCGCTTTTCAGTTCCGTGTTCTGCTTCAGCAATTCCTTCATTTCAAGCCTCAAATTCATGATCTCAGCAATAGTATCTTTGACATCATTGCAAATATCAGTGCAGTAGGATACACCTTCCTTAAGGTTCCGCATTTCTTCCTTCAAGTCACGCCTCAAATTCTCGAGAGCTTTTGTCATCTCACGCAAATATTTTATATTTATGGTGTCCTGTTCCGAAGGCACGCCGCCCCCGTTAGCAGATTTCATTCTAATATTTTTTCCCGCCATTAGACATGACAACACATGCACAATACAGAACGGGTAACAACAGTTGGTTGTTCAGCACCAGCGGACTACAAAGATTTACAATTTCAATATAACAGCCTGAGGGGTGAGTTGGTGCATGATGAAATGAACGGCTGCGCAAAACAGGACACAGACAAGAAAGAGACACCACATGCGCACACTACCAACTGTTTATTCTATGGAAAGGTGGCATATTTAAACAGTTGCGCTCAAGCATGATACTCATCCCATTACCACTTCGAACCCAGCACGTGGTATGAAAAGTCGCTACATCAGGTTAACAGACTATATACTGCAGATTAGACTAACAGATAACTCTGATCAAAGGAATAAAAAAAAACGAAACAAAGGGGCCATCTCTTAGCAAAAGCAGTGTCAAACAATCATAGCAACAGCAGAGTCATACAGGAGAAGCAAAAGCAGTCAGAAACCAAAAAGCAAAATATAAAAAGTAAAAAACCAATAACAATCGTAGCAAAAGCAGCAGCTTTAGATAAGCAAAGGCAAGTTGACATAATTTTCCTCGATTTCGAGAAAGCATTTGACCGCGTCTCTCACTTCAAATTACTGCTGAAACTAAGGCCCATACTAAATAACACCTTAATTAACTGGACTCAAGGATACCTCTCTTTACGGAAGCAATGTGTTCAAGTCAATGATGCAGCTTCTTCTTCCGCAAACGTTCACTCAGTCATTCCACAAGGCTCCGTTTTAGGTCCGCTATTCTTTCTGATTTTCATAAATGATATCGTCAGTGACATAAGCGTCAAGACCATGCTTTTTGCAGACGACTGCGTCCTGTATCGTGAAATACGTAATGCGAATGACCAGGCAGTTTTAAACACCTCTCTATCTAAAATACAAACTTGGTGCTCGAATCGGCAGATGACTATTAATCTTAAAAAGACCGTGGCAATGACCGTTACACGCAAAAAGAACCCTTAACATTTGCTTATAACATTAACAACCAGTGCTTATCTGTCGTTTCCAGCTACAAATACTTAGGAGTTATTATTTCATCAGATATTAGGTGGAATCAACAGGTAACACACACCAACTATAGAGCTATGAAGAAACTTGGATTTTTAAGGCGTACGTTAGAGAACGCTTTACCTGAAATTAAAATTTTAGCCTACAAAACATTTATCCGACCCGTCCTAGAGTATGCCGCGATTGTCTGGGATCCACATACACAATCTAATATTACCAAACTTGAAGAAAGTTCAAAGAAAATTAGTTAGATTCATCTTTAACTCATACAGCTGGCGCACGTCACCATCATTACTTCTATAAGCTGCAGAACTGGAAAGTCTCACATTGAGACGTTATCGGGATAGGATTTATTTATTTATTTATTTATTTATTTATTTATTTATTTATTTATTTATTTATTTATTTATTTATTTATTTATTTATTTATTTATTTAGGACATACTGCAGGCCCAGTGAAGGGCCCTGGCAGGAGGGGCACAATAAACACAATACAAAAAAGCACAAAACAAAAATCAATGAACGGCCTGTTCAATGGCATCAACGTCAACTGTTGATGATGGTGGTAACTGATTCCACTCGGTAATGGTGCGGGGAAAAAAAGAGAATTTGAATATGTTAGTTCTGGCAAAGTAAGGTTTTAACGATTCAGTGTGCCTGTTTCTTGTTGACCTGGACGTTATCGGTTGGAGATACAAATCGGGGGCCATTGACAGTTTGTTAGTTTTCAATAGAAAGAGAAATCTTAACCTTAGTATTCTACACCGAGTTTCAAGGGACTGTATATTATGTTGAAGCAACAGAGCAGATGGTGAGTCAGTGGTGCGATATTTAGAAAATATAAACCGAACTGCTTTGCGCTGAATTCTTTCAAGGGCATTAATGTTAGTCTTTGTGTGAGGATCCCAAACAGTGCATGCATACTCAAGTTTTGGTCTAATCATGGTGTAATATGCCAATTTCTTAACGTTGGGGGGAGCTTGTTTTAACTTGTGCCTAAGAAAACAGAGATTGCGAAATGAAGAAGAGCATACGGTTTCAGTATGTTTATTCCAACTAAGATTATTCGTTAGTGTTACTCCTAGGTACTTGTATTCTTTGACTTCTGAAAGGTGCCGAGTGGGAAGATTATATGAAAAGAAATGACTGTTTCTTTTATTAGTAATCCGCATAAATACTGTCTTGTCAGCGTTTAGTTCCATCCCCCATTTAACGCACCATTCACTAACATTGTGTAGGTTATGATTAAGTAAAATCTGGTCGTCTTGAACTTTAACTTCATTAAACAAAACACAATCGTCGGCAAACAACCTAATTTGAACAGGATGAGAGATGATGTCTGTAATGTCATTAATATAGATAAGAAACAGTAATGGCCCAAGGACACTGCCTTGCGGGACACCAGAAGTGACTGGAAGTTTGTTAGAACAATGACCATCGACACTAACATATTGAAATCGGTTAGATAAATAAGCCGCAACCCAATTAACAATAAAAGAAGGAAGTCCTATAGTTTCTAGTTTATGGATAAGCTTATTGTGCGGAACTAAATCAAAAGCTTTCTTAAAATCTAGAAATATGACATCTATTTGGCCGGAATGGTCCAGAACTTGAGCGAAATTGTGAATTACGGATGTAAGTTGGGTGACCGTAGAAAAGCCTTTGCGGAAACCATGCTGGAAAGCCGATAATTTGTTGTTGTCATCGAGAAATGTTTTAATGTAATTGGCTATGATATGTTCAAGAAGCTTGCAGCATGAAGAGGTCAACGATATGGGACGGTAATTATTAAAGAATGCGGTATCACCTGTTTTGTGTATGGGAACGACACGGGCCACCCTCCAATCGGGTGGTAGACTTGAAGACAAAAGAGAAGCACGAAAAATGATAGCAAGAAAGTGCGAAACCATCTCAGCATAACGATGTAAAAATGAATTAGGTATTTCGTCAGGCCCAGGAGTTGCTTTTGTTTTAAGATTCAAAAGCATTGCAAAAATACCAGGTTGAGATACGAGATCGTGCACAGGCTGGGAACAAGAATCACGAGTTGTGAAATTATTTGCAGATTGGGAAAACACACTGTGAAAATATGAATTGAACTTGTCAGCAATATCTTTTTTGTTGGTGAGCAACGTGCCCTCATGCATCATCGCAGGCAGGGATTTTTTTTCTTTGCTTAAAAAATTCCAAAATTTCTGAGGAGCGTTACGAATGAAATTCGGCAAAATGTTTTGAAAGTAATGTCGCTTAGCAGCCGCAACAGCCTTGTTCAAAGAAGCCTGCTTCATTTGAATGATGTTGTGAGGGACACGGGCTCTTCTTAAGCGTTTAAGTTTTCTTTTGAGATGCAAGATTTCTCGCGTAATCCAGGGATTAGATTTGCCACTTTTTTTAGCTCTTGATGGAATAAATTGGTTGATACAATATGTGCATATGTCTTTAAACTTGATCCAGAGATCAGATGTGTCAGTTCCGACAAAGGTGCTGAGACACAGATCCAAACAATCTAATACACTCTCATCCCTGGCACGCGAGAAATCTTTTACAAGTACGGTTTTGGACGGTACGGCACATTTATCAGCGACGAAATCGCAAGTGAAATACACCAACTCATGATCAGATAGTCCTTGATGGATCGAAACTGAAAACATTTCAAAAGAGCGGTTCACAAAAATCAGGTCAAGAATGGAAGCAGATGAGCCATGAATACGTGTAGGTTGTCCGACTACCTGTTTCAAATTGTGACACAGCATAATATCAAATAAGTGCTCAGCATTTGCGCAATGTCGTGAATTAGATGAGGCCAACTCCCAATTAGTGTTAGGTAAGTTAAAATCACCGACAGGAACTACGTTTTTATGTTTGAATGATGACATGTGTTCCGACAAATCGCGTAGAAACTGAGGAGGGGAATCTGGAGCTCGGTAAACAGCAAATAGAAAAATGGAACGGCCCCTAAAAGATAGCTTTAGGGAAATGCTTTCATGGTCATCAATTTGCCGAGTTAAAGTCGCATGAATATTGTTTTTAACTAAAACCGCCACTCCACCACCTCTTGATAATCTGTCACGCCGATAGATTTGATAAGTTGGAGGAAAAACGTCTTTGTTATCTATTTCATCGCGAAGCCATGTCTCCGTAATGATGACGATATGTGGATTGTACCCAAGAAGGAGTGCCTCAAGCTGTTCGCTTTTGTTGATTATACTCCGCGCATTAATGTTAATAAGTCTTAATTCCTTCTGGATCCGCGCACTACGTCATTCACTTTTTCGTGTGTTCCTCGATGGCAGTTTCACTCTTGCGCTAGTGGTATCATCCCACGAAAACATCTGGCCAGCAACGAGCAATTTATCATTGATTAAGGTCACCTTCATTTTCTTGTCTCTCTCAGTTTTAGTACTATCCCATAATAGTTTTCGTTTCCTGAGGGTTTCCTTTGAGTAGTCATTCTGAATAGATACTTTTTTTCCTTTTAGCTTGTGAGCGTTTTTAAGGACTTTTTGCTTTTCATTGTAATCCTGAAAAAATATGATCACAGGCCTGTTGACCGTGTTCTTTCCTAAACGATGAATTCTACCGACAGAAGTGCAATGGACATCAAGTGTTTCCGAGAAAATTTCAGTCAGAACCTTCTGTTTTAGATCAGATTCTGTCTCATCTGGTTCCTCGTTTACACCAAAAACGACTAAATTGGAACGTCTACTGTAATCTTCCATATAGACCAGTTTCGACTGCAAGGCGTGAATTGTGCGTTCCATATTATCAATACGTTCTGTTTGTTTTTCAAAATCCGCAAAGCGAGAGTTTAAGTCAGATATTGTGTTTTCCAAATCTACTTGTTGTGTTCTGAGTGCTACAATCTCTGCTGTTAACTTGGAATGAGCTGTAAGCAACTGCTTTAATAGTTCTGTACTGTCCTCATTTGAATTATCAGGCCCAGGGTTACATTCAATGTCACCACATAAAAGCAGCGCGCAAACACAAAACACGTCTTGGGCAATGATGACACATCGTTGTGGGCACGGCAGGACCAAAAGACCGCGGCAATCACTTCTAATTGTAGTAGAATAACAACCAACCTGTGCAAAGCAGAACAACGAAGCGTAAGGCAACATGCCTATGTGCGGTCCGCTGTGCCCACTGAAGTTGAAGCCTGGCTGTCGGTCTTTTAAACGAAGGTCCGGGCAGGTCACATGGAACGGGGGCGGTGCTTGAAGAAGGTAATCATTCCGCCAGGAAATGAAATCTCCCGCATCTGTTGTCAAATAATCTTGAAGGCACGTGTCGACTGTAGCGGTATCCTGATGAAGAAGCAGTTTGGACGGACCGAGCAGAAAAACCTGTGCAAAGCAGAACAACGAAGCGTAAGGCAACATGCCTATGTGCGGTCCGCTGTGCCCACTGAAAATGAAGCCTGGCTGTCGGTCTTTTAAACGAAGGTCCGGGCAGGTCACATGGAACGGGGGCGGTGCTTGAAGAAGGTAATCACTCCGCCAGGAAATGAAATCTCCCGCATCTGTTGTCAAATAATCTTGAAGGCACGTGTCGACTGTAGCGGTATCCTGATGAAGAAGCAGTTTGGACGGACCGAGCAGAAAAACCTGTGCAAAGCAGAACAACGAAGCGTAAGGCCACATGCCTATGTGCGGTCCGCTATTTACTCTATCATAACCAGTTGGGAATAGAAAAAAGTTTATACATTCTGCGGGCTAACCGCCGCTCTACGCGCTCATATCACACCAAAAAAGTCCTAGATTTTTCGTGCAGGACTAACGCATTTAAAAATTCCTTTTTTCCGCGCACTATTTGCGATTGGAATGCGCTATCCGCCGACACGGTTGACTGCCCAACGGTTTCGTCACTCCTCTGTGCACTTGCGCATAAATCCTGAGTGACATGTGCCTCCCCCCACAAAAATGAAATTCATGTTGTAAATAGTATCTTGTGTGTTTGTTTTTGTTCTGATTTATTATTCAGCGTCCTGTATCTTGTTTGCTGATTTTGATGTTTTTGAATTTGTTGATTTGTGTTGTCCACTCCTGCCCAAGGCCTGATAATAAGGCTGGCAGTACCTGTAAAATAAATAAATAAAGTTCGATTTATTCCTCAACAAATTATCAAGATACGGTGTCCGCGGTAGTGCACTAGATCTTCTAAATAACTATCTGAATGATCGTTATCAGTTGGTGAAAATTAATGATGCGGTATCAAAACACGGGAAGCTAAAACAAGGAGTACCACAGGGATCACTATTGGCCCCATTATTATTGCTTGTCTATATTAATGACATTGTCGAAATATATGGTTCTGCTCAAACTATAACGTATGCTGATCATACGAATGCCTTCTCTTCGCATAACCTACTGACATTAGAATTTTCTGTAAACGACTACCTTGTAGAACTTTAAACAGGTTAAGATAAAATGCCCCAAAAACAACATATGTCAATTTAGTCCTGCCAACAAACCTTTACACCATAAACTTAACTTGAAATTTGAGAACACCTTTATAAGACAAGTTCAGACAAAAATTTATCAGGGTTTTGTTTCACAAAAACATGAGCTGGTTTGTACCCTTAAGAAACCTGAGTGAAGAACTTGCCCACACAGCTGGATGTCTTTACAAAATATGTGCGCTCATACCTCTCTGGCTAAAAAAAAAATTATTACTCACTTTTCTTAGTCCAAATTAACCTAAGGCTTAATGGTTTGGGGCACGACTGCACAATACCCATTATACTAGGCTGATTACATTCCAGAAGAAAATCCTTCGCTGCTTTGAATCTTATCGTGGTAATGCACAGGACTTAACAACCGCTCCCCTGTTTAAGAAACATGGCATCCTAAAGGCAGAATAGTTGTATTATTTAAACGCACTACAAGTAATATATCGAAGAAACTGTACGGAATTCATGACTCCGATAACGCTGAATACCTTTTGAGGCACCGAAAACACCGAGCACCGAAAATCCGAACAAATTATGGCACGCAAACAATCGTGTATTAAGTACCTGCGATCCTAAACAAATTTGAAGGTAAGCTGAACTTTGAATGCAAATTAAAAGCATTTAAACGCCAAGCTGGAGAGAAATATTATCTTGCAAATTTAAGTATAGTCATAATTCAACAGTGTGTTTCATGTTTTACTGTCGTCTCACAAAAGAAACAAAAAACTCTGTGCAACACAAAATTACTCTATTAATTACTTTTATCTCGCTTTTGTGCGTTTCAAGAAATATGCAGTTTTACTGACAACCTAAAAAGTGCATTATATGTTTTTGCATAATTTCGTACAACAGCTATTTGTGGCAAAGCTATTACCGGGGCCAGTTGATTGATCATTATGCGAAGGAATGCGCAAAAAGCGGCACAAGAAGCGGCACAGGACCACAATTGTAGGTAAACAGAAAGAAAGGATTGAAAGAGAGATAGTCGAAGCGTTTTTAATCGAAAAGGCGGAAAATGGAACGTGTGTAAGCACTCCTTCTATTGCACTTACAGAAACCGAAATTGACATAAGTGCAGATGCTGTGTCGTGGTGATGGTCACGTGTTTGATGATGGGAAGGTTGCATTTTCAAAAAACTGACGTTGCGTATATAAATGCATCTTCCGTAAGGAATAAAACAGTTTAGTTTGCGCATGTGTCGTGTCTTCTTGTGCCGCTTTTAGCTCATTCCTTCGCATAAAGCTATTTGTGCTGTTTGTAAGTAATTGTATGTATGTATGTATGTATGTATGTATGTATGTATGTATGTATGTATGTATGTATGTATGTATGTATGTATGTATGTATGTATGTATGTATGTATGTATGTATGTATGTATGTATGTATGTATGTATGTATGTATGTATGTATGTATGTATGTATGTATGTATGTATGTAATTATGTATGTATGTAATTTTGTATGTAATTTGCGCAGCGTCCTAGGTGGTGTGATTTTTTATTTGTCAATTGTGTGCAACAGTATATGCAATACGATTAGGTACAAGTGGCAGATGTTGGTTTTATCTTTTGTGAATACAGGAGGCATACTTTATTCTTTTGTTCTAAGATTTGTATTGTATCTGTACTGCTGTGGACTGTTTAGGGTCAGAGGCCTCGTCAGGCACCACCAGCCTTTAGCATCTGTCCCAGCATCAGCCTCTGTGTTCCGCCTGATGCTGAAATAAAAGAATGAAAAAAAAAGAATAACAGCAGTTCACGATTGGTAGTGAAGTCAACTTTTTAGGGGAATCCCCCAAGGTGGAGTAGATTGGTAATAAGGGAGTAATTACTCATTATAATTCACCCGAGCGCAGCCATACGGCTACAAAGAAAAGCTGTACAGCTTTCTCACAAACTTCGTAGTTAATGAAAAACTCGTCCTGGTTCGGGGTTCGAACCCGAGACCACCGCTTCACCGGAGCAGTCGCTCTACCAACTAAGCTAGCCGGGACGGCAAGCATATGGTAGAGCAAAAGGTTATTAGTCTGGGCTAGTCGGTACATTTCTTGTCTGTCCGCCCCTTTAGTCCCGTCTTTTTGCGCTGCACCTCTTCTTATGGTAGAGCGAGAACGAATTCATCAATAACTCGAAGTGGGAACAGTGTTCGTAAAATATTTGACCAACACTGTTCGCACTTCGAGCCATTGAGGAATTTGCTCTCTCCCTACCATAAACTTGACGTTCTGGTTAGCTCATTTGGTACAGCGACTGCCCCGGCGAAGCTGTGGTCCCGGGATCGAGCTTCGAACCAGGACGAATTTTTCTTTAACCACGAAGTCTCTTAGAAAGCTGTATAGCTTTCCTTTTTAGCCGTATGGCTGCGCTCGGGAGGGTGTCAATGAGTAATTACTCTCTTATTGGTAGTGAGGTGCTTAAACTATGTCACGGATTCCCAGAGAACACTCGGGCTGAGAGAATGGACGAGGCGACAGGTGTACCCACACAGACGCACATTTAATACATCCTACGTGACACAAACACTAGCACTCAAAACTAACAAAACTAGCACAAAACACAAAGACTACCAATACACACTACCCGGGAACACCAAGTCTACAAGCGTTCGGCGTTCGTGCTTACGGTTCGGTGCTGATCAAGCGTTGCATCCCCAATCAATGACATCCATGTAGCCGACGTCGAGATGAAATTCGAAGTGCTCAGGCTGGCGTCGCTGGCGGCGTCGTACGAGCTCCCGGTCCAAGTGCCACTGGAGGTGTTGCTGGTGGTGATGGCGTTGCGAGTACCACCCGGATGGGTGGCAACAGCGCTGGAGGAACCCCTGGCCGCAGCAGGGGGTTGCGTCATCCGTTGTCTCCCCGGAAAGGGTTCAGGCACGGCAGGACGTCCACGGTGCGGCGCCGTAGAACTCGGTATCACCGCAGCAATATCCGGCGTTCCTCTCTTCTATCCGAGGTGTTCCTGACCCGCGGGAACATCCGCTTCTCTGTTCTTCCCCCCGTGGCACGCTATCCCTCGCGCTTTTATAACTTTAGCGTTTGTACACGCCATGCTCGTCGTCGTGGTATTCGTCTTCTCTTTATCACCAATCATCTCTTCCCATCTCAGCGAATACTTCTTCTTCATTATCCATATTCTTCGGCTAATACTCGTCATGCTTATTTATTCCTGGATTAATACACACCATTCTTATCGTCATCCTCGTAGTCTTCTCCAAACTTATTTATTTTATACGTCCATTTGAAACTTCCTATTACATAGACAAAATAGTTAGAAAATATGTATATTTGGGGCATGTAATGACCGCTGATCCGGATTATGGAAGGCAAATAACTAAATGTATAAGAACAGGGTGGAGCGCAGGTGGCAGGTTCTCTCAGATCATGAAGAGCAGCTTACCAATATCCTTCAAGAGAAAAGAGTACAAAAGCTGCATCTTACCGGTACTCATCTACGGGGCGGTAACATGGAGACTAACGAAAAGGGTTCAGCTTAACTTAAGGACAACACAGCGAGATATAGAAAGAAAAATGATAGGATTAACGTTAAGAAACCGGAAGCGGGCAGAGTGGGCGAGGGAACAAATGCGGGTTAATGACACCGTAGCCGAAATCAAAAGGAAGAGTGGGGCTTAGGTAGGGCATGTAACGCGAAGGCAAGATAACCGCTGGTAACTAATGGTAACGAAGTGAACTCCAAAAGAAAGCAAGCGTAGGAGGCGGCGGCCCAAGCTAAAGTGGGAAGACGAGATTAACAAGTTTGCAGGCATAGGTTGGGTGCAGCTGTCAAAGGAGAGGGTTAATTGTGGAGACATGGAAGACGCTTTTGCCCTGCAGTTGGTGTAGTCAGGCTGATGATTATGATGATAAAGATGATTTCGGTGTGAAACTAATTGCTTAAAGAATCCTTTGGCTTCGAAAATGGTGGAATACTGCAATAGTTTTGCAGGTCCGATGGCTAGTATTTCATGAAACGACTCTTTGTGTGCAGCACTGAAAGCTTAGGGCTCAATTTCCTTTTTTTTCATTTGCATTTCTTCTGTTGCTGTGCCTTTATATGTTCTTGGTTTATTTCTTTTCTTACTGGAAAAATGTGAACTGTCATGGCTATCCTGTGTGTAGGATGACCTGCATTGAAAATTTGTGTGCGGCGAATGTTTGCGGAATTCTTTTTAGCCCACCACATAAATGGGACTAGACAGCGCCGGTTCTGTCCTCTTTATGTGCTGCGCTGAGAAGCGTACTACCTTGAAAACATGAAACAACTAGTTCTTCAAACAAACGCGGCAAATACGGGGTACATAGCTGCATTTGTGGTTGCTATTTTGTTTTTTAACCTACACCTCCAAACTATAATGCCTGATTGCTATAGAATTTTGCATAAATAAAAATATCTGGGCAGGCAAAGTAGAACGGTCGGTCTAAAATGTTTTATCTACAAATCTACAGTAATGTTCATAAGTGGGGAATTGAACCGGCGTGGCAGAAGCAGCGCCACTGAAGTTTTTCTTTCTGCTTTTGCTGGCACATGGAATCTCTGCTTTGGGGCAATCTTTCGGCAGCGCTATGGCATGCGAGACGCCTGCGCTTTTTGTGGTGCCCTTTGTGTCTCGTCTTGCGGTCCATTCTTCGCGGAGTTTTAAAATAACTGAACTCAAGTGCCAACTAGCCCACATTCACGCGTTACATCACCGACGAGTTCACGCTTGTGGACTGGGATATACGCCGACAAATCGAGGAACAGAACTTCGTCAGCTGCTGACCGAATACGATTCAGCAAGCATCACCACTGAATTCGACGGATGTCCCATGCCGGCCTATGAACATAAGTGTAGCGGTCGCATTATCGACAGCCTGCAAATACCTGTATCTGTCTGTAACCCAGAGGGGAGAGGAACCGGCATGCAAGAAGCGGTGCTGTCAGGATAAGACTTAGGCCAAGCCAAATGCAATAGAACTGTCAAATGTTGAAAGTACACATGCCGTGCATGATCTCAGCAGCTGTATCGTGTCAACAGAATCAAGAATATGAAGTCCTGACCAGATGGACTGAGCAGTTGAAGAAGGCAAGAAACGATGTGAAGAACAGAAGCAGATGCCATGTTCAGTAATAAAGGTCGGCCCTCTGCACATCCAGAGGAGCCGTTTGACTATGCTTCTTTTTGGTGCCCAGGATACGAAACCCAACGAGTCAAATGAGAATTCTGATGAATCTGTTATTGATGTGTGCGAATGCAAATTAGGTATTTAATCAGTAGAACTAGAAAATGCTCACAGATTAGGCAAATTCAAGTTTTGCCGCAATCGCCTTTTAATGGCGAAATTTGTTTGATGCACTGAGAAGGAAAAAAGATTAAAGAGTGCTCACAAACTGAAAGAAAGTGATGTCCGCATCTCAGAGGACTTTCCTGGCGAAGTACGTAAAAAAAGTAAGCACCTATGGAAGTTTGAAAAAGCGTGAGAACAGTGCGGTGACAAGATCTATCTCAGGTACCACACTCTCATTATAAACGGAAAGAACTACTTGCATGATCATAATACACGTGAGGTAGTACTGGTAGTAGGGATTAGCATTGGTTCCGCGAATGAGGTAGAGATTAGCCCTGGCCCTACGATGAGGTACTACCGGTCACGAGAGTGAACCGGAATAATGCAAAAGTGATTTCCTCTCTTGTAATTAAAAGCCATAGAATTAAATACGAGGTTGATGAATTCGCAACACTTGTTGATATGGTTAAGCCATACGTTACCATCGGTACTGAATCATGGTAAGCAAATTAAGTAGCTTATGGCGAAATATTTTCATATTGCTTCAATTGTTACAGAAAGGACACAGACCTGCAAGAGGGAGGTGTGCTTATTCTCGCGGTTACTAGGGTTTCTTCTCATCAGATAAATGCAGAGGCCGATAAAGTTAAAGCTGCGTGGTGCAGACTGGCCTTTAATAAGAGAGTTCTAAGTGTGCGTTCTTTCTACCGCCCGCCTTATTCATCCATTGACGTACTTACGCAATTGGCAGCAGTAGTTAACGCAGTTCAAACAGATTTCATGGTTATTGTAGGTGAGTGCGATCTGCCTATATTGGAGCCGTCGACCTCATTTCCTATCTTCTACGGGCTGGTATAACCAAGAACAGACTAACGTCGCTGCATTTTTTGCATTGCGTCAAACTTATGCAACGGAGACCTTGAAATCATATCTTAGATTTGTTTTTCACGAATCAGCCTGAATTTGTCCGCTGTACTAAGGTACTGCCTAGAATAAGCGATCAGTGTTGTGTTTCGCGAAATGAGTGTTGAACACTTAAGTTCCCGAACGGTAAACAGACGAGCATACAAATACAAAAAAAGCATGTGCTGTGGAAATCTTCCGTTAATAAAGTTTATTATCATAATTATTATTAAGCAAGATAAACAAAGATTTGAATGAGTACAGAAAAGTCTATGAAAGATACGCTGAGAGCTCCAATGTAATTCAACTACCGTTCATAATTAAGGAAAATTTGTTTGAACTGCGGCAGCGGTTTGTTCGTCATAGATATTAAAGAACAGGTAAAACTAACCCTTGGTTTTCTCAAAAGTTACCTAGTCTTACACGCAAAATGCAAGGAGTTTATACTACATTTCAACAAAAGCCAACCATTGAAAATTTGTAGAAGCCACAAGAAATCATCGAAAAAATGGAAATTGCAGTCAGAGTAGCTAATTATTCATTCGAAGTTTCAATGCTGTAGAAACTGAAATATAATCCAAAAAAATTATGGAAGCCATAATAGACAAATGCCAAAGGCACTGTAGCTTTACTATCTCTTATGTATGGTAACAGCTTTCTTGATATGGCGCAGAAAAATATTGGCTT